>NW_026876336.1:1200000-1800000 GCF_032173495.1 Musca vetustissima | reverse complement strand
TTTCAAGGAAGCGCTGACGGCTCACCGCTACCAACTTGTGTTGGCTATGAAGTGCAAGGATACACAGGCCGCGGCGGCAGCTCTGACGTCTTTAGGTCATGTGTATACGGCCACCGGAGACTATCCCAACGCTCTGGCGAGTCACAAGCAGTGCGTACAACTCGTCAAACAGATCGGAGATCGTTTGCAGGAAGCCAGAGAGATTGGCAATGTCGGTGCTGTTTTCTTAGCCATGGGGGATTTTGACTCCGCAGTAGATTGCCACACACAGCACCTGAGGTTGGCGCGCAAACTGGGCAACCAAGTTGAAGAAGCCAAGGCGTACTCTAACTTAGGATCGAGCCACCATTATCGGCGCAACTTTGCTCAGGCGATGACCTATCACGAACAGGTTCTAAGAATTGCACAGCAGCTGGGCGATAGAAATATTGAAGCAAGGGCATACGCCGGATTAGGTCACGCAGCCAGATGTGCCGGCGACATTGTCCAAGCCAAGAAATGGCACGAAAAACAATTAGAAATAGCCTTGGCGTCGCGAGACAAGATTGGAGAAGGGAGGGCCTGCTCAAATTTGGGGATTGTATACCAACTGCTGGGGGAACATGACGCAGCGCTGAAGTTGCACCAGGCTCACCTCACCATAGCAAGACAGATGCACGACCGTGCCGGAATGGGCAGAGCGTACGGGAACATAGGCAACGCCTACTCCTCGGCGGGTCTGTATGAAGCGGCCATTAAGTATCACAAACAGGAATTAATCATAAGTAAAGAAGTGAACGACCGCAGTGCGGAGGCGTCTACACATGGCAACTTGGCGGTGGCCTATCAAGCCTTGGGTGCACACGATATGGCTATGATCCACTATCGGGCTCACCTTAACATAGCTCGTGAACTGAAGGATACGCAAGGCGAAGCCTGCGCCCTATTGAATTTAGGCAACTGTCTCAGTTCTCGGCAGGAGTTTGCGCAAGCAGTCCCCTACTATGAACAGTATTTGATGTTGTCCCAGGAATTGGGGGATGTGGCTGCCGAAGGCAAAGCCTGCCACTTTCTGGGCTACGTTCACTATTGCCTTGGCAACTATCGCGAGGCGGTGCGCTACTACGACCAGGACCTGGCTCTGGCCAAAGATTTGCAGGACAAGGTGAACATGGGCAGGGCCTACTGCAACTTGGGTCTGGCACATCTGGCATTGGGCAATACGCAAGCAGCACTGGAGTGTCAAAAGTATTTCCTGGCGGTTGCACACATGACGAATCACCTGTCGGGAAAATTTCGGGCACTCGGCAACATCGGCGACATCCTGGTGCGTACTGGGGACGTCGAAGAGGGTGCGAGAATGTATCAACGTCAACTGACCTTGGCCCGTCATGCGCGAGAGAGGTCAATGGAGGCGGCAGCCTGCGGAGCCCTAGGCTTGGCACACAGGCTCATTAAAAAATACGACAAAGCTCTGGGATATCATACACAGGAGCTGTCGCTGCGCCAGCAAATGTCAGACCTGAAAGGAGAATGCAAAGCTCATGGACACTTGGCGGCAGTGCACATGGCCCTGTGCAACTACCCGTTGGCCGTGAAGTGCTACCAGGATCAGCTGACGAGGTCTCAAGAACTGCACGACTCGGCCATAGAAGCTCAAACGTTCGGAAACCTAGGCATAGCCAAATTAAACATGGGCCACTACGAGGACGCCATCGGCTATTTAGAGCAGCAATTGGGCACTTTGGAACGAGTGAATCAACCAACAACTCAGCACGACAGAGCGAGAGCCCTGGGTCATCTGGGCGATTGCTACGATGCCTTAGGAGACTACGAAGAAGCCATAAAATGCTATGAGCGCCATCTACAACTGGCCACATCGCTGCAAAGCTTGCGAGATCAAGAGAAGGCTTACAGGGGCATGGGACACAGCCACCGAGCCCTGGGCAACCTGCAGGAGGCATTGGTATGTTTGGAGAAGCGTTTGGTCGTGGCACACGAATTGGGTAGCGCGGCTGAAGTGAAGGCTGTGGCATATGGAGACCTCGGCAACATTCATTGTGCCCTGGGCAACTACGAGCAGGCAAGGAACTGTCTGGAGCACCAGCAAGAAATCGCCCGTGAGTTAGGGGACCGGAAACTAGTTTCAGATGCAACTAGCGCTCTAGGCAATGTCTATCAGCGAATGGGGGACAATGACGGAGCGCTGAGTTTACACAAAATGGACTTGGAGATGGGGGAACTTTTGGGCAATGCCTATATGCAGGCTCGGGCATGTGGTAACCTGGGAGCAGTTTACGAAGCCATTCGTTCCCATGACGATGCTGTAACATTCTACGAGAAACAACTATCAATGACCACGGACCACCTTACCAAAACCATTGCATGCGGATCTCTGGGTAAGCCAAGATAACATTGTTCAATTCCTATAAAATAACCTCGCAATATACGTTACAGGAAGAGTATACCACCAGATGGGAAACTACTCGGAGGCAATCACCTACCTGAAGCAGGGTCTGACATTTGCTCAATCCATAAACAAATCGGAAGAAGAAGCCAAAATAAGACATCAATTAGGCAAGTATCGATCGCGCCCGAACCTTGGTGCCATTTAACAATCGCCACTGTTTTGCCCCTGTAGGTCTTGCACTAAGAGCTTCCGGTGACAACGAAGGAGCCAGACTTCAAATGGAGAGTGCTGCCCAACTACTGGAATCGGTGCGGTACGACCAGCGCAGCCCAGAGGCACGTACCAATATTTACGATCTGCAGACCTCCTGCTATCATATCCTACAACAGATTTTTGTGGCCATGCAGCGCAACGAGGAGGCATTGGTGGCCGCTGAACGGTGCAAATCACGGTCTGGCCCTGAAGCGAATAACGCAACACGCAAGACCATGATGACGTGCACCGAACACATATACGACATTGTCAATCGCACAAAGAACAATGTCTTATATTTCAGCATGGCCACCGACGAGCTGTATGCTTGGTTTTTACAACCACAGAAGGGCATTGTGCGCTTCCATGCAGTTAAAATAAGCGAGGAGTCGTTGAAGATATCATCGGAAAAGCTGGCCGAGCACTCAAAGACAGGCGGTGTCAAGGAGAGTCTCTTAGAACGATATATCAATATGGTGCGTGACAACTTAGGGGTGAATTCCGACTCGGTACTGCACGAGGGAGACGGCAGTGGGTGGCGAGCTTCAACGGAGAACTTACTTGATGACTTTAGCAGCGAACGATCTGGATTCCTGCGCATGGTGAACCGAAATCACTTAATGAATTCGTCCAACTACTCCCTTAGCTCGCTATTTAGTCTGGGTTCTGTGGGTGGGTCAGTGGCCAGCCTCCAGGGGTCCACGCGCTCTATAGGTAGTCTTCAGGGCTCCTCGCGCTCGCGTAGGACTCCTTCAGTGTGGCAAGGTCCAAGCTGCCTACACACTCTATTTAACATTCTTATGGCTCCATTTGACGACTTATTGCCCACGGGCGGGGCTGTGTCCAGACAAGGACGAAAGGAATTAATTTTGGTGCTCGACAACGAGCTGTATTTGGTGCCTTTTGCTATTCTGCGCAGTTCGAAAGAGGACGGCGAATATCTATCGGAAAGATGTTCTCTAATAACGGTGCCATCACTGCAATCACTGCGGGTGAAGAGTAAGGCGTTGCGTTCCCGCGAACTAGCTGAGAATTTGAACACCGCCCTCGTAGTCGGTGGTCCACGTATACCGACCACCTTAGCCGAAACATGGGGTTGGTCCGAATCGCCAGCTTCATTGCAGGAAGCTGCAATGGTTGCCGACATGCTGCAAGCCAAAACACTTGCTGGCTGCAATGCCACCAAAGAAGCAGTTATATCCGAACTGCCCACAGCGGAGTGTGTGCACTTTGCGGCCAATCTAAGTTGGAAGTTGAGCGCCGTAGTCTTGAGTCCCGGTGATGTCGTCGACTCACAATCTCAGAAAAGGTTCTACCAGTCGTCGAACGCTGAGATTTCGGCGGGGCAAGACAACGATCCACCAGATCTTTCCGGTGGCAATATGGAGTTGCCACAGTTGTCCGACTTCATACTCTCGTCCTCCGATGTGTTGAACATCAAACTCAACGCAAAATTAGTCGTTTTAAGTTCCTATCATTCAATAGAGCCGATAACCGGGTCAGGAGTGGCAAACTTAGCTGGCAGTTGGCTAGGGGCCGGAGCTGGCGCTGTTCTGATATCACTATGGCCGGTGCCGGAGACTGCTGCCAAAATTTTACTCAGAGCATTTTATTCGGCATTACTGCAAGGGGCCAGAGCCGCAAGGTATGTCCTGTTCAAATATCACCTAGTCCCTACGGTGTTAAGTTCTAGATTTCAAAAATTTATTTTGCATTCTAATATACCTTTCTTTCCTATTTAGAGCACTGGCCGAAGCTATGCAAACGGTTCAGCACACAAAGCACTTCGCCCACCCAGCCAATTGGGCGGGCTTTCTGTTGGTTGGCGGAAATGTACGCCTTTCTAATAAAGTTGCATTAATGGGCCACGCCCTATGTGAACTCATGCGCACTCCGGACAAGTGTCGAGATGCTTTGCGTGTATGTCTTCACCTAGTGGAAAAAAGTCTGCAGCGCATTCATCGGGGACAAAAGAATGCAATGTACACCACACAAAAGAGCATCGAAAACAAGGCCGGACACGTAGCCGGATGGAAGGACCTCCTAATGGCTGTGGGATTCCGCTTTGAACCAGCCGCCAACGGCATACCATCCAGTGTCTTCTTTCCCCAGTCTGACCCCGAAGATCGCTTATCGCAGTGTTCAGCAAGTCTTCAAGCCCTACTAGCCCTAACGCCGTTGACGTTGCAAGCCTTAGCCAAGCTAGTCAGTAGCTCTGATATGGCGGACGACATTATAGCCGTAATACGAAACGTTTTAGCGAAATACCCGCCAAAAGGCAGTCCCGAATCGGAGACGACTATAGAAATTCCTCTTTCGGTGAGATTGTGGCGTGTCGCAGGATGCCACGAACTCCTGGCATCTATGGGCTTCGACTTGACAGAAGTCGGCCAAGATCAAGTCACCCTTCGGACGGGAAAACAGGCCAATCGTAGAATATGTCAATTTGTTTTGCAGGCCCTGTTGGCGCTTTTCGGTAAGTAGTACTGAGGTGATCCCGTATTTGCCACAACTCACTCGACAACTTTCACTTTCAGATACCCAAGAAGCCCCCAAGAGTTTGGGTCTTGACTCGTCCAGCAGCTGTGAGTCCCTAATTGAAGATACTGTTATCACGGAGGCGGTAACACCCATTGCCACTACAAATCACACGCAATTAACTGCAGCAAGCCATCAACCATTGACGGCAGACACCAGTAAGCAACCTATAAATGTTGGAGTGACCTTGCCTCCGTTGCCCATAAATAGATCGCGCTTGATAAGTACAGGCAGTGGCGCCTTCATATCGTATGTGCGGCGAAGGGGTGAACCCGATGGCGGGAGAACGGACAATGAGTCGATCCCTGTCCCAGGGGCAGCCTGCAGTTCCTCATCTATGTACCCTGCATTGGACTCCAGTCTAAATAACACAACAGACAGTGAGCTATCAGATGGTTATATATCACAAAGCCACATTACGAAGACAAACCATTGTCGTCTGGGATCGTCAACGCTAAGAGGGCCAGTTCGAGTATCAAGACCCGGTGGGGGCGGAGAGAGCGATGCTGCATTCACACCAAGTCCCCCAGTCACCACACAAAACCCCGTGGATTCAAATGTGTCTATGGCTTTGGCCCACCAAACTAGAATTCGTAATTTGTATTCCGGAACGGGAATGGGTTATTTGGGTGATTCGGCCATACCGGAACTGACAGCAGCTCCAAGCACAGCGAACCGCAGACCGGATAGCTCTAGTTCCGCCAGTTCCACCACTGATTGGGAAGGCTCTGGCCACGCTACAGTCTTGAGAAGAGGCGTACATATGCCCCCTCTACCACCGCCCAGGCAAAATATGCCATTAGTTGACAGTTTGAGACCGCTGGCACCTATGGTCCCTGTATATAATAATTTAAATGCCAATTTGCCAACGTCCAACTCAACGGGCAACGTTGCCGACTCGAACAGTAGCGAGTCTGAATTCGAAAGGAGCTTAAAAGGTGGCCAAGTGCCAATGTCGCAGTTCCGACTGAAGCCAAAAATCAAGCTAGGGAGTGCACAAACATCGGTTGCGGCTAGGGTCAGCAAGGAGCATGCCCTATTTATGGACCGACTGAATGTAAGAACGGAACCAAACCCACAGGGGTCGTCGGTAAACCCAATATCATCCACGCATACGACATCTACAAATAACACCGCTGGCAGCCGAAAACCCATCAATTTACCCGATGACGATGACAGTGCACTGGTGTTCAATGCATCCAATATGTACTATCCGCAAGCGGACAGTGATCTGCTGCCGGAGACCAAGAAAGAACACAAACCTAGTAATCACAACGGTTCTACATCTGGCAGCGCTTCGTCTCAAGGTGTCGCTGCAAAAGATGCTACCTCTAAAACAAATCAAAAAACTATTCAGGACTCCATAATGCGCCAAATGAACCGAGAGATGACGCCGACCATTTCGGAAGTCTATCATGAACGCAACTTGGGACTGGGTTTGGCCCCACCGCTCTCCCAGCTATTACTCAGCAAAAACTACGAAGAAGCTGAAACCTGCAAGCCCACACAAGCCAACAGCATTGCCCTGAAAAGTCTGGCCGATGCTGCCAACGACATTGAATTAAGTGGTGCTTCTTCGACATCCTCTGTTAGCACCACAAACACTAAAACCCTAAACACCCAAAGTTCCATCGCCGCCAACACCCCGCACGGAGACGAATGCTCGACATGCGGTGAACCGTCCGACATTATTTGCCACTGCAAAAGCGCCACCGTTCAAAAGAAGGCTTCGCATAAGCCTTGGTTAAGTAACGTCCCCTCCAGCATAGTAAAGGCCAGCGACCTAACCACAGCCGACATACTGGAGAGGCAAAATAAAATCCGCACCAGTGTCATCAAAGAGGCTGTCAATCCCCCGCCACCCTTGCCAAGTTCTCTGTCAACACTGAAACGTGTACCCAGTCCCTTCAATGAGTATTGTCGCCGTGACGAAGGCGACGGTCGTTCCGTGGCCGATTCGCAGTGTAGCAGTAATTACAAAAATATAACAATAGTAAAAGCTGAGGCCAGTCAGGCCAGCATCGTACCCAATAGGAAAGTGTAAAATAAATCGGCATTCAAGTCGAATGATATTCGTCATGCGCCGACCCAATGCAATAGTAAAGCGGTGGATAGCATCCCATCCCCAAAAATGTATTCAACATGTACAGATTTACGGCATGTCCATGCTTTTCCTCCGAAAAGCCAGCCAATATTCCCAGAACTGATTATATTTAATGAGTAATATTTGTAGTGGTAGACCCATAAGTTGTTAGTTAGACTATATGTACGTTTGTTTATTGAATAAAGCTAATCGTTTATTCCATTATTGTTTTTTTATTAACACTATTTCTACAACGACAAAGCACATAGCATTGTTAATCGAAAACGACAGCCGCGCGCCTACTCCTATTTTGTTGAGGGTGGGCGGAATAATAATTTGTCAGATCCGCCACGTTGAATTTCATTCGATCAAATTCAGTTGCCAAGGTCGGGCGCCAACAAGGGCATTTTATTTACAAAAATCAAATAGTGGGCACTATGTGATGATCTATTCCAAAAATTCCATCAACAGACATATCGCTGAATTGTAAAGACATTGGCATTTTTGCTTCGCAGAATAGAAAGACACTATCATAAGCGGAATCCACGAACGGTTGTTATTACATGTAGAAGGGGTTTTCTACAACGATGCGTATGCGTCTTTTAGTTTTCACAATCATGTCAAGCATGCGTGTGATCAGGACATAGAGCATAGAATATAGTATTGGCATTAAAATGTATATCTACTAGTAGTTGGTCAGCATCAAATCCGCATTGCTTGTACAGCTTAACCGGATTGAAGGACGCCATAACATTTGTCCACCCAAAAGAATTATAATCTGATTAATAGATTCAGACTCGAATATACGATTATGTGAACGGTTTCATAGGTTCACGTGAACAACAACATAAGGCAGTCATCGTTAAGAGCATTAAAATGTATATCTACTAATAGTTGGTCAGCAACAATTCCGCATTGCTTGTACAGGTTAAACGGATTGAAGAAAGCCATAAAATTTGTCCACCAAAAAGAATTGTAATCTGATTAATAGATTCAGACTTGAATATAAGATTATGTGAACAGCTTTCTTAGAGGCACGTGAACAACAACATAAGGCAGTCATCGTTAAGAGACGCAGAAGTGTAAGCACAAATTAAAATCTCTTCTGTGGGAAGAAATTTGCGAATAATCATACGAATTCTTCTATGATAACGTCTGGGTACTCATTGAACTTCTAAACCCACATAAATTATTTTCGGTCCACAATGGGTAATTAAATTATATTTGGACGACATTTAATGATCATGTTCAAGTTAATTATTATTATTATTTTTTTATTGTTTTTATTGCATGTCATTTGTTGGCGATAAGGCATAGCCCGAATTTTGGGAAACTTGTGACCGACCGATCATTTGTGTGCTTTACCCTCCGGAGAATTGATTAAAAATAAATACACTCGAAAATAAAAACAACACAACATATCATATCATTTACGTTGGGGAGCATGGAATCGAAAATGAAATCCGTTATTTATAGCAAACAGTCCCTCATACTAGGTATTCGTTCTAAAACCCCATCTATACAATGGAATGGAATTTTTTCATAAATGCATAGGCTTTGTAAACAAAACTGCACAACGTATTGCGTCTGCACTCTATACTATAAACTATATAAAATACACTCATGTGTAATCAATGAAATTTCCCGCTTTGTATTCAATTATTTGCCAAGAAAATGAAATAGTTTGCAAAATATTTATTACATCCTTATCTGATCGTTTTTGTTTGACGTTAACACAACCGCTCAATTTGAATGTCAAGAGTCACCAAGTATGTAACTGATTGCGCTGTAGTGTGAATTAAATAATAGTCCCTATAATATTAAACAAACCTTCTACATGTGGATAATCTCTTTGACGCCAGTACAAGTGTGGGGTCTTGATTTCTTCTCCTCTTGGTGTACACGTGTGTGTGTGCATATGCATGTGTCTCCCATACTCAACATAACTATTTTCGTTGGTACGCATACGTTCGAGGGCATCAAAACCTCATCTTCCATTTTATTGCAGTTATTGACAACCCAATCATAGGCATTCGTCTGGAAGGACATTTTGCCTGGGTCACAATTTAGCTCATTTATCAAAACCAGAAACGAGTTGACCAATTCCACGTCGCGGAAAACCAAATTGTATCCCGCACACAAGAAAAATGATAGAGACCATTCAATTCGCTTTACAACGGCGTTCTATATTCGCAAAGCGATTAACTATACTATAGAAAAACCTATACACATACCTTTCACAAAATGTTTTGCGCTTTTAATTGCACATGATTTGGGTTATCAGGCTCATTCTCTCTCACACTCTCCTTGGCTCTCGCCCTCTCTTGTGAAGTATAAAAAAGCTGGCATTTGTCTCGAACATTTCAAAAGCGAATTTCTATTGAAACAAAACGGTTACGACGACCTTAGGAGTGAATTCATCTTTGAATAACAGAAATTAGTAATAAATGAAATAAATAGCTGACACACACACACCGTTAGAGGAAACACAAAATGCGCATTTTACAGGAGGTAGATACAGTGAAAAGAATGAAAAGAATTTCGAATAATATCTCTATTTGCTATTGTGTTTAGAACCAAATTGATTTCATAGATCCTTCGGAATTGTTACGTCCCGAGCCAAGCTTTGCGGAAAAAAGCCTATCGAAATTCCGTGATTATAGCATTGACGAAAAGGATCCGCTAAAGGAGCGGGTAAGACAAACTTATCGGCTAATGCACTTGAACCAAACGGTCGACTTTGTAAAAGGTCGCCATGAACGCTGGTTGAAGTTCAATACCATGAAGGCAACAGTTCGTCAAGCTTTAGAAAAACTTAACGATCTCATCGACGAGTCTGATCCTGATATCGATTTGCCAAACATCGTGCATGCCCTCCAGGCTGCCGAACGGGCAAGAGAAGAATACCCCGAATTCGATTGGTTGCATTTGACAGCGTTGATTCATGATTTGGGTAAAATAATGGCATTCTATGACGAGCCACAATGGTGTGTTGTTGGTGATACATTTCCCGTCGGATGTGCATGGGGCGATAGTATAGTTTACAGGAAGGACAGCTTCGAAGGCAACCCAGATGGGGAGAATCCTCTATACAATACCAAATACGGTATGTACGAACCAAATTGTGGAGTCGACAACCTTATGATGTCCTGGGGCCACGATGAGTACATGTATCAGGTGCTGAAACACAACAAGACAACGCTACCAGACATAGCCTGCAAAATAATTCGTTTTCACTCATTTTACCCATGGCACAATGGTGGCGACTACCAACACCTCACTAAACCCGAAGATGAGGAAACAAAAAAATGGGTTTTGATATTCAAGTAAGTACAGAATGGCAGAATGTAACTAGAGTCTTTTAAATATTCCCTTCTTCATCGTTTTTAGTCGTTATGATTTATATACGAAAAGTGCAAAGATTCCCGACATAGAAGCATTGTGGCCGTACTACCAAAGCCTGATTGATAAATACCTGCCTGGAGAACTGGAATTCTAAAATCATTTAGACCATAAACACTTATCGACTGTGATCAAACAAGCAACGTCGTTTCCAATTGCTAACAAATCAATAACAAATATACAATCAATAGTTTTTTAAACAAACCCATTGTTTTCCTTTATTTTCATGTCATTCCATGGAGTTGGTGTATTTGGTAAACGAAACGTACAAAACCACTTACGCACTACCCATAGCGTTGTCGCTTATTCCCGTGGGATCGATGATCAGATTGATAACATTTCGAATTGTCACTTGAATAATCGTCAGAATAGGTATAGGAACGGGATCTGCTGCGACGATGACGTCGCGTCGAGTGTTGATTGTAGCTTCGTGATCGTGATCGAGATCTCGATTTTGACTTTTGGTGTTTCTTAGATTTCTTTTTTGATTTTGATTTCTTTGACTTGGATTTTTTCGATTTGTGTGGTTTTGACTTGGATCGGGATTCCGATCGATGTTTTTGCATCTTGGCGTCATCGCCACCAGCATGGCTAGCTTCCGAGGATGATGACGTAGGTCGCGATTCCCGTTTTCTATACTGACGCTTACTCTCAGTATGAGTGGCCGAAGAGCAAACATCTTCCTTTGTCCTACTTCTTGATCGGGACTTTCTTTTCCTGATGTGATTGGTTTCATTAATATTCGGCAATCGGTCATTAAGCTTTTTGGCAAGTTTTGTTGGTGGGGACACTTTTGCAGGTACAAATTTGGAAATGACATTGTGAGTCACCATATTCACTGAATTTTCGTCTTCACTGTTATCTTCCGGTCCGTAAGACGTTATGGGTATAGACTGTACGGATCCTTCCGAATCACTAGCACCATCCTCTTTTCGCGGCTGATCAGTGTTTTCATCAGTCTTTGTGGATTGTTCCCTGTTGTTCGTTTCCCCGGACGCAACGGCTAAAATGAATCAAAACCATTGCCGTTAGTAATTGTTGCCATTCCATCCAAAGACTGCTAAATTAATCAATTTTATGGCACATTGGCAATTGGTATTCCTGTCAGTTGCAATGCACTTCGGATGTAGCAATTCAATTGATATTAGAAGAGAACATTGGTGCTATGCATAATAATTTAGCGTATTTTGAAAATATGACCCTGAAGTAATCAACAGATTTTTTTTACGCTTCTTTGGAATTTTTGAACTATGGCCAAAAACAATGCTAGTGGAATACACATGCCTCACTTGAGGCATGATAAAAACGATCAGATTAGGTGCAGAAAAAACGCAGCACTACGCTTCAGAGTACGGGCATTTTTCTAAGCATTAAATTTTGGAATTCCACTCACCCTTAATTTGGTTCAGGAATGCCATAGCTTTTCGTTTCCGTTCCAGTTGCAATTGTTTTTCCTTTGACACAATTCCGCCCAATTTTTCTCTAGCAATTTGAGCCAACTTGTCTTTGACCTTTTCCTCGGCTAATACAAAAAAAAAATATTTTAAATACCACACATTCTGAAGAATGTATATGTCATACCCACCTTTTTTTAATTCCTTATGTCGCTGCTGCTGCTGTTGTTCGAATAGAGCGTTGCGTTCCGCTTCCGCCTTTGATGCGGCCGATACATTTGATGACACCACCAATGTTCCAGAAGACATTGTCGACTTCAATGGGGCGATTGCAGGAATTGTTGTAATGGGAAGTAAATTATTCACGGGTAAAATACTAGAACTTCGAAAGGCTAACGCAGCTGCAGCTATTTGCGCATTTCGCGCCATTAGCTGAGATTCCACTTCAAATATAGCTTTTTGTACGTGTTCAGGGACGTGTCGGTTGGGGTTGCTGCTTGTAGCTATATTTGCTGCGGTAGTAGTCGGCGTATTTAGTTTTTCTTCGTCATCACTTGTATCCTGCGGTAAAACCGGAGGCTGTAGAGTGGTGTTTGGTACATCTTCTTTAGGTTTTATAGAAAAGCATACGGGATCTGAAATATAATTGAAGTTGGCGGTTTCGCTAGTCATGAGTACTTCATAATGTATGTGTACTACTTACTGTTCGAACCTTTGTCGCGCATCAGTCCCTTTTTGTTCATCAACGCTTCTGCAACTTCCTTGGCTTTGCGTTGTTTTCTTTCCTTAGAAGCCGCGTTTACATCGCCCGTTATTTTATACATATAGTATGGATAATATTCATTGTCAGGCAACAAAAATGTGAAGCGTTCGGCCGATTTACTTCGCAGAGTCTCTTCGAATTGGCGGCCATTTTTTATAACATAAACTGCTGTCTTGTCAATAATATTCTTAAGATTTTCGGTGGGCACGGGAAAATCAACATTCGCTGGTGGTGTTACTTCGCTCAGTGGGTTTGTGGACGTAATCTCCTCCTCGTCGCCGCTTTCAGAGTCCGACGAGTAGTTTTGAGCCAAAGCCAAAGCACTCGAGTTCTTCAGAATCTCTACCTTGGGCTCAGTGTCGCCTAAACTTGTGTTTGTGGCGTTGGTGATTGCTACTTTCTGACTACTAGAATCGGAACAATCGTCTTGTTCCGTTATAAAAGTTGCACCGTTATATTGCAGAAGAACGGGAGTGATGCAAGGCGAGTTGTTTGAAGACTCTTGTTGTGAAGACGCGCTTTGTCTTGATGATTCGTCGTGCAACTCTGCTAGTGGAACTCCCTTAATTTTACTGATTAGCTGAGTGTATGCACAATCTGCTGAAGGTTTGTACTTGACCATGGGCACTAAAACAACTGGTTTTTCCTCAGCACTTACAGCTGCGGATCCATATGTCCTCAGAGAACTATCCCCTTCGGAATTGCCAGTTTCTTGTTTGCTGAAGGTTTCTGGATACGTTCCATTCTTAATGGCACTCATAACATGCCTGTAATATGGATACAGCAACGAATTTTGTGACAAAAATTCAAATTGTACGTTGTTGGACTGCTTCGCCTTGAGAAGAATCTCCATTTGAACGCCGTGTGAGGCTATGAATCGTGCGGTTTTCTCAATAATAGCATGTTGTTTCATTGTGTCTGGCTGAAATAGATTGTGTTTTTCGTTAAAATGTAATTGTTTTCTAAACACTGGACAATAAATTCCTTACCAAATGCATATCGGGCGGAACGTGGAAATTCTGTGGCAGTTGGAAGATTTGTTCGGGTTCTTCGCATGTTGGGGAATTACTGAACTCTTCACGACTCTCTATAATTTCTTTCGACTCATCATAAGTGTGTCCCACTTGACTGTAGCCACCACCATTTGTTTCTTGCTTCAAGCGCTTCAACTCTTCCTCTAATTTGACCAAGTCGCCGAGAAGGTTGCCAAGAATGCCCAAAATAAACCCAAAAAACGTTAGAAGAAATACAAAATTCCAGCATGAGTCACGGCCCATGGCAATGCATTAATGAAATCGAAGTAGCCAAAGGCACTCCAAATATTTTACAAATAGTAAGAAAACAATTTAAATTCAGAAATGTAATTGAAAGTAGTTTTTGTTCATAAATTCAATTCTATTCGAATGCTTGACTTCATGTGCATGAATGTCGGGAAACAGCGGGCCTGAAAGTAAACATTAATCGATTGTAGGATATATAATATATTTACCTGCCTTTAAGAAAACAATATTTGAAGGCATTACGACCGCTCCCAGTTGCTGCGACTCGCACTCACGTGGCTACTTTTTTGAAGGTAATTACTTACGTGATCTCGGCAGTTCTAAATGTTCAAGCTGTGCTATGTTTATATTATAATTATAGACTTAAAACATAACATGTGTATGTATGATGCACGGCTTCCGTCGCCGGAAAACTTTAAAAACTCTTCGTAGTTATGTAATGGTGTAGGTATTCAATATATTTGTTTCCAGCTTACCTTGTTTGGTTATAACGTCTTCCTCGTTTTTGTATAAAAACAAATATCGTTCCTCTTCACATAACTGTTCCGCCCTTTGTTCTTCGGCAGTCAAGCAATCGAGTCGATTTTCATAACCACCCCCAGGCGGAGGTTCATACGGTGTTAAATCATAGAGTGCTCCTCGCACATCGTATCTATAAATTTGTTATTGGTATTCCAGATCGGCCGTTTGTTGGAACAACAGCGAAAGGGAACAGGTAGTAGTTGTAGTTGAAAACAAAAAGAGATGACAAAAAATTAAAACCAAAAGAATAAGGTAAATGAATCTAAACTAACGAGCTTATTCTCCGCAGGATTAAATAAATGTTGAATACGTACCAGCCAGCACATTCTATCTGGAACTCTTAACATAACAATAAAAGTAATAAAGAAATTGTACACAGTTATTTCAATGCCGAATTTTGAAGAGGGAACATAAGAAATCGGGTAGGTTTCCTCCCAGGTTCAACAATTGTCTCGTGTGAGATCTTTATTCCGACATTACCAACTAACTACTTTTGTTAATCGAATGTTAACGTAAGTATGCGATGTAAATCGTTGTAATGCGAGGTCACACAATTTCCAGAAAAATGGCTGACCACTTCTTCGATTTTCATAGCATACATAGATTCCGTCAGCAAGACAATCCTTATTTTTTCGTTTCATTCATATATAAAACCTGCATATAAACCTGCATATATTCGTTCAAGTCGAAGTCCAACAAAAAATTATATAAAATAGTCCAATACTAATAGACACCATAGCGGCCAATTCCTATGTATTTTACATCTGACGTCCGGAAATGCTAAATCATTCGATTTTGGATTTTGATTTGAAGTACTGGCACCAATAAGGATGATATGTACTTTAATTGATTGATATTAACAATATTCCCTCTACAAAGAGAGATGCTTGCGTTCTTTCCTGCTAATCATATCCTTTTTCAAGCGAGTAAGAATTCGGCAATATATGATCAGATAAACATTAAATTCTATTTGGGGGAAGAACAAATATTAACCTGTCAATTTTTAGGGTATCATCGCCCATCCACGGTATTAGATGCTTGCCCTGGTCAATTTCACGTGCCTTCTCATCATCACGGAAAATCTTACAGGCATAGCCAAAGACTAGTAGATCAATTTTCTTCTCCATGTCTGTCGAATTTTGCCATCCCGTTAATGTTTGTGGCTTTCGCAAAATGCCTGTTCCAGCGCCGGATGTGTCAGGCCTCGAATATGACATAGCTTATTAACTTTGGAAGCCTATATATGTATTGCAAATCACTAATTCTCTGCGAACTTCACTGACACCACTTCTTCACCATGCAACTTATGTTTACTGATGCTACTCACTTCGCAGCAAAGCAGACTTAATAAGGTAGTCGCGGATGCACAGCTGTTGGGACAATTAACTGTCAAAAAAGTTGCTGTAAATAAAAAAAAAAACAATTTTTATTTTAAAGACATTGCTTGGCTGTAAACTTATTAAGATATGCAAATGCATTTCGTATTGCAATCACTTAATAATTACTTTGATTTTTTGTATGTTAATCCAGAGTATTTCCAATTACTACTGTTAAGAAATATTTATGGAGCTTGAACATATGTTTTATTGCCTTAGTTTATTCTGTAGTATTCTGGGCACATAACCCATTTTGGCCTGACTTTGAATTGAATAAATTAATATAATGGTAATAAATAAATTTTAGTATGAATCTGTTTGTTTTTTTCAAAAATAGTTTTGACATTTCAACGGTATACCAAAGTTGCTGATGGGGCTACGCCACTCAAGACTAATATTTCATGTAATCGATATTAACAGAAAATATCGATAATATTGATGGTGGCACAAGCTGCAGACATAAATAAACAAACATGTCTCAAACGAAAAGAAATCAAAAATTCCAAGCCAAAGAATGTTTCAGCCGAATGAATTTTTTATACCAGGCCTCGGCGTTAATGGCAGGAAAGAATAACTCATTATCGGCATACTATGGAGAATTGTGCAAGAATATAGCAAAGAAGTCCGTGCTTAAAATGTGAGTATGCCAGAAGGTTGATATGCAAACATTAGCTGTTAACCCACAATTTGTACTCGGGGGTCAACTAATTCCAAACACTGCTGTTTCCATGAGGACTTCAGTCAATTCTGAAAAAAGTACAAACCGTGTTAATCAAAATGAATTTTCCTTAGGGAGCCTAATTTGAAAAGGACACTATGCAAACGTTGTTCTTTGGCGCAGCAACCCGGTAAAACCAGTGAACTGAATGTAAAGGAATCTAACGTCGCACACAAGGAATCCATAGATGAGCAATCAGAGCTTGTTAGTCGTTGCCTAATGTGCGGTTATCAAAGAAAATTTATTGTAAATACTAAATATGAGTTTTGGCTGGAAAATGGCGATATGTCGATAGCCGAGGTTATAACTCAATCAGTAGCAGAATGATATAATAAATAATACTGAAATAATAAATAAACTGTTTTTTTTTTTTAAGTTGTAAATAGATTTTTTCAGGATCAGTGATTTTCATGACGCTTTCATTTATCTCTCAATATAAAGTTCTGTATTCTAACGCTTTCCACAAAGAACAAAAA
Organism: Musca vetustissima; assembly: GCF_032173495.1. Classification (NCBI taxonomy): domain Eukaryota; kingdom Metazoa; phylum Arthropoda; class Insecta; order Diptera; family Muscidae; genus Musca; species Musca vetustissima. The sequence goes on along the minus strand of NW_026876336.1, from coordinate 1,782,807 downwards.
CTGAACTCCACCAACAACAAAAAATTAATTCTGCAGTACATTTACATAGCAAATTTGCAGTTCTAACAGGGTTCATGGCAGTTTCAATATAGTATGGGCACAGACGAATGATGAGTAAGTACATTTTCAAGGAAATGCAAGACAATATTTTTTTAGTTTCATAAACATCATAATAATCATTGTACAATTATTCAAGGTAGACCATAGCCTACCTACAAAATTTGTGACAGTGTATGTAATGTTTTGAAAATATAACAAATAAAACCTAAATCCATTTGTTTAAAGATTAATTTTTCTGCATTGGTAGGAAGAAATTTATGATTTGTGGTGAATAAATATCTAAATCATATCCCCAACTCGATTTTGGAAGGAACACCTGACATTCCATTAATTTTTCGCGATTTTAGTAAAGTTTTAAAAATATGTCAAATGAACAGAAACTTGTTGCATTATTTTGGCATTATAGGCCATACTCTACCTTATATAATCACATGGTACATTTACACAAATTGTATCATGTGATGATAATTATATTCTTCCGAATGCATTCCAATATTAGTGTTATTGACTAATTTCAATTCGTTGTTATAATTTTTGAATGTTCTGAAATTAAGTCAACTATTTCTTTTCTCAAAAGTCATGGGCTCTTGCAATTATTGAACACCTGACCGCACATTTTCTGAGTATTTCATCATCTATACCTTACTTAGTCTATGGTATGGGCATCAAACATTTTTTCATGGCCATTTAATAGGTCAAACAGAAAGCAATCGAAGTCGGCAACGTACTTTAAAACAGCTGATCCCGAGAGATCAGCTGTTTTAAAGCTTGCTGTCAAAATTTGACGTCTACATTTTTGGCAATCAACTTGAGAAAAAACTGCTGATTTTCTGTTTCTTAGAGACCTGATTTTATTCTATTCCAGCCAATCAGAAGTTGGCATTTATGTTTACCATATTTACTCGGCAACTCTTTTACTGGAACGCAGCTATAGTAAAGTCGTCGGAAAACGCACAAATTTAGGTAAATAAACTGAATATCAGAGAACAAAAAGTCAAAGTCTTGAAGCAGACTGAACAAGATAATGGCAACAGAACTTTAGACTTTTAGTGATTATAACTATTATTATATTTACAGGAAATATAATTAGAGGGATTCGGGATCAGTTGAGTGAGATTGTGAAAATACAAAGATGGCTTTGAGGCAATTAGTCGAAGGCGATTGTGGCGGGGTAAATCCGCTCATGCAATTGGGTGGGGAGTTTACACGAGATGTTGCCCGTAAGGACGAGGGATTTTCACAGGGAATATTCGAACGTAATATGCGTCCAGACGAACAAATGGTAAACGAATTTTTGGGACAAGTGTCTGCTCCGCCACAATCGTTTCAGATGGATACCCTATTGCAAGAAATGCGTCAGATAGAACAAGCTTCTTGTCAACCACAGGCAGCGCCTCGGGTCATTGATGAAGTAGTTGGACAATGGTCAAAGGATTTTAGAAATGAGTTTGCCAATCAAGTGCCTACACAACAACTACAACCGACTGGCCATGTGAGAGACTTCTTCGAGGAAAGTCCGAGCACCTCGACATCATATTTGAACAGACCTGTACCATATGTGCCAATGTATGCACCTCTAACGAGTGATGGCCAACAAGCCCAGACGGGCTTGACAGACAAATTTTTCGAAGAAGCTCAAGCTCTGGAAACCCTTGAGCTGCCTGCCAGTTTGCAAGGTGAAGATTGGGTTAATGATTACAAGGCTAGCAACGAGAGCAATGAACAGGCCGCAGCAAACTATAATGAGAAGTTTTGGCAACGTCTCCAGGACGAGTGGGCAAAAATATCAGAGGAATCAGATCATCCTTGGCTGTCTGAGTTCGACGAAAGCTATGACCCTTACAAGGAGTATAAGTTCGCTGAAGAAAACCCAATGAAAGATATACACAACCCTCTGGAAAAAGGAAAAGAATATCTGGCCAAAGGGGACATTCCCAGTGCGGTTTTATGTTTTGAGGTTGCAGTCAGCAAAGACCCCGAAAATGCCGATGCGTGGGAATATTTAGGTATAAGCCAGGCGGAAAATGAGATGGACCCACAGGGTATCGCTGCCCTTAAGAAGTCATTGGATTTAAAACCAGACAATGCGAAAGTTTTAATGGCCTTGGCGGTCTGCTACACAAACGAAAGCTTGCAGTCGCAAGCTGTTAAAATGCTAACGACCTGGCTGCAGAATAATCCGAAATATAAACACCTAGTTGCGCCTTCCCATGCTGAGTCTACTGCGGACAATGCTGCAGCTCTAGCGTCGTCCCTGATTAGAGGCAATAGACTTCAAGAAGTGCAGGATATGTTTCTTGAAGCAGTACGTATGAATCCGCAGGACGTTGATCCGGAAGTACAAGAGGCTTTGGGTGTACTTTATAATCTATCTGCAGAATATGATAAAGCCGTTGATTGTTTTAAGGCAGCGCTACAAGTTGATCCGCAGAACGCAAAGATTTGGAACCGCCTAGGTGCGAGCTTGGCCAATGGATCTCGATCGGTTGAAGCTGTAGAAGCCTATCAAAGGGCTCTTGAATTGGAACCCGGCTTTATTCGCGTCCGATACAATGTTGGTGTGTGCTGTTTAAACTTAAAGGCATATAAACAAGCCTGTGAGCACCTACTAACAGCATTGAATATGCAGGCAAATGTTGCCGCCACACGAGAATTTGCCCAAGGAGCTCTGGGTTCAAGCCAACAGATGTCTGAGTCAATATGGAGTACATTGAAAATGGTGGTTTCACTAATGGGACGCAACGATTTACAGGGACATGTGAGCGACCGCAACCTAGCGGCCTTGAATGAAGCATTTAAGGACTAAAGTGTATTTTAAAATAGGGATAATGGTGATGGGAATTTGTTTTATTCACTTCTGTAATCAAGGGGCAATTAGATGTAATGCAATAAAATGCTAATGATTATACATGTAGTCTATTAGAATACACACTATGTATTGTTATTGTCTTTCTTATTTTTTATTTTACACATGATTCACACTTTTGAAAGATAGGAATGACCTTTTCTTATGTACAGCATACATTTCATTAATTCTTAGATAAAGCTTTTTTGATTAATAGCACGGCTGCCGCTCCAATTACCACTGATACCAGGCATATTCCAATTTCCCTGCGAATATAGATAACAAATGGATTCAAATGAATTAGAATACAATTGTGGTCATTTTAATTAATAAGACAACATTGCTTTCTAACAAGAAACTCATCATGTAGTGCATGGGGATGATCACTAAAAAAAACGGGACCAAAGAGAAAAAATGGGTGCTAAACAAACGAGGTAACTTAGAATATAGGTGCTCCCAATGTGGACAGTACGGTGCGCTACATACACATGAACTTTTAAGCTCGCAATGGCACTTACTTGTATTTACATATCTGAAGAAGGTAATCGAAAACTAGCATTTCTCAATATATCTCATTTACTTGATTTTAAGTATTTTATTTTTCTTGCCCCGTAAAAGAATCTACAACTAAGAAAAAGTATTTGTAGTTATACTGAATGTTTAAATGCATAACGCCAGATCGTTTATATTCCATAACATTCTAGTAAGAAACACATCAAAGCAAAATAATTGAGCGGCATTGTTTTTTGTATGGATTATGCCCAACAATAGCATATAAAGTATATATATCTTAGGTGCACAACAGAAATATATCTACTAAAAAACAAAACATGAATAAAAAAATAAAACCATTCAGATACAAACTGTTAAAGAAAAAAAAAAATAGAAAAAAAATTATACGGTATTGTGAAAATGTAGTTTTGAGAAATCGAAGACGAAAGACGAAGCCAACGTAGCCGTGGAAGCTTGGTTCAGAGTCTTTCAATGATTAATCAAAGACGTTGAAATTCTGAGCAGGAATCTTTTTTTTTATGCAGTTGGACTTCGATTGCCCGTGGTGGGGATCTGGACTCCAGGACTTTTAACATAGTATGCATTTTATGCTCATTTTTATTTGATTTATGTTAAATGTGTAAAACGTAATCATGGAGGAGACAATCACTGTTCAATAAGAAAAGATGAACAAAGGCGTACGGCACATTACTTTGACATATTTCATCATTTGTCACATAGACGCATCCACTGCGCAATGAACCGTACTCTTTGTCGTTTTTGATGGGTATTCGTCTACATCGTTAAGCATAAATAAACTAAGAGAACGGGAATCGACAAATTGGGACAATGAAATCCTTTGATGTGGAATATTCCCTTCATCCCAATGGTGGAAGCATGATAACAATCGCAATTACCTGAGCGGAAGATTGCACTTGCAGTCCTTTGCTGCCAAATCACCAACATAATACTTCTTCATTATCTCCCTAAAACAAAGAGATTATTGGAACGCCTATGTAAAGCATTTCGTAGTTTTGTGCTCACCTGGCCTCCTGACTATGACCCACGTCAATAAAATCTTTAGTACCATCCCGACCTGCCACTTCGTCGAGAGACTCCTCTCCTCCCGGATGCTATACGAAATATATAAGAATAGGCTTTGCGAGCACGTTCATAATAGCCGCATATATCCTTACCTCGCTTCGAAACTTGGTCAAGTCGTAAACCTTATTTTCTATAACAACCCAGAGGTCACTTGGTTTGTTGTGCAGCTTCACAGTTTCCAGTGTAATCTCCACCATTTTTGTAAATTTTGCTAACTCGTCTTAATAACGCAAATAAAAATTCTTTATGCTCTTTTTTCTCTTTCGATTTATGAAGTATTCTCCACTCACTCGCAATCGCACCGATTACAACAAAAAACTGTTGTAGAGAATTGAGATGTCAAAAATATGTTCACAATTATTTTGTACAACTTAGTCTTGATTTAGATTAGGCGAGTTTACTTGCGGCAATTCTTGTCGTTGCATTTTGAACTTGCTTCATGCGTCTATACAAGGCAATTCGGTTTCCAAAATATTTTTCTATTTATTGCTTTTTCACATTTAAATATATATAAAATGTCAACAAATACGAAATACACAAAACGAATTGCCAGAAAATTGTTGGTACGAGCATTTTTTTCATTTTTATTTCCCTTGCCCCTCTCTTCAACAAACAAAGACTTGCCGCAAGTAAACTCGCCTAATCTAAATCAGGACTTACATCAGATTGTATTGGAAAATTCGGGCTTTTTTCAATTACAATAACATTTTTGACAGTTAATTATGTTAACTACTTTTGCAATAAGGGCATAAGCAGTATTTGTTATCGCAAATACAACAACCACAAAGAAACGATAACACTAACGCTTGAAGTTGATGTGCGATGCGCTTCCGGGTTAAATATATTTTAACCTTTTGCGTGTATTAAAGCAATAACAAAAAACGCTCAACGCGACCATTCTGCTTAGCCCTTTAACTATATTTTGACTTTTAGTGCGCGTTAATGGTGACATTCGCGTAACTCGTTTTTTTTTAAGTTATATGGTCTGTTCCCGTACTGCAAGAATCTACTACTTTTTACTACGATAACGAATTTTTCTTTATGATATCGGAGAAAATAGTAAAATTTAGTAGATTCTTGCAGTACGGTAACAGACCAAAAATATATTAAACTCCGAAGTGCAACGCACAACAACCTCCTGCGTTGATGTTATCGTTCTCTTGTGGTTGTTGTATATTCGATAACAAGTAACGCAACGGATAGCTCAGCAGATCTCTTAACGCGATCATTGTGCGGAACCCTTAAAGGGCTAAGCAGAATGTTCGCGTTGAGCCATGATCTAATTATAAGGTCGCCCGATAAGGCCAGATGATTTCACCCGAACTGTCAAAATGCTTTCGATTGTGTGAAAACGTAAACAAAATATTTGACAGTATGAGGGATTTTACTCCAAAATTGTCGATAACGATTGCTTCTGACTCGACCTGTTTATTGGATCATGGCGTTGAGCCATCCGTTGCGTTATGTGTTATCGAAAATACAACAACCACAAGGAAACGATAGCACAAACGCTCTGGGTAAAATATATTTTAACCTTTTGCGTCTGTTATGCGGTGTACACACTAGCATTTTTGAATGGCACTCTTGCCCAAATTTTGCTTGTTTGATAGTGTGGCCTCACATGTTTGTCATTCATCAGGCAGCCACAAAAATATTTATGGTTGTTGGACAGTCAGTAATCGATAAAAAAGCTGACAGTCAAAAATGATAGTGTGTACACCGCTTTAACGCAATAACAAAAAACGCTCAACGCGACCATTCTGCTTAGACCTTTAACTATATTTTGACTTTTTGTGCGCGTTAACGGTGACAATCGCGTAACTCGTTTTTTCTTTAAGTTAAAATATATTTAACTCTGAAGTGCAACGCACAACAACCTCATTGATGTTATCGTTCTTTTGTGGGAGAAACACATTTATAAAGGAATATCAAAGTGAAACTTGAATTTGAACGCCGTTCTCCTTTATTCCTTTACAATAAAAAAGCCAACTTAACATGTCAATCCTGAAGTCCTCTTATGTGCTTCCCCCTATAACTTTCCTTTGTAAAACGGTAAATGTCCAAACACATTCAGCGCGTTGCGTGTTTTTTTTTTTTGTATCAAGTCAACGCGCACACAAATTTGAAATACATTTAAATCCCAAGCGCAAGGTCTGTTTACTTTTCCCATCATTATTGCAAAAGAGAATAAAAACGGCTTACTCTCTGAAATATAACATACTGAGTAAATAACGTATTCATGAATCCTAAAGAAAAATATCTCATTTGTTCCGATACATATTCGCTTCGAGAACTCCATTTTAATTGGAATGTGTACATCATTCTACATTCCGCGTATGTATTAGACATCTCTTTTAAACAATCAGGGAAATAAAATAATGCATCCCACTTTTTAAATAAACAAAGATGATTTTTTTATAATTTTTTATTTCATCCAAAAAGTAGACCATATTATTTATTGGAATAAGGCTTAAAAATTGTTCGAAAACACTCGTACTGAAAATAAGAGAATAATTTTGTTTCGCCCTTTAATTTGATTACATGGTATAATTTTAATTTTGCATTTATTCCACTACATATAATTTAGAGACAGCCTCCGCGAAGACGAAGTACTAAATGGAGTGTTGATTCCTTCTGGATATTGTAGTCGGACAATGTGCGACCATCTTCCAACTGCTTGCCGGCAAAGATCAAACGCTGTTGATCTGGAGGAATACCTTCCTTGTCTTGAATCTTGGCTTTCACATTTTCAATTGTATCGGATGGTTCAACTTCCAAAGTGATGGTTTTACCAGTCAAGGTCTTGACGAAGATCTGCATACCACCACGGAGACGCAACACCAAATGCAACGTTGATTCCTTCTGGATATTGTAGTCGGACAATGTGCGACCATCTTCCAACTGCTTGCCGGCAAAGATCAAACGCTGTTGATCTGGAGGAATACCTTCCTTGTCTTGAATCTTGGCTTTCACATTTTCAATTGTATCGGATGGTTCAACTTCCAAAGTGATGGTTTTACCAGTCAAGGTCTTGACGAAGATCTGCATACCACCACGGAGACGCAACACCAAATGCAACGTTGATTCCTTCTGGATATTGTAGTCGGACAATGTGCGACCATCTTCCAACTGCTTGCCGGCAAAGATCAAACGCTGTTGATCTGGAGGAATACCTTCCTTGTCTTGAATCTTGGCTTTCACATTTTCAATTGTATCGGATGGCTCAACTTCCAATGTGATGGTTTTACCAGTCAAGGTCTTGACGAAAATCTGCATACCACCACGGAGACGCAACACCAAATGCAACGTAGATTCCTTCTGAATATTGTAGTCGGACAGTGTGCGACCATCTTCCAACTGCTTGCCGGCAAAGATCAAACGCTGTTGATCTGGAGGAATACCTTCCTTGTCTTGAATCTTGGCTTTTACATTTTCAATTGTATCGGATGGCTCAACTTCCAATGTGATGGTTTTACCAGTCAAGGTCTTGACGAAGATCTGCATACCACCACGGAGACGCAACACCAAATGCAACGTTGATTCCTTCTGGATATTGTAGTCGGACAATGTGCGACCATCTTCCAACTGCTTGCCGGCAAAGATCAAACGCTGTTGATCTGGAGGAATACCTTCCTTGTCTTGAATCTTGGCTTTCACATTTTCAATTGTATCGGATGGTTCAACTTCCAAAGTGATGGTTTTACCAGTCAAGGTCTTGACGAAGATCTGCATACCACCACGGAGACGCAACACCAAATGCAACGTTGATTCCTTCTGGATATTGTAGTCGGACAATGTGCGACCATCTTCCAACTGCTTGCCGGCAAAGATCAAACGCTGTTGATCTGGAGGAATACCTTCCTTGTCTTGAATCTTGGCTTTCACATTTTCAATTGTATCGGATGGCTCAACTTCCAATGTGATGGTTTTACCAGTCAAGGTCTTGACGAAAATCTGCATACCACCACGGAGACGCAACACCAAATGCAACGTAGATTCCTTCTGAATATTGTAGTCGGACAGTGTGCGACCATCTTCCAACTGCTTGCCGGCAAAGATCAAACGCTGTTGATCTGGAGGAATACCTTCCTTGTCTTGAATCTTGGCTTTTACATTTTCAATTGTATCGGATGGCTCAACTTCCAATGTGATGGTTTTACCAGTCAAGGTCTTGACGAAGATCTGCATACCACCACGGAGACGCAACACCAAATGCAACGTTGATTCCTTCTGGATATTGTAGTCGGACAATGTGCGACCATCTTCCAACTGCTTGCCGGCAAAGATCAAACGCTGTTGATCTGGAGGAATACCTTCCTTGTCTTGAATCTTGGCTTTCACATTTTCAATTGTATCGGATGGTTCAACTTCCAAAGTGATGGTTTTACCAGTCAAGGTCTTGACGAAGATCTGCATACCACCACGGAGACGCAACACCAAATGCAACGTTGATTACTTCTGGCTATTGTAGTCGGACAATGTGCGACCATCTTCCAACTGCTTGCCGGCAAAGATCAAACGCTGTTGATCTGGAGGAATACCTTCCTTGTCTTGAATCTTGGCTTTCACATTTTCAATTGTATCGGATGGCTCAACTTCCAATGTGATGGTTTTACCAGTCAAGGTCTTGACGAAAATCTGCATACCACCACGGAGACGCAACACCAAATGCAACGTAGATTCCTTCTGAATATTGTAGTCGGACAGTGTGCGACCATCTTCCAACTGCTTGCCGGCAAAGATCAAACGCTGTTGATCTGGAGGAATACCTTCCTTGTCTTGAATCTTGGCTTTTACATTTTCAATTGTATCGGATGGCTCAACTTCCAATGTGATGGTTTTACCAGTCAAGGTCTTGACGAAAATCTGCATACCACCACGGAGACGCAACACCAAATGCAACGTAGATTCCTTCTGAATATTGTAGTCGGACAGTGTGCGACCATCTTCCAACTGCTTGCCGGCAAAGATCAAACGCTGTTGATCTGGAGGAATACCTTCCTTGTCTTGAATCTTGGCTTTCACATTTTCAATTGTATCGGATGGCTCAACTTCCAATGTGATGGTTTTACCAGTCAAGGTCTTGACGAAAATCTGCATACCACCACGTAGACGCAACACCAAATGCAAAGTTGATTCCTTCTGAATATTGTAGTCGGACAGTGTGCGACCATCTTCCAACTGCTTGCCGGCAAAGATCAAACGCTGTTGATCTGGAGGAATACCCTCCTTGTCTTGAATTTTGGCTTTAACATTTTCTATAGTGTCTGAAGGTTCAACCTCCAATGTGATAGTTTTTCCAGTTAATGTTTTTACGAAAATTTGCATACCACCACGCAAGCGTAGTACCAAATGTAGGGTGGACTCTTTTTGAATGTTATAATCAGACAATGTACGGCCGTCTTCCAACTGTTTGCCAGCAAAGATTAAACGTTGTTGATCAGGAGGAATACCTTCCTTGTCTTGAATCTTAGCTTTAACGTTTTCAATGGTGTCTGATGGCTCAACTTCTAAGGTAATGGTCTTTCCAGTCAATGTTTTGACAAAAATCTGCATGCCTCCTCTAAGACGAAGTACCAAATGAAGAGTAGATTCCTTTTGGATATTATAATCTGATAATGTGCGCCCATCTTCAAGCTGCTTGCCAGCAAATATCAATCTTTGCTGGTCTGGAGGAATGCCCTCTTTATCTTGAATTTTTGCTTTTACATTTTCAATTGTGTCAGAAGGTTCGACCTCCAATGTTATAGTCTTGCCAGTTAAAGTCTTCACAAAGATTTGCATTTTGTTTCTAAAAAATAAATAAATAAAACAATAAATATAGGTAAATTTGACATATAATTCATTTAGTTTTTATTGGCCGTAAATATTCAGTAGATTTTTATAGAAAACATTTACGTAATGTGTTCTCGGATTTAATAAATTAATTTATTTAGCAGTTTTGTTGGTATTAGAGGATATAAGATAAAATAAAAATCTTTCAATTATACCTAAGTGATTCAAGGAAAATAGGCTAAAACACAACCAATTACCCAACTTCGCTGAGAGAATACTTTATCTTCATGGGTGCTTGCTCACTCAACCCTGTTTTGTTATTCAAGCTGAGTCACTCGCATACAAATACAGTATACAATTTTATTCCAAACCTTCCAATCAACAAAAAAAAATGTTCATGGGGAATTTATTCCAATGAATGGAAATTCAATCGTATATTACATTTGGAACAATAAAATCAATTTCACCACAAGACCAATGCATTTAGCTAAGCGATAGTTTGATTAACGAGTTTCTGATGTAATTTTCTCCTTCGATGTACAACCGACGAATAAAAACAATTGAAAAATGCACTTCCACCAATTTAAATTACATTGACGCCATATTAGCGAATGTGTGTCTGTGCATGCCAACTACATATAGAATTTTTATGCATTGACGATGTCTTTTTAAACACAACGTTAAAGTTAAAAGTGCTGTGGTTCATTAATTTGCCTTCCCTTGGCATTATATTTTGTCTTTTATAATTTTAACTAACACTGGGAATTGCAACGTAACCTCGATGACGAAGAATCATTCTATTGCGTATGCAGCTAAATACAACGCTTTTCTTGCCTAACTCTTGCAATGCATTGTTCTATTTTTTTTTTTTTTTTCATTTAATTTTTTACTGCGTAGTATGAACTTACCTTTACTTTGATAGAACTGCTCGGTCAACACACAATTATCACTATATTTTATAGAATTTAATTTATCTGGGACTCTTTTTCAAGTACGCTGCTCTCAATGTCTTCTGTATAACTAAATGCCACCAGGAGAGAATAGCTCCTTTTATACCCTTGCTTGGAAAACTGGAATGCCTTTGTTTGACTTTGCCTTCCGTTGGTGCATTGGAAGTATTATTCATATAACATTTCCTCTCTCGCTCTTTTTCTTTGTCTTTTTGAATTATGTATCAAAAAAAAAAACATGGAATAGGATAGAACATCCCCTAATTGATAGAAAACTATGTGATCGAAACGTAATAATAAACTTCGCTGCATATTACTTTATGGTAATTTTCAAAATGTAGATAATGTGTAGAAATTATTCAAACATTGTCTTGTTTAGCAATCTCATTTCTCACGACGTTCAGGTCTAGTGTTGGAAAATGTCCATTAATTTTTGTCAGTATTGAAAACCCTTCATGTTTTCTAAAAAACGTATATTTTTTGATGTTATCGAAAATAATTGTAAAAATTAGTAGATTCTACGGAATTAGGCACATTGTATTATTATGTTCGTGAAAAACGTTTACCAACTCTTCAGCTCTCTACAATATGTGAAGCTTTAAAAGCCTAGTAGGCTATAATTCAGTTCGTTTTCCTTTGTTTTTTAATGACAATATTAATGAAGTTTGTTGATATTGAACACATCGTGTGTAAACATGGCCTATAAATAAGGTCACCCAGGGAGACCAGCGCGATATCTGCGCCACTCAAGTTTGCTGTCAATATGCATTATTGTGAATTGACTTCCATTATGAAAACGTAAACGAAGTCGAAATTTCTGTCATTAGACTTGAGAGAAAACAGCTGTTTTCCAATTTCGATTGCTACCTGGGTGACCTTATTAATAGATCTTTGTGTGTAAATATAGCCGTGGATATGATGGTTTGGGTTATCGAGGTAGCAAATGTACATAATTATGTGCCCTAGCTCGTAGAACACGAACATACATGCGTTTTCATACGATTCATTAATGTCGTCTGTGCTGTCAAATGTTATATGCTCAGCAAAACGGCATTGATAGCTCGAGTAATAAACCCTTCAGCTGTTTTCCTATTGCATTTCATAGTACGTTTACATTTAACCGGATTTCGTTAATCCAGTGAGTTTCAATTGCCAATTCCTTTGCATATACGTCAAATAAATCCTCATAAAGTAGGTTAACAGTACGTTTACATTTAACCGGATTTCGTTAACCCAGTGGGTTTCAATTGTCATTTCCTTTGCATATATGCCAAATAAATCCTCATAAAGTAGGTTAACCCGGTAAAAAGTTCTAATGTACAAGGAGTTTAACCCGGTAAAAAGTTCTAATGTACAAGGAGTTTAAGTTGGTGTTGCCGACATGTAAATACCCTCTTACCCGCAATACAAAGGCTGGAGAGTGTACGCCGTAAAAACAACCCCAAACTGTAACATGAATACAAGCTGATGTGGTCAACACTGACAATAAAATAAGTATTTACCAGCACTGGGAGTGAGGCAAACAGTTCTCTCGCTCTCTGTCTCTGTTGGAAAGTTGTTTTCTCTACTGGAAATAATTATATTTTTATTTACAAAATGAAAATTAAAATTGAATTATCTATCGAACATTCGCGAGTTCAGCAGAATGATGACAACGAACTCTTAATTTCATGATAATGTGTTATTATTAACAAATAACAATAAACAACACATACATATGTATATAAAATATTTAAAACAAAAAACTTTGAGTCTCCCACGGATTATGTGTTGTACCTATTGCACATAATCCGTGTATATATGTACGTATGCATGTATATACACAGGTATATATTTATTAATTTCGATTAAAAATCTTAGTGCGTATTAAATTAACTAGTCGCTATGTACATGCATACATATGTCTATAATTTTCTTAGAATAATTAGTACTTCTTTCTAGTTTAATGCTGTCGTTCGATATTATTATGATAATTTGACTGTTTTTAAACATTATTGACTGTCACTTGACGCCATATTTATTACAACAATTACTTAGCATTTATCCTTTAAGTCATTTACTCCCTAAACACTAAATAGTTATTCCAAGATGGATTGGAAATATGTACATGTATGAATATGTTTTACATATGGTCTATTACCGTACTGCAATTTTAAAGGATGTACGAATTTTTACGATTATGAGCGTCCCTCAATTAATATACACATAGTACTGAGCCATTTTATTTTACTTACTAGTTTTAATTTGAACCTAAACATTTGCAACGATAAAAACAGAGCACAGATACTCGCATGTGTGTTTTGACGAGAGTTCGAAAAGTCTTGGTTTATATAAAACAAAATAATTTACAACACATTCAACTCTTTAAAGTACTTTATTAGCATATTGAATTCAGAAAATACTGATTGTAGTTAATCAAATTTATAAATTCGCCAATTTCTGCTTGATAGCCATGTCGAACTATTTTATTGCCCAAATATATGGTGTATTTAATTAACTTGTTGAAGTCAATTTCATCGTTCACTAATTTCTCGTATCGGGAATGTGTGAAGGATTCTTCGCCAGGTTTCAGTTTGAACTCCCTAGATTTCAGGTTGCTGCGAACGAATGATACAAACATGTACATATACCTTTGAAAACATAAATCAAAGACGATACTAACTTGTAAAAACGTATAGAGATTTTAAAGACATTGTCTATTGCATTGTAGAACTCCGCACTCCTTTTGTTCAGCATGCACAAGAACAGTATGCGCTTTATGTATATGGTATGCTTCCGGTATATGTCTTCGATTGTCTTTGCCGCAACAAGTTCGTCCTTGAAGGTTTTCCAGGAGGCTTGCAAGGCATTGGATGTTATATGATTTTGCAAATGTACAACAAAGTGATAAAATTTATGTCGTATCAGCTGAACATGTCTGTACTGGGGTGATCTTAATATGCTTTTTCCATGTTGTTTGACGTTTTCTTTAAGAATTTGATAGCTCCTCTCCAAAATCCAACTTATTCGTCGGACGCGCACAAGGTATTTAAAAATGTTGGCATACTGTTCCAGTGTTTCTGGGTTCAAAATGAGGTTTAGTGGCCAGTTTATGCGATAACTAAGGCTGAGATTGTTTAAAACATCCGGTGATGAGAGTTCGAATTTCTCGGGAACGTCACTAACAATAAAAGACAAATTCTCCGCATTTGTATCCTTCCCTACAAAAAAGAATAGAATATTAATTTTATATCTGAACTTCCTTAAATGGACCGACACAACCTACCGGTTATACTTGCGCCCAGAGCTGTGTCCAAAATCGAATGTAATATCTGATAATTCAACAATTTTTCCGGCTTCGCTCCTGTCTCCAACTTGCCTATAATTCCATCGCATATTATAGAACCGAATTCTCCATCCATCATGAAAAAGTAGTTGCGCAAGCTGCGAAAGTGGTCCAGCACCTTCAATTCGTGCAGAAACATGCGCATAACTTCATTATTTATCAATTCCAAATGAGTACTCATTGGAATTATGACCGACTTCTGTAGAAACTCGGTTAAAAATTCGGTTAGGGCAGAGTCTTTTCTCAACTGCGTAGAGTTATGCGTAAATGTATTCAGGCGCATGAAGAGACTCGATGTACCGCATTTAAAGTTTGTTGCAATCAATTCTTCGCATCGTTTGTACGGATCCTTATAATTGGGTTCGACGGATGGACCTCCATCCCCGTTTTCTAGCTTAATACCATTGCTAGCAAAATGGCTCCCTTCTGATTTATTTTGTTGACGATGGAGTGGCTTAAAATCATCAGGAAACATAAACCCTTGCTTGGCCATAACACCAGCCGTATTCAAGGCACATTCAGGCGTCGACTCGTAACATGTATTCGCAGTGTATTGTGATGCTTGAGGAGGTTCTGTGTTTACTACTGTTAAATCGGTCTTACGATCATTTGTGTTTGTTCCTGTCATAGTCTCAGAGCAGAAATTTCCATTGCATTTATCAGCCTCTCCGTCACTTAAACCATATGCTGGTAAATTATATTCATCCGATGCAGTTGACATGGGTGTTAGAGGTGAGTCCGTGGAAATATTCACAACTGAGCTGGATCTTTTAATTTGTAAATTACCGGTGATGATATTGTATTCACTTTCCAAAACCTTCTTTCTATTTTTAGCCAGATCGCTATTTAAATCAAGATACATTAGTGAACGGTTATCCAATGTACTTTTATTCAACTCGCTGAACAAGTCATTGTGCATCATGCGTCGACGATTACGCTGCAACTCGGATAAGGTATCTTTCTCTACATTCAGATTTATGTCTGGTAGCAATAAGTTCTTAGGATCACTACTTTGAAATCCGAACTCTTCTGTCAAGACTCGTAGCTTATTGGTCTCAGCATCACTTAGCGGTCTCGCATTTCCCACTGCATTAATGAAATCCCAAAGAAATATGCAAACTATATAAATTACTTTGTGAAAAATACTTACAGACGCCCGCAACAGAAGTACTTTCAAAATTTACACAGCATTCAACATGTGTACCCGACATTGCTTTCAGACGATTTTGCTGCAATATATTAGCCGGTTGATCAGGTAATTCGTTGGCGTTTATTAAATCGGACGCGCTGCGTTCTATGTCGACATCAGTGGCATTAGATTTGCCCTCATTAAGTACTGGTATCATTGTGTCGCGTCCATTTGTTTCGTTTTCATTCGCTTTCCTTGCGATTTGCAGTTCATCCTCATTACCCTTGAACTTATCTACGAAGTCGTCTGATATGCATTCCTCATATTCCGACGTTTGCTCATCATCGCCGAAACAAGATTCAAATTCGGTTCCAGCTGTACTTACCGGAGTTCGAGGAGAAGGCTGGAACATACATCCGGTTGGGATCACTAAAGATAATTTGGAGTTAGTTTCTTTGCCCGGGACCTTCTCGACCAACATATTGTGCAATTCATGATAGTACTCAATACGTTTGCGAAGATTAATGTTATCTGTTTCTAGGCGACGCTGCTCAACCTTCTCTGCTTCGCGCATACACTTGAGCTCATTCTCCACATTCGCCTTGCGTTCAAGAATTTTGCGTCTCCGGGCATCTTGCAGTTGAGTTGATAGCTCTTCGAGAAGTTTCTTCTTCCGTTCAGCTGCAGCCTGGGCCATATCGTTTTGTTCGTCGTTCCATCGCTCTATATTCGCGCGGGATCTCTCTAGCATGCGTTGAAAAAATTGTCGTTTTGCCTCCTTTCTTGTCTCGAAGACTTCGCTTATTGATATTGGACTCGAACAAAGTTTACAAGCATTGTCGAAATAGGATTTGCAAGTCTCTTCCAAGCTCTCTATCTCCTTAATTGAAAGGCACACCGATATGGGCGGATATTCCAATTCAAACAGGGGGTGCTACTCAAGACAAGGTTTGTGTGGAATGCGAGTAAGAAATCAGAAATTGTATACTGGCGATTATTATACTTACGTTTGGGGCATACGCCTTTAGTAGCATAGTGTATTTGCCACATTGCAGTATTTGATCCTCAAAATTTTGAAAGAAATCAGGTACAACTTCTCTACGGACAGAATAAGCTTTGTCATAGAAATATTTCGTGTTTTCTCTATAGTGGTCCACAAATGTTACAAAAAGCTCATTACAGGGATCATCAAGCAGACCATAGTAGATCCATTTTTGCAGGTGTCTAAAATTGCGTTTAAACATTTAAATTGGTATCGTTTATCTCTTCATGTTTATACTTGCTTGAAGTAAACGTGACAACACTTCTTCAATAAATAAATAAGGACAGCGATTAAGTCATTCTCTGTCAAACGCATTATTTCTCTGTACAAATAACCAAGGAACTGAGATCCCATTGGAGGTTTTACATTGGGATCGACTATGACAAAATATATATATATAATTAACAACTCTCAGTATGAATAGACTTTTTATGTATGTGCACATACCTTTCGGATGAATCGCCAATGTGTAAGAAAGACAAATTATTTGTTTCATAATTTTTTTGATACGCTGGTGGAAGCCTACTAAATGCTTATCGTCGTACCCAAAAACGAATTGACGAAAAGTCATTAAATATTCGTCGATAGCACCGCACAAGGCCTATGATGAATATAATTAGTGCAATTGATGCAGGGAAATTTTCATACCTGTCTGCATTACCTTGAACATGAATCCTTCGAACATAAGTTTGTAGTCTCTCTTCATAATCATGGTCTGTAGTCTTTTATAACACGTTCCACATTCCATGAATTCTACCACTAAATTTTTAATTGTTGCCGGCAGTACACCTTCGATAGTAATGTAGGGTTCCATATAGAACACGATTAGCTCGTCGTGATGAAATGTATCCGATTGTAAGCCGACTGCAAGACAAAAAGTCTTACGCTAGTTGAACGCCTACAACAAATTAATATGCAACAAGTACCTGTTAACAATTTCAAATCGGCGATAAAACATTTCTCATCTAGAACTTTTGCAGGGGCTGGTTTATTATTGGCCTTTGTTATATAACTCTGCAATAACAGTGTAACACTGGTATCACCAACAAAAGGTCTCAAACATGATATGCCGAAACATCCTAGTCCTTCCCAATTCCAAGAGAAAATATGGTACTCTTTTTCATTGTCGGAAGCTTCATAACCTATATCGTGGAGCATTGACTCTGGTCTCTTTTTTGACTTAAAACGTTTTTTGTGTTGAAAAATTGTTTCCGGGAATAATCGCAAAGAAGATGTATTAATGCGCAATGCAGATCCCAACAAGCGTTTTGTCATACCCGTGAAAGTAACTTCAGACACATCACCATCACAAATCATTGTATGTGAGTTAGTAAATTTGTCATTCATGGCCATTAGTTTGTCTCTTTCACCTTCGAACACGAACTGCGGCAAGTACGGATTGTCCGGGGATTTCAGTTCTCGAATACCCTTGAAGAATCTTGGTTTTGGATTCATAATATCGTAATCGCTAAACCCGGGATAATGTTTATTATTGATGGAACTAGCATGTAGGGTAAAACTGCCAGGTATCAGTAAAGGCTGAGGAGTGGTATTGGTCTGAAAACGAACATGTTAAGTGTAAAACGTACTTTGGATTTATGATCAAATCGCTTACTATTTCGGGTTCGTCATGTACATCCGTTTTAAGAGCCAAAAGCAACTGCACTACATATTTACCTGGTCCCACGTTGAAATAGGGCTCTCCTCTAATGTCTTCCAATTGCTTCTCAAACTCCGATGACTTTACATTATTTGGACGAGAGCTGATTTTGGTTGAAAACATCTGCATCTCGAGCGCCCGTTGGGACTCAAACTCCTCCTCCCGTTCATTGCTCGACAAGAGGATATTGAATGCCAATGCCTTCAGCTTTTTAACGCAATGTTGATCTACGTCGATAGCTACTTCCTCTTGATGCAGTATGGATGAACATAGTTTTTTTAATAAATAATTAACACTGTCTCTATTTGCTTCTAAGTCGTGCATTTTCACATATCCTTTGAGGACCCTTTGAGTTTCATCATTCCAATGAAATTAATGTACCCCGAGATGATATCCCAACTTTGATATGCTTCTGAAATGATTTTAATTTGTTATCTAGCGTACTCGCAAAACGTACGGTTTACAAAATGTATGTTTATTTATTACTCGTAAGTAGATGTAGGCCTAAAACTATAACATTTAGTTAATTGAATTTTACATTTTCGTACTTTTTGTTCACACCGACGACAATATTTTTCTACCCTACTTTCAATTTACTGGAGTCCAACGACACTTGTATTGGGACAAGTAAAGTATCGATAAATAACAAAAGAAAATTGCAAACTAAATTATTAGTTTTGGCGAAAAACTTACTTTAGATTAGGGATAATTAAATCGACTTTCGACTAATCGACTTTTTGTGTTGAAAAATTTAAAAGTCGAAGTGGACTTTTGATCTTTGAGGAAATTCGATTTTCTTCATAAATACTTGATTTTATTAGCAAAAAGCCAAAATTACACATTTATCAAATTTGGTAGCCCTTAGCGTGGTTTTATATTTGCCGGGATCGGGATCGGTGTTGAGAGTCTCTCTCTCTCTCAGTGGTAAATTGTGAATTGTGTTGGAAAACATTGCCACAGGTAGGAACAAAAAAGTACGAAAAGGTACCTAAAATTATACTTCAAATGATAATAAATCATAATTATCGAGAAATATTGGCCAATATTTATACCAGTTGTTTGCATAAATAATATATGTTATAATTTAAGCGTAAAGGTATTCACGAATAATAAAAAAATATAATTTTTGTTTTGGTACGTTTATGTCAATTCGTACCTTTTGTGAACAAAAAGTACGCTTGTTACAAAATTAAAAATAGCGCAACTCTAATTACTCTCTCAAGAGAGAGAAACTCTCAACACCGATCCCGATCCCGACAAATATAAAACCACACTTAGCGACTACTTTATTTTTGTCGTTAAGTTACCGAATATTTTCATTAAGCAAATACAAATTTGCTGTTATCGGTTATCGCCGGTAATTCTGTTGTAAAACAGTTACAAAATCGCACCACAGGTTTGACAAAATCGAAAGATTGAAAATTCGACTTTAAGTGCTAGTGTGTAGCACTTGTTTGATAGTGTGGCCTCTCATGTTTGTCATTTATCAAGCAACGACAAAACTATTAATGTTTGTTGGATTTTGGGCAGTGGTAAAAATCAAAAAATCTTAAAGTGTACTTTTGCGATCGACTAAGTAGTCCTAAGACAAGTTCGATGTCGAGAATAACGTTAAGTTCGAACACAGTACTTTGATTGTATTTGTACTCTCACAAAACACCCACGGGCGCCTGTTGAAGACTGCTTTAGACTATAGTAATCCCCTAATTATATACAAATTTTCACTATAACGTTAAGTTCGAACACAGTACTTTGATTGTATTTGTACTCTCACAAAGCACCCACGGGCGCCTGTTGAAGACTGCTTTAGACTATAGTAATCCCCTAATTATATACAAATTTTCACTATAACCTGCTCATTATACATTGTCCATAGAGGGTCAGATGAGTGCTCCCCCCCCCTCTCCCCTAAATGTGCTGAGTAGAACTATTTACAATGTTATAATCAATACACGAAATCGTTTTTGAATGTAATATTTATTAAATAGGTAGTATAATATTTAAAATCAATGGTCATGTTACGAAGTGTAAATACACATGTACATTCAAACAATTCATATAACTATATGTATGGCCCATGTCTTTCTTTTATAATCCAAATACGATCTATAACTTCTCCGTTTTTGTCATCCGAAACTTGTTCGAAATATATGTGCGTTTCATTAAATATTTTCATTCGGGTATAGCCAAAGTCCTGAAAGGAAATGTTTTTTTTATTTTCAGAAAGGGCCAATTTAGTATGAGCATGTAGTCTACCTGGCTGTGAAATGCGCTCCAATTCGGTATTTTTTTGAAGAACGGTTCTCGGCCCTCCTTATTGCCGGCGGCACCCGTTATAATATGAACAGGTGCCTTGGGATTATGGTACGGTGCCAATGAGGAACCATTGTAAATTGTATAGTTGTATAGAGGCCATGTCCGTTCGTAGCAATGTTCATGGGCCCATAATTCGACATCGACGCCATATTTATAGAATAATTCTTCTAAACCAAAGCCACCTAAAATTGGTAGTCCCCGTCGTACTACAGTGTTGTGATGGGAGCAATCGTCCCCGTTGTCATTGCTGCAATACATTGGACGATGACCAAATGTTACTATCCATGGACGTTTCGCTCGATTTTCAGGTAACGACGCAATCCTTAAATCCTCCTCAAGCCACTGGTATTGAAACACCAATGGTTTTAGACCAAGCTGTAGGAAATAGTAAACCTCTGTAGAAAATCCAATAAAATGTATTGGACCCATATCGAAACTGTAAAATAGATTTTCATGCTCGCTTCCAGGCATACCAAAACGTGCCTTGTAGTTTGAAAAATTGCTACGAATTTGCAAACAATATAACAATTAAATGCGTAGCATAAGTAACATGAAAACATACTATGCTTCTTCGTGATTTCCTGGCACGACCATGTATGGAACATACGCTGATATCGATTCTATCTGGCGCATAAACTCGTCGCCTACCGCTCCGTCAGCAGAATGCATGTCATAGGCGAAGTCTCCCACGTGTAAAATGGCATCAATACCACCCATTTGAATTTCTTCTTGTAGTCGTGGCAGCGACTGGGCATTCTCATTGCCCATGTCTCCATAGATTACCAAACTGGGGGACCATTCGTCCTGTTTGGGTGGTGTTTTAAACCAATAGATTGCTGACCAACCCAACGAACTGCCGCAATGGTATATATATCGTGTATTTTCCTTCAGCTTGTGTAGTGTTACCTGTCAAATTTGAATACGTTAAATCGCAGCCGGCATTGAAAATATTTCGTACTTACTCTATGGATATATTGTGTCCTTTTTGCTTTACCGCCATCAGTGAACTTGGTGGGTCCATTCTTGTTTTTTGCAATGTTTGTTAAATTTCCGACGCCATATTTGCAAGTGGAAGTCGTAGTGTTGTCTCGAGTTGACCAGGTAACTACATAGTCGTAAGTACTATCTATAAGAGAATTACGTTATATGTCACAAATATTTATTAAAATGTGCATAAAAGAAGCAGAGGAAGTCAGCGATGGTAATTATGATAAATACGAACTTAGGATATATTTTAGAAAAACAGTTTATTCACATTTATAAAAACAAGAATTTGATTTAATCACAAATTTCAGTAAAAACCATACGATAGCACAATCTACTTGTGTATTCACATATCAGTGTAGGACCCGTGCTTGTCTTTTATAATCCAGAAGGAATCGATGATATCTCCATCCTTGTCGTCAGAAACTTGTTCAAAATACAGATGGGTTGCGTTATAGGCCTTCATGCGCGTATATCCATAATCCTACATGAAATGAAGATATTAGTGAAAAGCAACGTTTTTTTTTTGACTGACTCGTGACATACATTACTGTGGAAGGCATTCCACTCGGGCAGTTCCTTTGAAAAGGGTTCCCGGTTTTCATTGCAGCCTGCAGAGCCAGTGATTATTTGAATAGGGGCTTTGGCATTGGTGTACGGATTTTGAGCCGAACCGTTGTAAACCTTAAAATCATAAATTGGCCACAACCTGGTGTAGAAATGTTCGTGAGCAAAGAATTCCACATCAACGCCATATTTGTAGAACATGTCTTCTAGGCCGAACATTTTCACAATGGGCAAGCCTTGACGAATGTACGTCTCCAGATTTTCATTGCAGTCATACTCCTTGTCATCGCTGCAATACATGGGTCTATGGCCGTAGGTAATTACCCATGGACGCTTGGCTCTATTTTCCGGTTTATTCGCTTCCTTTAAGTCATTCTCCAACCATTCGTATTGTTTCGTTAGCAACTTGTAGCCGTAGTTGAGGAAATAGTATACCTCAGTGGAGAAGGAAACAAAGTGAACCGGTCCCAAATTGAAACTGTACCATAAGCTGTCATGGCCTCCAGGCATACTGAATCTCGTTTTGTAATTAGAGAAGTTGCTGAAATTAAAATGATACAATGTCGGTGACAATGTGACAATGTTGCTACGGTATATATTACTATTTCTCTTCGTGGTTGCCCGGGCAAACCATGTACGGTACGTAGGCGGCTATGGTCTCGATTTGGCGCATAAACGCATCCCCCACCTCTGCATTGTCTGTGTCCATATCGTAAGCAAAGTCCCCGACATGAATGATGGCATCGTACATTCCTCTTTGTGTGTCCTGTTGTAATCGAGACAGAGATTGTGCGTTTTCGTTTCCCATATCTCCGTATATGGCCAGGGATGGTGACCAACTCTCGCCCGACGGCGGAACAACGAAGGAATATGTGGCCGACCAACCTTCATCGCTGCCACAATTGTATACATAGCGTGTTTTCGGTTTAAGCCCGCTGATAGCAACTTTGTGAATGTACTGACTGGAGCTCTTCGGCCCACCGTCCACAAAAAGTACCGAAGATCCCTCTGCCTTTTTAATTGTTTTTGAGTTCCTGAAGTTGTCGCCGTAAAACACAATCGACTTGCTTGTGGCATTCCGTGTGGACCATGTTACGACTATATCATTCAATGTCTCTGAAATTTACAATTATATACACATACATGCATTTTAAAACTTTTCAATGCGCCAATGTCTTTTATTAAAACCCGTTACACATATTCAAATATAAATAATTGCCGAACTCTCTTATCAACAATGACCCGAATGCAGAACTACTACTAATAACAAAGAACTTCGCTAAAAAATAAGCGATAAGTTAAAAAATCCCGCGACTGGTTTCGAACAATAGAAAATAAAATGGTGTTTCCCTTGAATGGCGACACACTAAATTCATTACGTACCTCCGAAGGACAGATGAATCTGCTCCGGTTGAAAAAACACAGCAGTGGCGTCAACATCCTGTTGTGTCGTGATGTGAAATACATTAAACACAAGGAGGACACAGAAAAACGGCAATATTATCATTCTAACAAACGAAATGGTTCTAACAAACTGATTCAACTTCTTTGTTTTATACTGAACCGACCGCAATTGAAAACGTTCCAATAGCAGAGAAATAGCGGTGTTTTACACTTATTGGGATTGGTGTTGAGAGTTTCTCTCTTGAGAGAGTAATTAGAATTGCGCTATTTTTAATTTGTAACAAGCTTACTTTTTGTTCACAAAAGGTACGAATTGACATAAACGTACCAAAACAAAAATTAGATTTTTTATTATTCGTAAATACATTTACGCTTAAATTACAACATATATTATTTATGCAAATAACTGGTATAAATATTGGCTAATATTTCTCGATAATTATGATTTATTATCATTTGAAGTAGAATTTTAGGTACCATACACAATTTACCAATGGGAGAGAAACTCTCAACACCAATCCCAATCCCGATAAGTGTAAAACCCAGCATTGAGAAAAGAGAATGTCTAGAACGACCATTGTTTGCGAAGTCGGTGTGATGCACACGGTCGAGAAATGCAAATGTTTGGAAGGAGAAATGGCAGGAGACTTGATGATGCGTCTAGGCGTTTGTAGCTGTACTTTTAATTATTAGGTATGTTCCAGCATTTTTTTAGTTAATTTTTTGTTGTCAGTTTTTATACTGAATTCTATAAATACATTTATGGGGTAACACTAATGTCAATTTTATTTATATATACAATAAAAATATGGGCCGTCAAAGTTCAACATAATTAAAATTGAATATAAAATAGTTTTCTGAATAATCCATTTTAAACAAGTAATAAAAAATTGTTATTGGCTTGTATTTTTTTAACAATTGTGTTTGAGTTTTTCCGCTTTTAGGGTTTGCGATCCTATGGATGCAAGTCAAGCGGTGCCAGGGTGTACTCCATGAGTTTATTTTTCTTAAACAATTAAGTTTTTTGTAGGGAGAATCCAGCAGCTGATTGACATTTCTCCATGCCTCTTTCTAAACAATGATATTGAGATGTTATGCACCATCCTCATTCGTAAACAATATGGGTTTCGGTCATTTTGCTTCGAGTTCATTTTTATCACATGTTTTCTCCTTTCTCATTCTATTCGTTGCATGTGGAACGTATTTGAATTAGATCGGTTTATTCAGTAATCCACGTGTTGTGTTTGTTGGTGGGGTATCAGAAGTCGCCCAGAAAAAAATTCTGAGTCTGCGTTTTTAACAATTGTATAAAGTTTCCCTTGACCATTGTTATACGGAAAAAACATTTGCATTTTTAATCCTCGAATTAAAATCTTATAAGGCCGTCAAATCATGGGTGGGCAGGGCAAAGTCATTAGAAAGAAACGAAAGTTTCAAGGCCACAAGGAAGATGATCCTGAATTTGATCTGACCAAGAAACATTTAAAGACGTCACATGTGCGATCGATGGAAAAGAGGCTTATTATAATACTGGAAGGCGCACAACTGGAAACTGTGAAGGTAAGTTGCTTCGCTCAGTCTAATGATTTTTCAAAATCAGAGCAGAACCCCACACAAAAAAGTGATTGATTTTAACTATGTTAACTTTTTAGGTGGGCAATACATTTGAATTATTAAACTGCGACGATCATGCCAACATAATGCGTAAAAATAATCGAGATCCTGGCTCCTGCAGACCTGATATAACACATCAATGTCTATTGATGCTTTTTGACTCGCCTTTGAATCGTGCAGGACTGCTTCAGGTTTATATAAGAACAGAAAAAAATGTTCTTATTGAGATAAACCCCCAGACAAGAATACCGAGGACTTTTAAGCGTTTTGCCGGTCTGATGGTGCAACTTCTACACAAATTTTCAGTTCGTGCCAATGACACTTCTACCAAACTAATGAAGGTTATTAAGAATCCAATTACCGATCATTTGCCGGTGGGCTGCAAAAAGTACGCAATGTCTTTTTCGGGGAAACTGGTGTCGAACATAAAGGATCTAGTGCCTAAGAAGAATGAGAACGACGATGAAGAGGAACCAATTGTCCTTGTAGTAGGAGCCTTTGCTCATGGTGTCCTCAAGTGTGATTATACCGAAGGATTATTTTCCATTAGTAATTACCCGCTATCAGGAGCAATAGCATGTTCGAAACTGTGTTCAGCATTTGAAGAAGTTTGGGGTATAGTATAAAAAATATTACTAAGCTTAATGTAGATTTAGTGAAATAAAAGTTCATTTTAACAATGATATATCTTGCGGTTGACTTTTCCCACATCCTTGGCACGTCTCTGGTCCCACCTAACCTCTAACCCTATATATTTTATTCGACTAGATACGCATTTTACTGTAGACTATAAATAACAGTGGTGGACAAATATTTTAAATGAAGGATATTTATATTTTTAAATATAAAAAAAAACATTGCAATGGCTTTATGTTTGATAAGAGAATTACTATAGATTAGAATTAGAAGATTCTGAAGGGAACTGTTGTGTTTTCCGACTATGCCTTCTTCTCTGCAGCCCGTTTCTTTTCCGCTTCCCGTTTAGCTGCTGCTTCGGCTCTTTGCTGTCGTATTAGAGCAAGACGGGCCAAGTCCGCTTTGGCTTGCTGAGTCTTCCCTTCAGCATGAAGTTTTTCGTAACGAAGGCGTGCCTTTTGTTTCTCGATCTGTTCCCTCTCTCGCCGGGATAGCTCCGGCTTTGCTGGAGAATCGCTAATATTTAGGTTGCCAATTTTTTGGGTTGCCTTCTTTACAACACGATTTGGATTCTCGATTTCGATTAAACTGGCAACACCCTTTTTGGCATCGCGGTCTTCTTCTTCAGAATCATCCTCTTCGGACTCGGAAGAGGATGGCATGGTGCCAGGAACCACCTTTTTTACCTTTCCACTACTTCCCGCTTGCTCCTCCTCCTCCTCTCCACTGCTGGAAGTTTCTTCTTCATCTTCTTGCCGTTGCATTTCCTCGGGCGATGTGAAGTGGCGGCTGCGGCCCTTATGGTTAACGTATTTTCCACGTGGCATGTTAAATGTTGTGTTGTTAAATTAATAAATCTTTGATTTTATCCTCGTAAATGCCTCAATTTTTACGAACTGCGTACGAAATGGTTCAATTGAACAATTCACTAAACATTAGGTGAGCCAGTGACCGGTAATCATTTTGCGAATAGTGTCTCGACATCAGTTTTTTTTTTAATTTATCGATACGGAAATTATTCCAAAAATGCAATTTGAAGACTAAGGTCGATTGTAACAACGATTTATTGATGATAACTCAGAAAGTATTAAGGGCTAAACAGAATGTTCGCGTTGAGCGTTTTTTGTTATCGCGTTAACGCACGCAAAAAGTTAAAATATATTTAACTCCGAAGCGCAGCGCACATCAACATCGAGCGTTTTTGTTATCGTTTCCTTGTGGTTGTTGTATTTTCGATAGCACATAACGCAACGGATGGCTCAACGCGAGCATTCTGCTTAGCCCTTTATTCTAAAAATAATTGTCCTGTTCCCGTACTGCAATAATTTACTACTTTTTCTAATTGTCCTGTTCCCGTACTGCAATAATTTACTACTTTTTCTACGATAACAAATTTCCCCTTAATGATATCGACGAAAATAGTAAAATCCAGTAAATTCTTGCAGTACGGGAACAGACCAAATATTTTTGAATGTTTTGCAAATTACTAACGACTCAAAAAACAACATAGTATGAAATATGAGAATTTAAATCTGTTTTAAAATAGTTCAAATACTTTTATTTAAAATTGTCCAT
Organism: Musca vetustissima; assembly: GCF_032173495.1. Taxonomy (NCBI): domain Eukaryota; kingdom Metazoa; phylum Arthropoda; class Insecta; order Diptera; family Muscidae; genus Musca; species Musca vetustissima. The sequence goes on along the minus strand of NW_026876336.1, from coordinate 1,755,329 downwards.
TTTTTTTGTTTTTCTTTACTGTTGAAGACTTCGTACAATGACCACTTTACACGTTTTTCTTAAGGGCTAAGCAGAATGCTCGCGTTGAGCCATCCGTCGCGTTACCGGTTATCGAAGCAGAATGCTCGCGTTGAGCCATCCGTCGCGTTACCTGTTATCGGAAATACAACAACCACAAGGAAACGATAACACAAACGCTCGAAGTTGTTGTGCGCTGCGCTTCGGAGTTAAATATATTTTAACTTTTTGCGTGCTTTAACGCGATAACAAAAAACGCTCAACGCGAACATTCTGTTTAGGGTCTAGTCTGTTCCAGAACCTGCAAGACTGTAAAATTTTTTACTGCGATAACAGTTTTTCCTTTATGATATCTGATAGAATAGTAAAAATTAGTATATTCTTGCAGTACGGGAACAGACCAATATTTTAGTATAAAAATGAAAATTGTTTTGATTTTGAAAATGAAAGCAAGGCCAATTCATGACGGACATTTTTAATTTGTCCAATTTTTCGTTGCCGGTTTTCCATCCATCCCATCTATTACCTCTAAATAAATACCTTTAAAATCGATCTCATAGACTGCACAATGACATCAGTTTTGCGTTTTTTAAACCTGGTTACGTGTTTTTTGTCTCTGAGGGTTGGCATCACTGGAAGAAAATACAAAGTTCGAAAATGGTGGAAATATTTTTACAATAAATTAACATTAAACAATGAAAAATCCTTTGCGTCTTTAAATTATATGTCGTCAATATCACGTTGTATACATTAAATCGTGAACTGATATAACATTTTATCCGAAAAGTGTAAGAGAAGATTAATGCGCAATCAAGTGGAAACGTGATGAAATCTAGCCAGTTGTTCAACTCCCGTGTCAATGTCGCACTGCATAGAGAATTTCTGGAAGAATGTTCTAAAATCGAAATGCGATTTTATGACTCAATATATAGCTTAGACAGAAGCTAAAGTGAAAAATGTCTCTTGAAAACAAAGCGTGGATTATTTTTCTGAAATTATTTTCCGCTGATTTCCATTTACATGTTTTTTCCTCATTCGAGCCATTTTGTTATTCATTTAGTACGCTTTTAGTACAAACACGTAGTACTCTTTGCTTCTCCCTTTTCGAAACCATAGTACACACTGCGTTTGTCTCTCTCGCACTAGTGGCGTGTTAGCGGTGCGGGAATGTAACGACCATAGAGGCCATTTTTTTCCTTACCCTATTTTGCTCGTGAGTAATTCAACGACAAATGTATATTTGGTTGAAACCCGCGTTCTTTCGGTCGGGTGCGCGTACGTTGTGCAGAAAATTTATTAAATATAGTGTTTAAAGCCGTCGCAATCCAACAAAAATACTACAAATAAACAATTTAATGTATGTTTCAAGAATATTGAGTGAAATTTGATGAATGCCTTTTGAATTAATGCTTGAAAATTGTGCATGAAAAAAGTGAGACTCCGCTGGGCAACAGCACTGTATACAGAGAAACTACCCGAACAAACAACGAGAAACGGCAGAAACAACAGAAAACACTACGAGCGAACAGTATCGGAAAGCAATTAAAAGATGAAAATGTGGAAAGAAGTATGAACAAAACGTAAGAAGAAGAGAAGTACGAAAAACGAAAATTTTCACTATTCAATCTCGCTCGCGTGTTGTATATGCGAATTGGTGACAAAAAAGTCGACAAAAGAAAAATTTTAATTTTGCTATTGCTATTGCCAGTGTGCGTTTGTCTATTTGTATCCGTGTTTTTATTATAACGAGGGAAACGCTTTAAAGAGGTGCTATGGTTTTATAAACAAGTTTCTCGACTGTTGTTGCCCGCGGGAGTCCGGTTTAGTTGAGAAAAGAAAGAAAAAACGATTTCAAGTGAAAATGTTTGGATTCTTTAGATTCAAATCATTCATACATATTTACAACCAAAACCAAACAAAATAATATAGTAGTGTTTATATACAACAAATCCAGAAGAAAAATAATAGTAACAAAAAAAACAGCAAAACTAAAAACAAATTCTGTACAATAATCGAGAAAAGAAAAGTGAAACTGAGCATTTGTAAATGATTTAAAAACATGTAATTTTAAAGTATTAAGCATCGTCTCTATGAATTTACATTGAAATGGTAATTATATGTATACACTTATTTACCTACTTTTAGTTTGGCCATAATAGTGACCAATACTATTCGGGGTATATTGTCCATATCTGAGGGTTACTTTGGTGATAGCTTTCGATAATTTTTTTTAGCATCTCTAGCATCATTTCTTATACAACTGGCATAAACAATGTTAATGAAAAATTAATAAACATTATTTTGACCTATAAAATACAACTCTGTTTACTGTCAGAACCTGGCGTCCTAGAGAAAATATATGCTTGATTACCTGAGTATTGTGAATGTCAGAGATTAGAGTCGAAAATAAGAATCGGCGGCGTTAAAATACCTTTCTAAATCAGGCGAAAAATATAAATATCTGTACAACTTGCATCTAAACTCAGATTTACAGTTATAACAAAGAACAGAAGAATACGACATTGTTAAAATAGGGAAGAAAAGTCCTTGTCTGTTTAATAAACAATTTCTTAACATTTCATGTAAATCAAGATCTTTACTCAGGCAGCACCCGGCGTTGCAGGTGAAAAGACAGTGGCGGTCGCAACATTTGACGCCGTTCTGGTGTTGTGTGGCTTAGTTGTTCACTGCCGTCACATGTATCGTCTCTTTCTTCTGTACTAAAAAAATATACCGCCATTTTTTCCCTTTAAGAGTAAAAGAGACCTATATGTTTCAATAGGGCTCCAGCTAGACGACCCATTCCCACATAATTTTTTTTATATTTATTGTACATCATCACGTCCGTTGTAGGTCTTTTGCCGCTGTTGGTGAGAGCGTACAAAGAAAATTTAATTTTGTTACACTTTCGAGTCTTTATTTATGTCCGTCCATTTATTATCTGCCTCGAAGTAAAGTTTGGATGTTTAAATGTTCTTTGTGTTTGGATTTAGTGCAAGATTTGGTAATCCAATATCGTCAGTAGGTCTGTAGTGGTAGAATTTATTCTTTCTGATGGTTTTATTCGGGTTTCCGTCATGCGTTTGATTCGCTGCGAAGTCGCTTTGTGCTGCCACTCGCCGCCTGCAGTTTTCAGCTTCAACCGCTACCATTCATTCGTTCATTCAGTAATTCTAATTCTCTGCCCATCACTTACTCGTCGTCAATAACTCCACATACACAAGAAAGACATCGAAATGGACATCGTATCGAATAATTCCTAGTTTTCACCACAATGTCTACTGTACTATATTTGCCAGATATGTTGCTGCTGCTGTTCTGCTATCTGCAGCAGTGTGCGTCGTTTGTGTATTGCTGGGCGATGAGTTGTATGGGTGCGTTAGAAAAGGACAACAGGACGACGGATTCAATGAAAATGATGATTTTTGTGTATTTATGTATCAAAAGATACAAATTTTGAAAGAATATCAAAATAATCAGGTAAACATTTAATTTATCCAAGACTGTCGTCTGCATTGCCAACTTCGAAACAGGTGTTTTATGCGATTTGGCTGCTTGTTGAGTTGTTGATTTTATTATAATTTTACATTGTTGAACAATAGGCATCTATTGGCATGTGCACACCTCTCCAATGATATCTATACTCCAGGCATAATTCCAAAAGGTTCTTTTAAACATTGCTTTGTACGCGAATGTGTGTAAGCAGTGAGTTCGAATTGCAATTGCACAGCAAAAGACAGAATTAGGAACCGAGTATTTAGCAAATGTCACTTAAAAAACCTACACATATTCGTAACGATATGGGTTATAAGCCAAATGTTGTTATTGCTAAATGCAAAGTGTACATCTTAACGGATGCATTTGACCAATATTATTTATTCAATTTCATATTAAATATCTTAAGATTATCTTCAATGTATAACTGGAGGGATTTTAGATGATTTGAGTTTTTGACATACCATATGAATGAGCTCGGGATCGAAAAGTTTCTGAATGCGCCTATATTCATTTATTTATTACTATTTATGACACATTTTTTGCAACATACACATATTTATATGCGAACATTTATTGTATTTTCAGTATATTACCTTTATAACAAAGTCCATAAGACTATAACATATATTCTGACGTCTCCTTAGTGAAAGCTTCTAACTACAAGCTTCTCATCATCCATCATCAACAATAAAGACGTAAAGCAACACAATTGCAAAGCAGGTTTTATCGAAACCCTAGGACTCATAAACATTGGACAAGCAATAGATATCAAACAATGTCCGGGTATCTAAGCTGACTTGAAATTCATTAGCAGTAAATGTATGGTGAGTATGAAAAAATCCATATGAAATGAACTAGTTATTTGCAAAATATTTCCAATTCCCTTGAATGTGCTACTAATATATTTGATTGTTCTTAATTCGTATTAGTCATTTTGCCGTAAAATGCAGCCTCCCAAATCAGAGTCGGACAAAGCACAACAACAGCATTATATGGCCAAATATCATCCGATATCAGATATGTTCAGCATGATATACAAATTGCTCTATCAGAACAACTCTAGACCGCTTCAAAGGATTTGAAACACAAGTTTTTTTTATCGCCAAGACAAAAGAAATACAAACTACAGTTGTAATAAATAATAATTAAATTTATAAGGGTGACTAGAGACTAGAAGGAAGGATTTGAAACGAATCCGAAAGGAGGGTTGTAGCCCTGATAACAATCCAGAAACAACACTAGAAAAGTGTTCATTTGGGATCTAAAAATACACATTATACTAGAGATAAAGCACAAACATACACTTTGTATATAAATTACAAACTGACTAAAAACCCCATCACACATTCACTTAAAATAGAACTCTTTCGTGACAAAGGAAGGGGAGAAAAGAGACATCAACATGTCGCAAGAGCCACCGCCCCGTATTGAACCCTATGTGGAACCGGTCAACGGTGTTGTGCAGCCTCCGACTGTGCCGCCGCCTGATCGGCCTGGCCGTAATACAAACCAACTGCAGTATCTCATAAAGACGGTAATGAAAGCCTTATGGAAACATCACTTTGCTTGGCCATTTCAGCAGCCTGTCGATGCTAAAAAGTTAAACCTGCCCGATTATCACAAGATCATTAAGCATCCCATGGATTTAGGAACGGTAAAAAAACGACTGGAAAACAACTACTACTGGTCGGCAAAAGAAGCCATTGAGGACTTCAACACAATGTTTTCCAATTGTTACGTGTACAATAAGCCTGGCGAAGACGTTGTCGTTATGGCACAGACTTTGGAGAAAGTGTTCTTGCAAAAGCTCGAAGGTATGGCAAAGGAAGAAATTGAATTGGAGCCTGTGACACCGAAAGGCGGTGGTAAGAAAAAAGCTAGACCAGCGTCAGCCAAGCCAGCGTCGACAAACGCATCGTTGCATGGGACTTCGACAACGCCGACTGGTGTTACGCCCAGAGCTGCTGGGGTAGCTAGTGGACGACCGTTATCAGCGATGGGGGGTACCGTTTCTTCATCTGGCGGAACACCAGGATCTACGACAGGAATACCACCTATATCGACGATTCCTCCACAAACTGTACCGGGAAGTACGAATACAACTACTACAGCATTAGCATCAGGAACTCCTAGCACACTACTGCCGGGAGCGAATATCCTTCCAGCTGGTAGTGTAGCTAGCCATGTCTCACTGGTTGGGTCGGGCGTTACAGCGGGTGCCGTTGCAGGTGCAGTTGGAGTTAATTCCATTGATGGCAATGCCGCCGGAGTTATTGGGGCGAACCCAACGGCCATTGCCAACACAGCGGCAGCGGTACCTGCGTATCATGTAAATAGCACAGCAGCGGGCGTTGAAACTGTTATACCACCTCAACAACCAGCTAAAATGAAGAAAGGAGTGAAGAGAAAGGCTGACACCACCACGCCCACCGCGAATGCATTTGAATCGCCCTATGCACAAATCGACTCCAAGAGTGCAAAAATCGCAACGAGGCGTGAGTCTAATCGGCAGGTAGGCAAAAAGGTAGGCACACGTGTTGGAGCATGATGTATGTACTCACCTATGTACATTGTACATACCCATATTTTAATATAGACATATAGTACACAATCACATACGTACCTATATATCATCTCTTCATAATCCGTTTGGTTAAATTGACCTCCAGATGTAGGCAGCCAAGTTGGTGATAGCGTACCATACTTCGGTTGTTACTTTATCCCTGACTGGGCAGCTCTCGTATGTAAATATGTGTTCTTATGCTCTCATATTTGCCTGTCAATCACATTTCCAATTGATATATTCTTTTTTATTGAACATCATGCTTTCACCACACACGCTGTAACGCCTTATATCCATTAAAAAAAATAGAATTGTGCATGCTTTTTATCACAACAGCATTTATCTATCTCTTTAGTCAATTAAATTTATTGTTTAAAGTAATGTCATATTTGTTTCGTAGGATGCTGGTTACCCCATGTCACCAATGGGTGGTGTTGGGGGGGTTCCTGGTGTAGCTGGTGGGACAGTGGGGGTTCCTGGGTCAGCGAAGTCGAAAGAAAAGCTGTCAGATGCCTTGAAATCCTGTAATGAGATTCTCAAAGAGCTCTTCTCAAAGAAACATTCGGGGTACGCTTGGCCCTTTTATAAGCCAGTCGATGCCGAACTGCTTGGACTTCACGATTATCACGATATTATTAAGAAACCAATGGATTTGGGCACTGTTAAGAGGAAGATGGACAATCGCGAGTACAAAAGTGCACCTGAGTTTGCTGCTGATGTGCGATTAATATTCACCAATTGTTACAAATACAACCCCCCAGATCATGACGTCGTTGCTATGGGCCGTAAACTTCAAGATGTCTTCGAAATGCGCTACGCCAACATACCGGATGAACCGGTGGCAAATGCTCACGCGGCTGCTGTTGCAGCAGCGGCCCATCACGGCTATGGTAAGCATGACGCATCAGAATCATCTTCCGACGAGTCATCAGACAGCGAAAATGAGTCGAACTCAGATGAGGAGCGTAATGCCAAGTTGAAGATGCTGGAAACAAGACTTCTTGACTTGCAAGAGGAAATGAGGAAATTGATGGAGGAAGCCTCTAACAAAAAGAAGGCCAAGAAGAAAATGAAAGAAAAGAAAAAGGCTGCTGCCAGTGGAGCTATTGGTGCCGGTGGCATGGTGCCGGCGACGGGTGCTGGTGCATTAGCAACTGGCGGCGCCGGCGCCGCCTCTGGTGTAACTGGTGCCATACACGGCCACGACATGTCCACCGCGATGGCTATGGGTCAAATGGCTACAGGCGGTAAGGGATCCGCTATGACACCGGGGATGGCGGGGTCAGTTGCAGCATCCACAGGAAAAGGTGCTAAGAGTAAAGGGCAACGTGGTCCTAAGGCGGCAAATGCAGGAGCCGGAAGTTCCAGCGTTGCGGCCGGAGGTGCTTCCAAACGTACCAAAGGAAGTGCAGCGGCTGCGGCAGGTGGTGGTGCTGGCTCTGGAACTGGAGCGAGAGGTCCAAATAAAAAGAAACCAACTACTCAGGCAATGGTATTCGATTCGGAGGAAGAAGATACCGCCAAACCTATGTCATACGACGAGAAAAGGCAACTGTCCTTGGATATTAATAAACTGCCGGGTAAGTGCAACTTTTGTAGAATTTTTCAGATGTTTACCATTCTGACTGCAAATGTGTTCCTTTCCACTTCACAGGTGATAAACTAGGACGTGTTGTGCACATAATCCAGAACCGAGAACCATCGCTGCGCGACTCAAATCCAGATGAAATAGAAATCGATTTTGAGACGTTGAAGCCCTCTACATTGCGAGAGCTGGAGAGCTATGTCGCGTCTTGTCTACGCAAAAAAACCCGTAAGCCTTACTGTAAGTTTATCCCAATGACACGCACTACTCAAATTTATCAACTGCGACAAGAACGTCATAAACACCTTCTAAGGGGTTGAAACCAATTAAGAGAAATATTGTTCTTTTGGAAATACAAACAAACAATCCATGCATATACCTCGAAATACTTGTATTCTCAACATACCCTTCCAATGAAATAGTAATGAATACGAGCATATCAATTTTATGTTTTAATCCGCATTTGTTATGGAGAGCTTATTTCTTTTTATCGTTTTGAATGACACACCTGAATTGTCGTCTTATCTCTTTAGTTCCGTTTTCGTCTTTATATTTATCCGTTCCGATGAAATATAGAATATCACCTAGAATTTGTGTCTGCCACACCACATCCATTTTGTATGTGCTTTTGCCACACGCGAAACCAAAAGTGTGGCAATTAACTGAAATGAAATTACCACTGATAGGCGAAAATGAATGGACAAAGTAGTGAACGTGTTAATTGGATGAACTAAAGATAAAATATGTATTCTATTATATTTCGATTTGTATTTTAATTTAAACTATAGTTTACTCTTATTTCTAAGTATTTCCACTTGAAATGTATGTATCCTTCTTTATATTCGTATCATGTAGTTTCTGAAAAAGTCTCGTCTACTATAAAAATGAGAGAACACGATTATTGATTTCAAAATTGAAAAATTTGGTGATGGTTTTTGATTTAACTATTGTGCATGATTTTGATGTTTCGTTTCAATTGGATTTAGTTCGTCAAAAAGCCTTTTAATTAATAAATTAATTTCACATTTATATCGATTAACAAAAACGTACTATTAGCCATTTTGATAATGAAATGCACGATAAGTGTCTGTGACATTAAAACTATGTAAACCTTGACTTCTTGCCATTCTTCTATTCCACACAGATAAAAAACCCTCTGGTAAATCAAAAGATGAACAAATGGCCGAAAAGAAACAGGAATTGGAGAAACGTTTACAAGATGTCACCGGTCAATTAGGTACCAGCAAGAAGACAGCCAAAAAAGGTAATAATTGAATATGAAAAAGTATTTGTTGTTTATATAATATAAATTGGAATAATATGTATATCACTAATCTCAAATATTTTTCTGAGCAAATCATTTAAATGTAATTCTTTCATTTCAGACGAATCATCGAATAAAGTGGAAGCTGTTCAACCTGCAAATCGCCCATCATCCAGCTCTAGTTCGAGCGATTCCTCCTCGTCCAGCTCAAGCGATAGTAGTTCTAGCGATTCAAGTGACAGCGAAGCAGGTTAGGACGCGTTTGTTTATTAAAAATATTTTGTTTTATATTATTTTTATTAATATGAAGAATATCGATTTAATGGAAAAGAAACATCTACCCTATCTTAATACTATATACCTTAGCCCCTACCAATCATACACTAGAGAAGAAAACTAAAAAAAGAAATATCAAAAACTTATCTCTAACGTTGAGTTGTTTTAGTGGCCTCTATTACTTTTGTTCAGTTAGCTTTCCTTTTTCAATTTCAACAATAGCGCCCTCTTTATGGTTGCAAGCATTATACACAACTTTAATACTAACAATCGAAGATAGTTTTAATAAAATGATTGGGTTTATATATATATATATATATATAATATATATACATCAAATGTATATACATATATTGATTAAATCCTATAAAACATTCAAGAACAAATCCTGCGTAAAATTTTATGCTCGTCGGGAACGAATAATCTAAAATTAGAACATGTGTCCCAGTCGTATTTTCTTGATTTCCTTGATTATTCCACGCCCAAGACATATCGTTTATTTTGATCGAATAAACTCGAATTGACACTTATGTGTTCGGCAATGCATTATCGATCTATAAGTTCCGCTTCTTCAACAGAGATTTATGTTCTAACTCTTCTAACTAATGCCTGTTAAAACTCCGTTTTTCTATTCGGTAAAGGACGAAGTTTTGTGATCATGCTTTGTGAGCATTCAATTATGTTCGTTCAAGATATTTGTATCTGCTGTTTATATGTTAAAAGACTGACACAACAGCAGTATATGAAAGTGTAACTAGTGGGTTGTTTGTTTCGTTTTAAAATCAGTGGAACAAAGTTCCAGTTTTAAGTGCAATATAATTTTGTTTCCTTTCTGTTATACTTAGCCTTGGTGGCTATATGATGTTATCATGCCAGTTGGCCAGGGATGTTCCATTCCACACGAGTTGTCCACGACATGCACACTTACTAGATAGCATCAAGTCACCCAGCAAAAAGTAATTATATAGAGCTTTTCATTAGCTCAAGTCACAAATGGCCACAAAACTTCACTTGTATCTGAATGCCTTTTCCTTCTTTCGTACATAGTTTACTACCTATCTTACATATATTTCCAGCAAAACCCTTTGCATTTCGTGTTTTGATTGTTCGATTCCACTAGCACTGGGAAAGTAAAAAGTTTTTAGTAGCACCCCCTCTATTTGGTAGATCTCTTACCCAATAACATAAATTCCCTCTGAACAACAACAGTATATTTTTATACTACAAATTAACGTGCTAATGCTTGAACCATCAAACTTTTACATATATTATTCATCCAACATTAAGTTTTACATATTTATTTTCGATGTAGAGACAATTTTTATTATTCTTATTCTAGTTATTATTACTATTATTATGATTATAATTTTTAAAAAGAGTGTGAATTTGAAGAAAATCGTGAAGCAATTGTGTATTGGGGGCAGCCAATCATTCCAAGCTAATGACATATAAAATCCTAGCAGTTGTAAGACAAATTCGAATTAAATCAACACGTTAATATGTTAATAATTTTAATTACAAATAACAAATATCAGCATTGCAACGTTGAATTTAGAATTTAAAAATAAAGTTCATTTGTTTGTTCACTTGTGTGTATATGAATATGGAAAATATAACTTTCAAAGTTTTATTTGGAGGTTTTTTGGCATATGCAAAAGAAAATGTCTAATCGTACCCTTGAAAGTTCAGTCATACAACGACAGCATCGATGATCAATAAAAACGCATAAATTAAATATTAGTCTTTCACTATGCATTTTCGAGGACAAAATCAAGTGCATCGAACCGAGTACATTTTGGTAAACAAACCAAAGTATGCAATTCAATGGAGGTGATACGATTTGTAGAAAAATAACTTTTGCCTTTTTCATCTATTTGAGATGTTACTAATTTCGATCTCAGTGCGTTTTAGACACTTTTCTTCTGCATCATTTTTTGTATCTTTGAAAACAAACAGCAGGGATATTCTCTTTTACATTTGCAAAAAAGGAAAAGAAAACTAAATATGCAATTTTAAATGTTCTTAGAATAACGGCTGACGAAATTAAGAAAACACGTTGAATTCGCGCGTATCTGTACACCTTTGTATGAAAAGTTCTAATTACCGATTTCAAAATTGTAATGATAGTTTTACAATTATGATTCGTAGTTATAATAAAATTATTGTAGTGCACTTGCAGACAATGTGTAAAAAGTGTGTAAAGTTTTAAGAGTAAACTGATTTGTAAAACGATATCCGCTCGTGCTATAGATAAACACCTACAATCGCCTTTTTGTTATTTACATGTGTCCAAAATATCTTCTATTTATTACGCTGAATCAGTATGCGGATTTAATAGATTTAAAACTCTTCGTGGCATTTGATTGTCACAGGAAATGGTTTCGAAGATGTGGCAATGTTTATAGGGACATTTGCCCCTGAACTGTTTCAATTTCATATGTCATTTTCAATCGAATACACCTCAATCAAACACTGTTTTCCCCACTACATCTGTGCAGTCCTGTTCCCATCTACATTGGAACATTGAAAAACGGCATTCAGTCAGAGGCAGTTGTTTAAACAAAATGATGACCATGTACCAGTAAAACATGCGCGGAATCTTGAGATCGAATGGTCATTGTGAAGAGCAAACTCTACTGGCATCTTTTGTACCGTGTATAATCATAATCTTAATTCTTACATATATATTTTATAAATTGACGCATTTTGTTTTGTAATAAAATCACTTTCCATATGTAGTATTTTTGTTGTTGTATATCATGTAGTAAACAAACCGACCTGTCTGTGGCACAGACGTTGTACAATATGAACCTTAAGCATCAGTTTAGGTAATCTCTACTAATTTATTAGGTTATTGAAAACGGGTTTAAAGTTATTGTTATCGAAGCGATAATTGGTCGTCCTTCGCTTTTCCCTAAATGCGGTTGATTTGATAGATTTCGGCTGTCGGCTTTCCCCTTTACACATTGTTTGCACGTTTTTCATTCCTTTTTAACAAGAAACAAATATAAATTATGAACTATGAAAATATTATTGTTTACACCATGATACTGGAAACCAGATATGAAAGAACGTACAATTTCCATATTGAAATTTAAAGTATAACGAGAGTGATGAAATATGTTCATTTTATTGTAAACTTACTTAAGTGTTCCATATTTTGTGTATTCAAATTATATCGATTACTTTATAATTTTTCAGAGAAGAATATATTAAGTTTGTTGTATTAGTCAAAATCAGTAAAGGGATTTAGCGTTGAACACCATAATTATAGTAGCTTCCATCCAATGTTTCAATTTGTATCGTCGCTAATCCGTATGTAGCCATGTGTGCGGTCAAGGTTTACCACTTCTTACAGGTATAGCTGTATAAATTATTTGGTTTCTAAAATGCAAATTTGGATTATCATGCGGCTCAAATATCCACAAACGGACAATTCGAAGAGTGTTGAACGTTATTTTCCCTAACTATGCCGAACATAAAATTGTAGATTAATTAGTACACGTACACAATAGATAAGATGAACGAAGAAATACAAAAGAAACCCACAACCACCATCGTTCAGCAGCCTTGACTGCTGATTTATTATTGTTTAAGCAAACCCCACTCTTGGGAGAAAGAGGAATGAAGGACTTCAAGAAGACGTCGGCTATCTGCGCATACTAAAGACATTGCCATAGTATTGACCACTAAATACTGACCGTCACATATTTCTTTTGTACTTTTTTTAATTGAAAGTACCGTTGATGTTCTCCTGTGTCGTATTCGCCACAGACTTTCCCACAGATAGCAGAACACTTTCAACAAAATCAATGCACTATGCAACAATGTTTTGCCAATGCATTCATCATTTATAAGAACTAAGTTATAATTTAAGTGTTATAGAAGGAACGAAGTTAAAGAAACAAAAATTAACAAATACAAATATGTTAAAAACAAAAATACACAATATATCTGGAAAGTGTTTAAGAGCATATTCATTTTATATACATACATACTTTTAATGTTTAGTTTATTTTCTAACACATTTCAATTGTTGTTTAGCATTAAAAAATAAGAATACTGAAGAAATACATATACTATTATTTTTATAATTGACGATAGTCGTTTACTTTCTTTTCATATGAAATATAAATTTATATATATACATATATATATATTTTTTTTATTTTAAACACTAATATATATATTCAATTATCATTAAAAAAATATATTTCTAAAACATATAAAGCCACAACAAACATTAACAATTCCCTCTCCTCTTGAAATGGGGAAGACGACATTGCAATGGAATACACACATTTAACACACACGTATTTTAGTGGCTAAAACTGAAATAGAAAACCATAAATCTAAACAATTAAAATTAAATAAATTATAAATCTAAGATAATTAATAGTAATTAAAGAAAATTCACAAAAAAAAAAAAAAAAACCATACCAGAAATAAACGTGTTTTCAATAATAAAAAAACGTCGCGGTTATTCTTTAATTGTTGACTTGTACTATGCCAATTTTTGGGGAATTAGAAGATTATGTTTTTTATGGTCTTGCGGTTTTACTGCTGTTTGTCGTATTAGTGCTGCTGCTTCAACACAATTGCTTCTAGATTTTCGATAGAATGTCTTCGTGAACAAACGATATTTTGTATTTTATTGATTTGTTAAACAACATCAAGGTATTTACCATTAAGATACTGATTGTGAACATAAACAATTTTTATAATGTTTTCTTTCACCCCCATTTGTAGGCGACGTCGAAGGTCCACCGAAAAAGAAAAAAACCCGCGATTCCAACGGCAGCAATGTAAGTATACATTTTTTCACTCGGTTTGTATGAATATTTTATTATTACCACGACTACATTCGTATTGTTGCAAGATGGACTTCCACCAATCAACAAATAGTCACCATACACAAAGAATAGGCAGAAACAAAAACACAATCCCATTCTAGTGACTAATAATATCATTGGCTGGCAAAAGTACTTTATGCTTGGATATGCATCCTACCTTGCCCATGCAAGGTCGTATACATAATGGTTCTTGACATATATGTATTTTTGTCGCATATATGTGTGTGTGTGATATAGATTCCCTTAGGATTAAATCAATCTTTTGAAATTGTCTTTTATTTCATATCGCATTATTATCGTGGTTATTGTGTCAATAACATTTTATAGGTAAATAATGCTGTCATAACGACACCAACTAGTGCGAGTGGGTGTACAGACCCCCCACCTGCGGGTTCGTCGACAGTAACAGATCCATCTCAGACACTGAACACGGTCTCCACCGCTTCGAGTGCGGCTTCTGGAGGAGCTGGAGCCTCGGCAATTAGCACCCAAGCGACGTTGCTGGGTTCAAACAGTCAAGCAAATGCCACTGCCACACAAGTGGGGGTGATAGGAATGCACAATAACAGCGCCGTCTCTCTGTTGTCCTCAGCGAATGTACCAGTTGCTGGATCCCAACAGCAACATCAACAAGTTCCCGGAATCAGTAAGTCCCCGTAGTTACATGGCGTGCCGTCCCTTTATGATTGTATAACTAACTAATTGTTTGTTGGTGTTATTGTTTTTCTTCTTTATTTTTATTACTTTGACATGCTCCATTCATTCTCCCTCTGTTATGAAATTGTGTAAAATTTTCGCATGTGTGCCTGTCTCATCTGTACAGTGGGGGTAAACACACCAACATCGATGGGAACTGTCACTGCTGCGACATCAAATAGCAACAGCAACAACACTTTGTCTGTGGCAGCAGCTTTAAATAACAACAATATAAATCCTATTAAGACACCTTCAGCCACACCTACTTCAGCAGCAGCAGCAATTCCACCCGCCGTTCCAACAACAGGAACATCATCTACGTTAGGTCTATTTAGTAGTGTAAGTTCTGAAGTTGGAAGTGCAGGAGGTGGTGGTGTAGGTGGGGCCAACGGTGGTGGCAGCACAAATGGACCAAGTGACTTGACAATGCCGCCAATTTCGGATGCTGGTGTTAATACTGCAACGGCTACAGCAGCAACCGCCCTCACTACCGCATTGGGTGGCGACGGCGGCGGGTCTGTTAGCGTGACAAGTGCTGCCAGCGGCACCAGCACTGTTACGAACACCAGCAATAGTGTAGGAGGTGGTATCCGCATTGCCAGCAATCTTCACAAATTACCTTCAGACGTGGCCGAAACAGCAGCTAGCATAGGTGGGCCCGCTGCCACGTCGCAAGTTTCAACTGCGTCGTCTTTGGCTGCGGGTCTTAAACAAATTCCGCAGTTCGATGATCCCGTCGAGCAGTCACTTGCTTCTTTGGAACAGCCGTCGCTGTTGGCACCACCACCTGCTAGTAAAAGTGCTGCTGATAATTTTCTAATGGCTGCTGCTGCGGGTATTAATGCGGCTCATTTAATGCAACAGCAATCATCAGTGCAGCAACAACAACAACAACAACAACAAGTGTTTGGAAGTGGACAATCACAACCTCAGGCGAGCCAAACACATGGCGGTGGAAACAATCAGCACCATGTAGAATTTATGAATGAATTGCTGTCGAAGGGTGCAGCTTCTGCAGCAGAAAATGTCCCCGGAATGAATGGCAACCACTTTCCATTGATGCAGTTCGGCTTAATGGAAGGCCTGAATTCCATGATGCAACAACAATTCCAACAAGCCGTTCAACATCAACACGCACATAACAATGGGTATAATATGGGCGATGTGGCAACTTCAAACGCCCTCGACAGCCTCGGGTTAAGTTTGGGTCTAACGCACGGTGGCGGAGCGGGAGGAAGCTCGATTTTTGATCAGCTGCCCGGACGAAACGATAATCATTTGCTGGCCATGATGATGAGTGGCGGAGCAGCTGGAATGCCCAGCAACTTGTCTCTTGGTGGTTCAACTGTCGCAACAACAGTACCGGGAATGAGTGGAAAAAAAGACACTAGCTCCAGCAGCAGCAACGGTGATCATTCGCAGCAGCACCCGTCGAACAAATTGCTTATAACACCTAAACCGATCGAATCAATGATGCCAAGTCCCCCGGAGAAAAAAGGTCAACATGCACCTCAACAGACGATAGGTGGCACAGTCGTAGCACCACCCCTACAATCGCCATCCGATTTAAAAATACCCTCAACAACAGCTGCAGGTGCAGCTGGCAATCAGGCCATTTACGCCCCGAATGTGAAGAATCCTAGTTCATGGTCAATACTCGCCGGCTCACCGCAAAACACTCCCACCTCGAACAAAACCAAACCGGCCATGGACTCATTCCAGCAATTCCGCAATAAAGCCAAAGAAAAGGCCGACCGTCAGAAACAGCTAGAGGCCGCTGAAAAGGAAAAGGAGCAGAAACGACAGAAGGAGGCCGCCGAGAAGGAACAACAGCGAAAGCAGCATTCAAAGCCCCCGCTCCACATGGTCGGTGGAAGTTCCAATTCTAGTAGCAGCGGCAACGGTAATGGTAGTACCGGTCCAAACAGTCTTACCGGTTCTCACCATCAATCGGTGAATGTTACGAGTGGTGTACAGCCACCTCACGCACATGGCGGCAGTGTGACCAACGCGCATTTAGCTGCATCCATAATCGAATCTATGGAAAGCGGGAGGTAAGCCAATTCGGCTATGGGCCATGCCATTATCCCGTGACGATTCTGAGTATTTGTTTTTTCTAGGAAAAGCGTACACGATATTCAGCCGTTATCGCGAGTGGTCGACGATATAAAGGCTTCGCCACAAGGTTGTGGTTCACCAGCGGGCACAGCACAACAATCGCCACAGGACCGGGCTGCAGCCAAACGAGCTGAACTTAGGCGCATGGAACAGGAACGGAGAAGACGAGAAGCGGTAAGTGTTCCTCGAATTTCCGTTTAAACGTGTGAATCAGCTCGCTACATACATACACGTCACGATTTACTTCATTCTTTCCAGAGAGCTGGCCAAATCGACATGAATATGCAAAGCGACCTAATGGCAGCATTCGAAGAATCGCTTTAATATATGGCTAAATAACTTCCACGCCGAATCCTGTTGAATATATTTCCTTATTGTTGTCATAATAATTATCGGATTCTTTAAATAATTTATATACATACATAGATATACATATAGAAACAAGAAAAAAGAAACCCTATATCACAAAAAGGAAATAAATCTTTTAATTAACACAAACGTCTACTTGAAATGCAGATTATGTTTATATATGTAGAACAATTAAGAAAAAGGAACACACTTCAAGTTTACGAGAATAAATTATAAAACGCGCTGGAACCGCCAGCTGCAGTAATACAATCACTATTAAACTTAGTTAAAAAGAAAAGAAAAAACAAAACAACGTGACAGCAGGCACGCATTGGATATGAGGGCAACGCAACCCCGCAACAACACAAACAAGTTTTAAGCTATACTAGAATCAATTTGGAATGGAAGCGGAGCGATGATTTACGAAGCAGTCACACGGAGCAATTTCTAATTTTTATACATTAAACCATACATTTTTTACTTTTATTTTTAAATCGTTATTTAATTATAAACTACGAGCATATTAGATGATGAACAATGTTTGAATCAAAGGTAACACTTTTTTAAATGGCATGATTTCCTTTATTATATTTACACACATATTATAATTATTATTATTATTCTCTTTTCTAAGCGTAAACACAAAAAAACGTAGATGTAATTAAATTATCATAAATGATTCTAATAATAATAAACAATTACCAATAAATATAAAATTATGTACTAGTAGTTAGTAGTAAACTACTCCATGTAATAATAATAAATACACAAAAGAAAAATCACATTATAGTAATAAAGAAAACAAATATGTAATAATAATACCAACAAAATGAAATTGTAATTATTTATATAACCATAATGCATTGATATGGAAACAATGCATCCTAGCAAGCAAGTACGTGTTCTAAATCGAATAACCCGTATGCTTGTATTGCCACATGTATTATCTTTATAAATATATACTACTTAAGACAAATGAAACACATGCACACGCATTCACCACTCATAGACACTGAATTGGAACTCCTCGTACACAAGTAACACTGAAAATTAAAATTAAAACTTCAATAGTTTGTTCATTATTTTCGTTTTATTGCCATAAATAAATATACCTTTTCAAAATGTTATGTGAAGACATCAAAACAAACTCTGTAACGTAATAAAAAACAATGTTTTTAAATTACATATAATAAATTCAATAACAAATATAAATAATAATTATACCAACACCAATAAAGAAACAATTCAAACATAAAGATGAGTGGAAAATATACAAATTTAGATCAAAACATACATAGGAGGTAACATTTTATACGGTTATATCAAAATATCATTTTATTGGCAAAAAGGGGAACTGACTGTCCGCTTAACCTATGGTGAAACGTGTATCATAAATGTTATATTTATGAAGGAGTAACTTACGAGTTTCCCATAACTTACATTTCCCAACTTAAAATTTGGTATTGAATGAACTAAAATCTAAAATTATTGTTCATATGTAGGGTTGAATTAAGAAGACAATCCGCATTACCGAGGCCCCAAATATCGAGATTTTACTGTATGCTAAAGTATTAAGAAATATAAAAAAAACACACAAAACTCAATTCAATACACTATGCAAAATTTCATATAATTCGAAGAAACATTGCATAAAATCGAACAATTTATATATCGACCGAAAAAAGAAAAATAAATAAAAATATGGGGCAATTTATGACATTTCATACAATCGTACCTACCAAGGTTTATTAATAAGGTTAATCGGCTGGCAAATTCATGCCTTGGTCTTCTCTTGCTGCCAATTTTTTAATCGCGAAATACCAACCAGAATAGGATAAAATCTCAAAATATCTTTCAATAAAACGTAATGATAGTAATGTGCACATATATTTTTGTTCGAATAAAAATATTTTTTGTTTTTTGACAGTCAATTAAGTCTTCGGATTCGCCTCCTTGTTAAGCTTATGAATAAACCTTGATACCTACTGTAGTATGAGACCATCCGATCGGAATTGTTCAAGAAACGTTATCTTTTTTTTAGAACGTATGCTATATATATGAGAAAATTAACCACATGTGAAAGTTCGAAGATATGTAAAATATAGACCTTTTTTGTTAAATGTAAACAAAGCGGTGGTAGACAGCATACACAATACTCTACACAGATAATAGATGAGTTGAAAAGTCCATGGCCAGACACATAACTGACTCGTTACCTTTTGGCACACTGTATTTTTTAATTTTAACAAAGTGCATAGAATCACTTTATGCATGTCCGTTTGTAAACAAAGTACACACCGCACTTATCTAAATTTGATGAAATTTGGCACAGCTCACTTATTTGGTCCATGTACGAACCCTATTTAAATGGCTGAAAATCGGTTCAGATTTAGATATATGTGAAGTAAACTTGACTAATCTAATAATAATAAAAATACCATTCTAGACTCAATAAGCTGCACCATGGAAATGTTTCATCAATCGAGTTCAACAAAACTTAAAGCACATAATTTTAGACACAAATTAATCTGCTATGCAAAATTTCGTTTAAATCAAACCAGCACAGGATCTTTGAGCACCATTTACAAAAAATCGGACGAACACATATATGGAAGCTATATCTAAATCTCGCACGGACGTACCCTGGGAGTTTAGTCTGTTAGACAGATGGGCGGAGGGATGTACATCCATAAATCGACTCAAAAATTGAGTCTATGCATATTCTCAAAAATAACTATGGGTCTGTCTTGTTTCCTTCTGCGCCTTAGAAACATATGTACAAATAAATAATACCCTGTACCACAGTGTGTGTGTGGCGAAGGGTATAAAAACGTCAGTTATTTGTCAAACCATGGACTTTTCAAGCGATTTATTATTTGTGTAGGGCACACCACAGGCTGACCAAATCAACT
Organism: Musca vetustissima; assembly: GCF_032173495.1. Lineage (NCBI taxonomy): Eukaryota > Metazoa > Arthropoda > Insecta > Diptera > Muscidae > Musca > Musca vetustissima. Next base: position 1,735,198 of record NW_026876336.1, on the reverse strand, counting down.
ACATTTAACATAAAAATAGTCGATTTTATTTAATTTCTTCAAACTTTCAAATATGGTGAATTTACTCATATATAAAATTAGTTTATATATGCATTATCAATAGATAATCACCCCTATTCCGTATGTCGTCGTCGACACAAAACGACGTCGAAGAGAGTCGTATTTTGCAAATTGGGAATAGGGCAAATAGGGAATGTCGTTGTCGAAATTTATCGATAACTATTGAAACATTTTTGGTATTCCGTAAGAATGTGCGACGACGACGATGTCGGAGATTTCTTCGTCATAATTTTTGTTGACGATTGAAGTGTTTGAACAATTTTTTTTTTAAGAAATTAAAAAAAAACATGACCGGACAAGAACAGGATACATCATTCTAGAATCTATTCAAAACGTTATGGAAAATAAAGTGTAAATAAAGAAAAATATATGGGATCTATATATAAATCTGAACCGATTTTGACAAATATCAATAGGACTCGTCTATGTGCCAAATAAAATTTCATCCCAATTGGATGGATTTTTCCAAATTTCATCTCGTTCGGATGATAATGGTGGCATGTAACTTGTTTGAAATAATACATGGATGGAGGGACATGCATAAATCGGCTGAAAAATAATTATATGTATATACTAAAAACTAACTATGGGTCTATCTCGTTTCTTTTTGGATGTTGCAAACACATGTACCACGACATAATGTCCTGTGCCACAGTTCGGTCAAGGATACAAACACATTTTTGCACAAAAATATCAAACAAAATGAACAGCTGACCACAATTTTAGAGATGTGTTTTTTGTTTTTTTGATATCGATACATAGTCGACATCGTCACATGAGTGTTACAGAATATCAAATCAGTGTCGAAGTGAAGCCGAAAGAGAAACGTCGTCGACATACAGATAGGGGTGAATAAAACTTTAGAATTCCCTCTAACCATTGGTGCACAATTTATAAGAATCGGTTCAGTATTCGCTGAGTTATTTGCATTTGAAGTCAACTATGTTCCCAAATATACTTACTGACTGTGTTTGGCCTAAAAGTATGCTTTAATTTTCTTTACAAGCCAGCAAGCCATTACGAAAAATTGCCGTTGTTAAAAATGGATTTTTGTGAGGTTTTTTATTTTCAGGTAATGGGCGCCCAGCACCGAACAGCAAGTATATTTTGGAACATAGTTGACTTCAAATGCAAATAACTCAGCGAATACTGAACCGATTTTTATAAATTTTGCACCAATGGTTAGAGGGAATTCTAAAGTGTTATTTCATGTTGAGAATGCATATAAAAACTAATGCTATATATGAGAAAATTAACCATATGAGAAAGTTTGAGGAAATTAAATAAAATCGACTATTTTTTGTGAAATGTAAAAAAACGCATTTGGTCAGCCTGTGCTGTACCCTACATAAATAATATATCGCTTGAAAAGTCAATGGCCTGGCAATAACAGACGTTTTTATACAGGATATCATGTATTTGTGCATATGTTTGTAACGCGCAGAAGGAAACAAGATAGGCCCATAGTTATTTTTGAGAATATGCAATCGTATATATGTTCGTCCCTTTGTCCGATTCAGACGAAATTTTGACAAACTTTGGTGTTTATTTACGAGGTTTATTTTCTGCGGGGAAAAAATAAAACTCCTGAAATTATTTTTATTTTCGAGTGATTTGATATAACTTATAACCGTTACGGTCTCTGAAACATACACAACACGTTGTGTCATTTTTGACAACATATAACTACAAACCTTTTCAGCAATTTAGATCAGTATGTCATGCCGTTAGTGGTGTTTTAATTAAAACAATAATTTTTTTTCTTTATATTTTTTTATTTTGTACAAAAATTAGATTTATTATTATTAAACTATTAATATTTTACTAAATATATGGGGGATGATTTTATTTACAAGAATAATCCAAAAAATGGATTAGTCAGTCAACCGATCTACAGCTAGGCCTAAGGTCTAAATACAGTTGTGTGTAAGGTATGGGAGGGGAGTGTGTCACAGATAGGCTTTTGTAATGGACGCGTTCAACGCAAGCGGACAGATGTGCATCGTCTGGTTTACATTTTTGATGTAAGGGCGGCTAATTGCGCTTTGAGGGCATCGATTTGGCACAATAATTCGATGTTTTGGCGTTCCAGATAAGCGGCACGAATGGCGATCTCGTCTTCCTTGATGCGGCGGCGGTCACGGGATTTCTTTGCTGCGGCATTGTTTTTCCGGCGACGTTCATAGTAGGCTGCATCTTTGACAATACCACCCGAGGTTGATACGGAATTTTGGGTATTGACATTGGCGCTAGCATTGGGTGCTGATGCACTGACAGTTTGGGTCACAGATGACTGACTGTCATTGCCCGAATTTGAATCACAATCGCTGGATTCTTCGCACTGCTGGCGTTCTTCGTTCTCGCTGTTGTTACTGGACGAACCTTCATGAATGCTGCCACTGCGTGAACTTGTGCGACGCATTTTTGGATTGGTGACGGTGCGGGATCCACCATTTGAGCTGCGAATTTGCTCGAGCACTCGTTTGCGATATTCAGTGTATCGCTCCACTCGAGGATTGTCCAGCAAAACATCGGTTGCTGCAAAATTAGCCGCAATAACCAAGGGGTCACGGGGAAAAGCTTTGAATGGACGGGTGGTTTTAACATCGAGGGGAGTTGAAATGTTTGTGCTGCTTGTGGGAGTAGTTGCGGTAATGGGCTGTTGTTGTTGTTGTTGTGGCGAATGAGGTTCAGCCATGTCCTGTTTCATGGAAACGACAGCAGCGGCAGCAAACGTTTGCAGAAGACTATTTCCAGCTGTGGCGTTAGCAGCGGCTTGGGCCATTGGCGCAGATGGAGGTGGTGTTGTTGACATAGGTTCTTGTTTGATACCATTGGAGTAGTATATGCCAGGATACAATGAAGCTAATCCAGAAGGAAGGCCATTTTGGGTTTGTTGCTGTTGGGACTGGGCTGCATATAGAATATTGACAGGCAATAGCGAGGCTGCGGCAGCGACTGTACCAGCGGCCTGTTGGGAAGCCATTGATGCAGGCGATCCAACGGGAGAGCCTGTGCCCAAACTGGAGTTGGTGTGGTACGGTGAGGGTGTCTTACGGGTTGTTTCGGCGGAATCACAGCGCCGTGACAAATCAAGAACTTCGGTTCCATGGGTGGTAGGGTGTTGCTGAGGCATGGCCGTGCTCAAGAGATGCTGTTGTAACTGTTGCTGGTAGGCGTAGGCTGAATACAAATCCAATGCAGGCATTGGTGGGGACGGTGGCTGTAAATGCATTGGCTGTTGCTGATGATGGTGAACTGCGGCGGCTGCTTGTAGTAGGCCTGTACGATCTAAAAATAATTAGAAAACAATTATATTAGTAATGCTTATTCAGGGCGTATAAAAATCGGATGTTATAATGTGGGCCAGAGAGATTATTGCGAAATACTAACCATTTTTTAAATCCAACAAAAATTGGCCGGACATCAGTTTCTCGTGAATCATCATGATTATTTCGGTTGTTCGTGTGTGGTGTTAATCCAACAACAGAGAATTCTGAATGGCAAATCCTTTTTCTATTTTTTATGTTGTATGTTTGTAATTCTGAGATAGTTTTTCGTAAACGTCAAATTGTCTGAGATATTTCCAATGTTTTGGACAGCGTATGCTGATGTATTATCTGAAACAGTGCTCGGTGTGTACTGATTTGAAAATGAAAACGTCGCAGCTTATATACACAGGCTAGTTGCACATCTACAGCACCTACGCGCAGGCGTTGCAATTTCATTGACAGGCCAACTACCCTTGCAATGCCATGAGCTGACCCTCGCTTCCTTTCTCTCTTCTACCTATGTGATGGTGCCGCTCTAACTCTTTTTTCTGGTCGCCTTGCTCTTTCACTCTACGGAAGGATAGGGGAAAGGTCACAAGAGTGCAGCAGGTAGCTGAGACACTTTCAATGAAACGAAAGGGTGGTACTCCATGTGCTAGTGTGATTTTCCTATGTGGTAAAATGAGGGTGGTGTGGCCTGATAGATCGAGAACGAGGGAAAGAAACGAAACACAATAATGATTGTTCCAATCACATGCATATGTATGTACACACACAAATGTATATGAATGTTCTATTCTGCAATAGTTTTACATTCTGACATAAAATCAAATAACGTTTTTGTTCTATAAAGCAAATGTATGGCTTGTCCGTTATATTGGTTTTTATCTCAATTCATATTGGCATAAATGGGAACATGTCCCAAAAAGCGTCTCAACGCCAACCCGAATTTACTAATTTTGGGTTTTAATATTTTGTTCGAATTGATCGCGTATGTATTTTAAAACTGAAGATATAAGCCAGTTTATAGGGGATATTACAGTGGAATTCAAACGAAAAGTCAATACCTTCTCAACTGAATTGCATTTTCAACTCGTCTATATATTTGGTCTGTTCAAGAACCTGAAAGAATCTTCAATTAATCGAAACTATTTCAAAGTTTCCCTTTATTAATGTGGAAGTTTTACAACATGTTAAGTACGGGACAAGTCGTTACTGCTATTCAATGTCATCGATTTTAATTGATTTGATTGGTAGTTTGAAATTGTCGTATTGAACCAACCTCTCCCTTATGTCGGAATAAGTCAAAACCAAAGGCAACAAGCTATGTCTAATTGCATTATTTTGAACTTGAATATACTATATCAATGGTTTCTTTCCAAAATCGTGTTGGAAATATAATTCAAATACTTTTGTCACCCAACAAATTAGAATCATTTGTTATTACTGAATTTGATAACATTTTCTTAATCCGCTAAATATTAAATTTAATTGCGCTTCATTGTAGATATGCATGTTTGAGCTTTGAGTTGATTTTACATAAAATGTCAATGGCAAATACTGAGCAAGGCAAAAAGTTAATAAAGGCGGATTTTAGGAACAACTGGAAACACATTCATCTTTGTCGTATCTGTGCTGTGTTTGGCATAATTTGTACGCCATTTGCAGTTTGTGGCTTCGTATTATTATTAAAAGGTAGCACATACATACAAATCTATCAATTGACATCAGCTGTTTCTAAATATATTCACTGTTTCTATATTAATATACTCACAATTATACCTCACCTATTTTGCATGTAATCACTTGTAGCAGCATTTTCGGAGTCATCTACAAAATGCCATTAACTTTTGCGCTTTGTTAATAATGTTAAAGCATTGCGATAATGTTAAAGCATTTCCGAAAGAACAAGTCCCCACTACCGAACTTTTTTATCTTGCATTGATGTAGCCTGTCGTCGTTATTTGTATCTACAAACGCTTAAAATTATTAAGAGAACAATAAATTTAAACAAAATGTCTATTCCAGAAAATGAAGAAATCGATGCAATTTTTAAACGTTTGCCAGCTATTAGTATTCAAAAAAAAATGTTACAAATTGCTAGATTCTTCCTGAACGGGAAATGGACCAAAGTTAAACATTTTAAGTTGGAATTTTTGGCTCGAATGTCACATTTCCCATATTTACTGCAAACTATTTCTTTGTTAAATGCAAAATCAACATTGAAACATTCGGATGAATTTCTTTCGATTAGCAATAATTTGGAATGGTGAAATTTGCGATGAGGTATTGTCGCAAGTTTAGTGTTTTCAATTGGGATTATATGTTTCTTGCCACAAAGCAAACAAACACCTTGGATGCACTGTACTGGCCAAGTTTATTAATTAACTTTAATTCGCCGTGTCGTAATATTTGGCTCAGCCTTTTGATGGATTTTCTTCATTCAATTCGATCAATGAACGAACAAAACCGCTGTATAACATTAAAAATCGACTAATCTTCGGATTAGAACCTTAAAAAACCACAGGGATTAGTTTAATCCAAATACATATTCGCTAATCCCCTCGCATCCGATGCCACCATATTTGTTGCAAAAATATAGTTGCTAACTAATTTTTTACCTGGCCTGCAGTCGTTTTTTTGCGACGGGGTTGCTTGGTAGCAGCTACGAGATGATCATTAAATTTGCATGTAACTTTCGACTTTTAAACGCAACTGCCATAAAAAAGAGTTACTAACTTCGTTTATGGTTTTGACCTTAGGTTTCGCGGAAAACCCCTGTAGGAAATATGTCGACGAGTAGCTTGTTTTCCATTTTTTGCGACTTTTGTGTCATATTGGACCGTCTTTTCACTCCTTAACATGCAATTTCTGTGCAATCCTTTCGCATGAAAATGACCGAAGCAACTTGTTATTAACCTTGCTCTGGCGTCCTGGAAGACAAATGATCCTTCCAAAACGTCACTTTTGGCAGCCTTCGTCATAAATTCATAAACATTTGTTATTTTCTTCGAGGGGCAATAAAAACGGGTTGGGTTACTTTTGTGACCTATGGCTAAGATGTTTTACTACTTTTTTTAACGTAACCAAATTTTTATTGCATAATTTTTTAGCGTATTTTTCGCTGCAACGGTACCCATCTTTTTCCTGCAGTTTTTTACGAATTCCTGGAACGGCGGAGTAAAATTATGTCTATGGCCAGGTAGATGCGTTTTTTGTCAAGCGTCATAAAATAGTGAAATTGTATCATAAAGGGTTTCAGTTTTTTAAGGAATCCAAACCAATAAACGCATATTGGCTAGGTAGGTAGCAGGCTGGAATGATAATAATATGTAATTAAATTTAGCGACTAATTGACTACGAAAGGGTTCGATTGTTTTGAGCTGCAAACTATCCCAGGAAAAGGGGTTTTGTCGCTAATTTAAGTGAAATGTGTTCAAATAAAAAGTGATAAAACGCGCGAATCTGCTTGTCTTAGTAGTTTCTCAGAATACATGTCTAATGCACAGTGATGTTGTATGGTTTTTTTTTAAGTTAAAAGTCAAAATGTGGTTTGTATAATAAACAAACTGTATGCATCTGCATTGGATCCGTGCATATGATATGGAATTAACTCTTTATATATATTTATATACTATAAATGCAGACACTGCAGAAATAGAAATACCAAAATCAAAAATGTCGCGTAAGTATGTATGTATGTACATATATATATATATATATATATGTATGTATGTACATATATATATATATATGTATGTATGTACATATATATATATATATGTATATATATTGGAAATTGCATGTGCTTACTAAAAATCATATCAAATTTCAAAATTTTGTTCTCAAAAAAGTTTAAAATTATAAGGAATAGTCAGATATATGGAAAAATAATACATATTCTTGAAAATAGCTGTATATGGTGATAATATTGAAATAAAAAGTAAACATAATTACTACATTTATTACATTTTGTACCGGCATATGACGATTTCGACGTTTACACCTTTTTGACACACGAAAACCTAAAAATTAGTCAGTTAGTTGAAGGGTTTAAGAATAAAATTGGTTTCTCTTCCCCTTTCTTCATCATATAGATCTATAAGATGGATTCGAATAAGAGTCGGCGTAAAGGAAGATTTTTAAAAGGAAATTCATTTTACCCATACTTCGCCTAAATGCGTACTTGCACTCACTTAGAGTGAGTAAAATAATTTTGAACCGATTTTATTTTTTTCCTAGCTTGAATTTAGACAAATTGTTCGGCTTTTGTACTGATCTCATAGTACTAACAGTCACTTAATTATCTATGATTCTGACGGCGGATTTGCACGAGTGTTGTTTATGTTCCCTTTAAAACTCAGTTTTCTTTCCAACGAATTCCCAATGCATAATGTTTCACATTGTCACTTGACGTTACGACTAAAAAATTACACAAACATATCCGGTATTGATCTAATCGTCGTCTGGATTAAATATATGTATATGGGGATAACTTTTAAGTGTCCGGATACAAGCAACGATTAGTCCAATCGTTTTCTTTATAGCCAAAACACCCTAGGCAATCTGTTGGACGACGTGAAAAATCAATAACTTTTCCTAGCTCATCCCGACTTACGACGTCAAGTTGTTACGTGTGTTATGGAAGATTATGCAAGTGATTAGACTTCAGGAATATATCCACGAGTGCTCGCATCTAATCCCCATAACACGCTAAGCTTAAAAGTTACAAGTGTTCATAAGAAACGCTAAAGGAATTGCAAGGGGACAGGTACACGGACGAATATTACTCTGTAATCCAGTTGTCAGTATTTAAATCGGGGCATATTCAAAATAATCGCCGCGAAAGGTACAGTTCCAAGTAAAACAAATACCTGCGAGCAATGCGAAAAGTCTAGAAAGTCATTAGATGGAGCTGCTGGGTAACGAGCTTAGTATGACGGTAGATTAACCATTTCTGGCTCAAATGCCATGCCAGAGCCTGTATTGCCAAAACAAATCCCTCGCTTGTCGCTTCTAAATTATGAAACAACCTTGATTCGAATAACTCACACACACACACGCACTCTCAATCGGGAGATATGAAATTTGTCATTTTTGGCATTTAATCCATGGCATGACTAATTTGTTATTGCTTTGCAGGTAATACCAAACCCCTTTAGAAGCAGTGAACAAAATATTACTCCTTCTATTTGATGACAATATTTCTGCAAAATTCGTAATAGATGATATTTGGAAGAGGAAACGCCTCTAAACCACACATAGTACGTACATGCATACCGACAAACATAAATGCATAACTAACGTGGATTGAAACCTTCCGCTGGACAAGGTCAACGTGTTGGACAATTGCTAGTTAACGCCCCCTTATATGAAAGCAAGAGTTATACTCAGCTTATATCTGACCTAAACCTCTTCTGGTGACCCACATTGCTGTTCTTAGCCAGAAATATATGTTAATAACTTAGCCTTGGATCGTTGGACAGATTCTATAGAAAAGGATTGGTAGGATTTCACTGGACATGTATATATAAGAACTTATCAGTTGTTCTGCTTCATTTTTAAAAATCAATGCCGTTTTAGAGGAAGCCAACTAGAAATGTAAATAGCGTGAAAGGTTAACGCCAGCATCTTATTCATAGAAGCGAAATAGCTACCGAATCATCAGACCTGGGCTGCTTGGCGGAACTAGCCATCGGTGACTAATGCATTGAATGCTATGGCAACCAATAAACCAGTTATAAAATCAATCAATAATACCGGACGGCATTTGATAAAAAGGGCTTTGAATAGGGACAAAGAACGAGTTGTACTGAACACACCAATTTCATTTGTGAGAAATGAATTTGGTAACTTTTCCCAGTTCTAGTTATCACAATGAAAATATAATTTGCAGGCGATTTTGCTTATCTATTTTAGTATTGCTTTCAATGATTTCAACAGACAGACAATGAAACAAACACAGTATACAGTACATAAACATACACATATCTACTATGTTGACAGGAGATAAATAATTTACAATCGAGGGAATTATAAATGGTATTGCCCCCCCTTCCAAGCATAAAAAGAATTTTCGGCAAAAACCTTATTTCTTGATAGTGGCGATTATCTTCCACAACGACATTAACCTAGAGACGTATTGCCACAAAAGTATCTTGCCGCAAAGTATCAACTGTCACTTGCCAAACTAAGTTGGCGATTTTTTCATTCAGAACTCTCGCTGTTGTACATTTCGTACAATGAAGACCTGCGTAGGCATGCGAAGGGGGGGACTGAAACTAATTACATTATTGTCAAATATTGAAACCACACTAATTGAACAATCCGGTGAATCTCTCGGACTTTGGTCTACTTCTACGGTTTGCTGCCAATATACAAATGAAGCTGATGGGACAATCGACGGTGACCTATCTTTGCGGTCCAGTTAACTGGTTTGGATTTCCGGATGTCTGTTCTGCTGGCTTTCCTGTTCACATGCATTGATCTTCTTGTCACAAATATCGAATCAACTTGATATTTGTTAATTACAAACCGAGATTTAGGTGAAATCCTCTAAGCCGACAGACAGACAACAGCTCATTTGAATGCAGCATCATCACAGCAAAGGCCGCCTTCCAGTTGATGTTGATGTTGTTGTTGTTGTGGCGATGAAAACAATATAGGAGAACTATAGGATAACAATTAGAAAAGGATTTAAAGTCTTTAATACATGGTCGTCAAGTAAATGAAATCGTTGGCAAAAAAAGGAAGCAAGTACCAGTCGTCCCCCGTACTCAAGCAGCTCCTTTCAAATCCTTTTCTGTTGATATTCCTTTCCCAAAAATTGCACGACACTAATCCGGGAAGAATAGTTTTTTGCTCTTTCTTTAAAAATTACTTCCGTATGTCTCTGCGTCCGTCCGTCCACTTTGCCAGATAATGCCAAATCTATTGTTTGTCCGTTTTCCTTTTTCGGAAGTGCTTTCTTTAGGGTCGGAAGAGAAGAGCCTACTTAACAGCAAGTGGTATTTGCATACAAACATGCCAACACTAATGCATGTAAATGACGATGCAAAAAGGCCAAACATTTCCACAACAAACGGATTATCTATTTGTGCAACGAAATCGAGGAAACACAGCCAAATGCATTGCCATTTTTGGCATTTTTTCTCTTTTAGTTTGTATATACATGTATATATATATATATATTATCTTGTTTATATTAGTTTGTATACTTTTAAATTAAAACTCAATTCGAAATATATAATATTTAGCTGAAACAGATTTATCGTACAATCAAAGAAACTAAGTATTCGTTTCTTAAAAATATAAAGACCTGGAGACCAGTTGAAATGCAAAACATTATACGAGGGGGGTATGCACATATTGGGCATAAAAGGCATTGTCTAAGGGGGTTTGAGGTCTTTAACTGAAAAGTACATACATATATATTTTTCAATATTTGTGAACATGGTATTAATTTTCACTAAAATTGAAAATGTTACGATCGAGTAAGTCTTCGACGGAACTGCAGCCAAAGAAAACTCTACGTTGTTCAGCTTTCATTGCAGACTATGTTAATTGGTAATGATGATAACCTCTCTATTTACATGCTATGTATAAATAATACGGAAGTTGATAATCGTTGGTTTCTCTATCTGTCCGTCGAAAGTACTGCCACCATCCATTATATTTTCCCAATGCATACATCATCAACTGTCATTCTAGGCGATTAAGTAAATCCACACTTCATTAAAAATTGTATAGAGACACAGACCACCATGCACAACGTTATTCCTATTATTGCCTGGCTGCGACTCCTAACCTATATTGCTGTTAATGGACAATCGAATAATTCTTCGATCAAACATCCGTTATTGAAGTATTGTTGGTGGGAGTTTTGTCAGTCAAATTATCACAGGCATCGACTCACAACTACATACGTATGCATATGTGTGAGGCAGGGTTGTCAGTCAATACGCACAGCTCGCTGTCAGATAATACTTCATTTCTATGGGGATTTGTGGGATTTCATTGTTCCATTCGCTTGCATTCTTGCATTCAGTGATGTTTGATTGTAACACAACTCTTTTCCCACCTTGAATGGCCTAAATACCGTTGTTCTCGCTACTGGCAGATATGTCACCACATTGGGTGCCGTTAGGTGTGACCGTTTACTGTTAAAGGTGTTTCCCGAAAAATGGCTTCGATTGTTTCGCATTGACTGCGATATGAATCGAAACTCTTTTCCGTATTTTGCGGAAGTTGGCTGCGCAAAAAGAAGAACAAAAAACAAAATGCACACATAGGACCTAATCTGTCGCATGCATTCCTGCCTCCATGTACCGTTTTGTGGAATATCCAGAGAGTTTGGCATGTACAACGGTTTGTTCACTTCTACGCACAACAACGGTTTAGTCGGATTAAAGCCAGTAATATGAACTCCATGAAGAATCCTTTCTTTACACCTTTCAGATTGTGGGAGTTTTTGTCATCTTGGCATTTAGCTGAAATCTCTTGGAGATTAGTTTGCATTTAAGCCTTTTCCGTATTGAAAGTGTTATTGTCTTGCATATGTTATCCTCTTCGATGTTGGTGTGCGACAATTGTTATATTGTTATTCTCTGGTCACGTTATGGGCTGTTGCAATATCGTTCGTATGAGTTTTGAATATTTGGGAATCAGGACAAATGTATTTATTACTTGTTTACAAAAAGTTGTCAAATATTCGAAGAAGCCCCATCAGAAACCGTATTAGATAAATATCTCTATGACGGGAATGGAAAAACAAAAATAGAAATTATGGTTTTGTCTCAAAAATATATTTTTAATTAGAAATTGGTTGTGGTATACGTATACGTAAGGATATATGCAGCATTCAAGAAACATACATACATACAAAATAATAAAATTTGTAATATTCAATCGGGTCTCATATTTTTTCACAAATTTACGAAAAAATTATAAATCAATTGTAATTATTCTCATCAAAAGAGAATATCAACATAACATAAATACATTACTTCCTAAAATTCCTTCCAATGAATATTACAAATTTTATTATTTTGTATGTATGTATGTTTCTTGAATGCTGCATATATCCTTACGTATACGTATACCACAACCAATTTCTAATTAAAAATATATTTTTGAGACAAAACCATAATTTCTATTTTTGTTCCTTCCTGGATGTGCACTAACAACGTATACCACAACTAATTTCTAGTTAAAAATATATTTTTGAGACAAAACCATAATTTCCATTTTTTTCATTCCCGTAATAGAGATATTTATCTAATACGGTTTCTGATGGGGCTTCTTCGAATATTTGACCACTTTTTGTAAACAAGTAATAAATACATTTGTCCTGATGCCCAAATATATATTCAAAACTCCTACGAAGGATATTGCAACAATTTGTGAAAAAATCGGGTCTCATATTTTCTTATTTGAATCGGGTGGAGTTTGTGCATTCTTACGCCATTTTCATTTTTATTGTACGCAACTACGAACAACCACTTTTGTCGTTTTCATCCCCCTATTTCGAATGTTTCTTTTTCCCTCTGCATCGAATACATCGCTACAAAAGGCTATCTGTCACCACCACATACTCAACTATCGTAGGCTGGCTAAGGAAATAATATAAGGAATCCCTCGAAGCATATTGCGATTGTGTTGTAATTCAGTAAATAGCATATAGGTCTTACACAATTATGTGCGTACATACACATACACTTCTGCATTTTATATCCATTACACACTAACGTAAAATATATGGACGAGAGGAAAAAGAATCAACCAATCGCGAGTAATTGAAATTTTGTGTGCGATTCCGAATAGTTATCGTTTGAAAAAAAAAACGATTATATGTTTTAGATGCTACAACTAAGTAGAGAACTTCAGAAGACTTTTTAACAGAAGTAGGAACAATTACAAAAGGGAAACGATTTGCTTCAAAAGATCATTCTAATGGCCTTGATACGCGAGAAACTGACAGCACATATATCATTGATGGCTCGTGTGACAAAATCTTAAACTCTATCTATACCACATGTAATCTTATCTGTCCGGGTATCGAGGAACATGAATACATTTTCCATCGCCTGGCAAAAATGTCTAGGGAAAAGCAACAATCAAAAACGACGCTAAGATAAAAAAACAATTCAATTTTTCCTTTTTCCAGTGTAGCATTTTTTGAAAATTGTTGCCCAATTACACAGTGACACATTTTTCAACTATAAAATCTTGAACCAATCGAGACCCCCAAAATCTTGAAGCTTGTGATGGTGGAAGAAAATCCCTAGCTGGGTTTTGCATTATTAGCGAAGCATTTCTTTTAAATTAATTTTTAAAATATTCGACTGGGGCGGATTTTAGCACAATTTTCGAATAATACGTACTTATTATTGAGTCTATATCTCGTGAACTATTCGAAATATTGCTTTTCTCTCTTAAGCAATATGTTTCCTCTTAATTAGGTCTACAAATTTTCTCTTGAGATAAAATCAATAAAACAACAACATCATACTGAAAATAGCACAACTGCAAAAAAAAAAATAAAATTTAGACATACTTTTTCCATGTTTTTCACACTTATTTCAGAAACTGCTACTGACTCGGACAAAAAATATATGACAACAAGATAGCCAATAGCAAATCAAACAACTCTTCTTAAAACCCCGATTTCATTGGTTGACTCCTTCACATAGTTATAGCCTCACAAATTCATCAAAATGAACCAAAGAAATTCACTCCCAATTGTATGTTTATAGAAATAAAAATTGCTATGCTTTTTTCAATAAATAGGTACAAAATTGAAGTAAAAATTAAACATGGAAAAAGTAAGTCGAAATTTTAATTTTCTTGCAGTTGTGCTATTTTCAGTATGATGGTGCTGTTTTATTGATTTTATCTCAAAAGAAAATTTTTAGATCTAATTAAGAGGAAAAATATTGATTAAGAGAGAAAAGCAATATTTCGAATAGTTTACGAGATATATATATAGTATTATTCGAAAATTGTGCTAAAATCCACCCCCAGTCGAATATTTTAAACATTAATTAAAAAAAAAACTTAGCTAATAATGCAAAACCCAGCTAGGGATTTTCTTCCACCATCACAAGCTTCAAGATTTTGGGGGTCTCGATTGGTTCAAGATTTTAGTGCTGCACAGTGTTATTATAAGGTTCACAAATACTCATTGAAGTTAAACTCCATTTTTAGATGGTAGATTTATAAATAGTGATTAGTTTGGAGCATAATGAAATATAGCTTAATAGCAACAATTTGAAGACAAATAATCATATGATAGTGGTTTTATGACATTAAGTGAAGACTTTCGGAATTCAATTAAATGGCGTATTACGCCAAAATCTATACTAACACCGGATGCGATATACGAGTATGTGGCTATAAGGTGGAGTGTGTATAAAATGTATCATTTGTCATTCGCCGGAGACCCCATAAATTATATATTATTGATCAGAATAAAATTTATTGTCAATTTAGCCGTGGGATTTCAGAAACGTTTTTTGGAAAACATTGGCTGCAATTACATATTCTTGGTTCTCATTGGCCTCCAATTTTCGGTATTTGACGATTACATCTTATTCGACGGACACGCATAATTTTTGGAGTCAGGTATTTCCCCATCCAATTGCCACATCATTTTAAAGGACATTTAAAGTTTTCTCCGGAAGAATTTAACTCGTTTTCAATTAAATTCATCTCCATAGAATAAAATCATTTGAATTGGATATTTTTATTATGGTGGGGACGAGAAAGTGATTTCAAAGACCTCTACCACTATTTTGGCATTCGCAAATATGTATGTATAGCATATTTTTAAATGGGCATATAAAAAGTCAATACTTTGACGAAATCGGGAGGGGTGTTGGTGTGTAGAATGATTTGCCAGAAGCATAATTTTATTATTATAGCAAGTATTATTTGCTGGATGTCAGAAATGAATGAAAATTGCCATCTGTCCATTGGGCAGTCGTACGGACGTGTGACCACAGCTGATGGTTGATAATTTTATGAGATTCTTTAGTACGGACGAACCTAAGTGAAATCTTTGGAAAGAAGTCAATGTACGTACAGTTTATAACACACAATGGCAGACAATGAATCTATCCTGACCCCAAAGGGTTGTTAAATTATTGGTGTATTGTGGACAGACGAACACATACACACAATACGTATTTGACATACAGCCATGATGAATAATTTGGTCACTTTGGTGGCCAACATTTGGCATAGTTATTGTGTGTCCATAGAAAGGGTTTTGTGTTTTGTAATCCTTATTGCCGGGGGATGTTTCCTGTTATGCGTGCGTACATAAATATATCATATGTAATTGTGTATGTATATATTTATTGACCTTATTTTGTGGTTTGTTGAGTAGATGTGTCGGTATATATAACTTCGGTTGAATTTCCCCCTTTCAGTAATAGGAAAGATTACGCCTTAGCATTCATGACACATTCGCCTCCTGTCAAGACATAACATTGACCATCAATAACGTGTCCGCTTCAACCACCCTACTCCTCACCGATACACCATAAAAATAAAATTATGTGTACGCAACAAAATCGATTTTCGGCAGACATGTATATTCACCCTCCGTTTGCTTTTCAAGTATTTATTATTTAAGAACGAAGAAGGGGTTGAAGTTTAATTAGAACTTTCTTCCTCTTTAGGCCAATATAGCAGATATTCTCTTCAATTAATTTCTTTAAAACATATTCACCGAAGATATTTGTGGGTGATTTGCAAGACGAAAGAAACCAACTACATAGATAAGGAACCAGAATCAACTTTTGTTAGATCTGTAGATATATAGAAACTCAAACCAAAGCTCAACTAATAACATCAATTGTATTAAAACTAGTTTTTCCATTGGGGTTTTTTGTCACTTTTGAAACATACAAAAGACAGGGGAACGTTGCGTCGAACCAATTAAATGTATTCACATAAACTTCGAATTTTCCACCATTCGAAAAGCCATTCCGGAATAATTTCACACACATTTCCATTTCAAAAAACACTTGGTTCGATATTTCCAAACCTTCGGAAGAATTTTTTCTTTTGTAAATCGAAACAATCGAAAGAAAAATTTGCGTCAAATCGGTCAAGCCACTTAGGTTCGAACCTCAAAAATTTGACTTTTAAATCTCTCGAATCCAAATTGAACCAAATGACATTTATTTTATAGATACTTTTATGCTTTAAAAAATTGAGCCGCAAACAACTGTCGGTGGAGTGAAGGAATAATTAGTAAAATACGGAATGATCTGACGCCAAATAAATGCAAGACGTTAATAAATTCGACGAATAAAAGAATAAATGCACAAATTACTGGAAACGTTGATGTCACTCAATACCAAATTTGGTTTATTAATGTCGTACGAAACTATTATGGCCAAAAATTATAACGTATATTTCTAAGTTCCTGAATTCTTTACATTTTTATTAACCGCAATGGATATGAAAATAAGCAATTTTGTACTTTTTATAAAAATAATACAATTTAAATGAAATCCATGGGTTTAACTTTAACCACTGGCCAGTTTTTAATATTTAAAATCTATACATTAATTTAGTCTATTTGTTAAGTGTAATAAATATGGAAACGTGCGTTAATTGCACATTTTTTGTTTTTTTTTTGGTTCGATATTTCCAAACCTTCGGAAGAATTTTTTCTTTTGTAAATCGAAACAATCGAAAGAAAAATTTGCGTCAAATCGGTCAAGCCACTTAGGTTCGAACCTCAAAAATTTGACTTTTAAATCTCTCGAATCCAAATTGAACCAAATGACATTTATTTTATAGATACTTTTATGACTTTAAAAAATTGAGCCGCAAACAACTGTCGGTGGAGTGAAGGAATAATTAGTAAAATACGGAATGATCTGACGCCAAATAAATGCAAGACGTTAATAAATTCGACGAATAAAAGAATAAATGCACAAATTACTGGAAACGTTGATGTCACTCAATACCAAATTTGGTGTATTAATGACGTACGAAACTAATATGGCCAAAAATTATAACGTATATTTCTAAGTTCCTGAATTCTTTACATTTTTATTAACCGCAATGGATATGAAAATAAGCAATTTTGTACTTTTTATAAAAATAATACAATTTAAATGAAATCCATGGGTTTAACTTTAACCACTGGCCAGTTTTTAATATTTAAAATCTATACATTAATTTAGTCTATTTGTTAAGTGTAATAAATATGGAAACGTGCGTTAATGGCACATTTTTTTTTTGTTTAAAGAAAATGGATTTAAATACGCCGGTTATAGGAACACTATTTTACTAAAATGTATAAAATTAATGAAATTTTTATCACTAAAACCGCCGTAGAAAACAATTCGGTCAGAGAAACTGGTAATGGAAGTACTCAAAAGATGGACTTAAATATACCGCAATGGATGTGAAAATAAGCAATTTTGTACTTTTTATAAAAATAATACAATTTAAATGAAATCCATGGGTTTAACTTTAACCATTGGCCAGTTTTTAATATTTAAAATCTAATATTTAAAATCTAATAAATATGGAAACGTGCGTTAATGGCCCATTTTTTTTTTTTTTTTTTTTTGTTTAAAGAAAATGGATTTAAATACGCCGGTTATAGGAACACTACTTTACTAAAATGTATAAAATTAATGAAATTTGTTATCACTAAAACCGCCGTAGAAAAGATGGACTTAAATATGCTTTCAAAATAATGTGTTAAATTTTAAAAATCCACCATTTTGTTCCGAAAAATGTTTTCAATTTCCATGTTAAGTTTGTTTCAAATATTTTTGCCGACACTGTATGGCGGGATATACAAAGTGGGTTTGGCGTAGCATACATTCGAATTGGGATGAAACTAGAACCAATAAAGTGCCTACCAAATTGGAATGTAACTTGTAACTGTAACTAGTATCTGAGTGATACGCTACCGATATACCAAATTCAAGTTCGTATAGGTAGGTCGGGCAGAACTGTGGTATATATGGTAGCTCAATTTAAATCTAGAAAGGTCTCAACAATTTTATTATTAACATTGTCTGGGTTTGTCGCACTGGTCGGATTTGTCCAAATCAACTTATTTTGACTAGCTCTAAGTGGATTATTAATGCCATAACACAATATGCGTGGCGTAGGGCATAAATATTGGACGACAGATTTGTCCCAAACATGAATTCCAAATTCCAATCAATATGTTGTGCATTATTGGTGGGTTTTCTAATATCACGCATGGGCCTATTATCAGCGTACGCTATAACAACAGCGTATGCTTAAAATACAATTTCCAAAACAATATTTGAGTATGTGTGTTGGTGTTTATCATTCTATGTAGCTGAGCGAACGAGCGCGACGCGTGTTAACGCCCCCTTAAAATTAATGATCCTACAAAAGACAAACAATGTGGCATTCGTGGCACACAGGCAAACCTCGTGATCCTCGTGTCCTGGAAAAATATTTTTCTTTTGCCGACGTACATAACTGGCTCCTCTGACTCCCTCACAAAACACACAGATTGCTGCAGCAAGCGAGGCACACGCACGCACGTTGTGTATTTGTTTATTTAGTCGTGTTCAGTTTTTTTTTTCAGAATCCTTTGACAATCTTCATAGTTTTCATTCACCGTTAACCAAATCAGCTGCACATGCGCCTCAATGCGAGATCAGCCGGAATTGGAATCGTTTATTTGGGACTGTCAATTTGTTTTGTCTGTGACCGCACTCGAAGCTGACTAAGCAGTCTTAGGTGCTTCGTTTGCAGACGCTGGACACTCCGGATGGATGCTTAATAAATATTGTCCGCAATGACCATGTGTCGAATCTTATTCAAATGATTGACCCAAGAAGAAATGAGGAATGAACATTTTTGTTTTGCTGACTAATGATGTTGTGTTCCGGTCGTCCACATGAACTCAATCCCTCTCCACCTATTGCCAACAATGGATGACATTTTGTTTATGAATAAATTCGTTTGAATAAATGCCGTTGATTCGGATCAAAGGAGAAACTTCACATTTTAGAGATTGCACCTAGCGAGTAATTTCTAATAGGACGATCCTTGGCTCCACGCGAACCTATGGGGTCTTTTCCGAAATATTGACTACGTAAGTGTGTTGTAAAAAAAACAAGCCTAAGGTTGATTATTTTGTATCTAGATATGTTGTTTGGATATGTTTTCACTTATCTCATCGAGTTGCTCATGAAGGATATCAATTGTGTTATGCATTGAATACGAACTCCTTGAGGTGCTTAGAATGCAAACCCTTTTGTGTACACCTCATATAATACGATATCTTGTGGCCAAATATTTCAACCACAGACATTGTTCTCGCAGCGGAAGTTAGTGTAGACAATGTCCCTTTATCTGAATGACACAAATAATATAAAAACGATATTCTTTTTTTAAAACCCACAATTTCTTTTGTTAAATCCTCATTCAATTATTATTTTTGTTTATCGGTTATCAGTCAGTGTTGATATTGGGATACATTTCCGCAGCTCTTTGTGTCAGATCGGAAGCCAATAATTTCAGTGATAACCATCAGCAAGAATCCATAAAAGCAGAATAATATATGTATTATAGCATGGTATTTGAAGAGGTATTGAAAAGGGTGTGTAATCATATGGTGATCCTAGTATTCACAGATATGTATTTATAACATCTACGATGACCATAAACTTCCGATTTGGATATAAGTTTATCTTAGGACAAAAGTTTTGACGTAACACCTAGTTAAGAGTGCTGTCCTATTTTGAAGATCCCGAGGATAAAAAAGTCATTTAAAAACTTTAAAGTGCGGTCAATGGTTTAACATTCTCTCAGATAATGGAACTGCTCTATTTGTTGTTGTGTCTCCCCCAAACTTTTTTTGTCGTAGTTTTTGTTTTTGCAAAATAGTCAGGCTGAATCCCAGTTTGTTTTTTTTTTAACAACTATTTATTAGTAGGGAAAGTATGTCATTGTCCACCAAGGGGTAAGGCAGGGAAGACTATAGTTACGGATCTCGCCACTGATCCTCATCAGTTGGGGATATTCTCCCCAGAAGCTATTAATGGCTACTTTACAAAAAAAAAACCTTTTATACCCAAATGACCCTTGTAACAAAGCCAAGTATTTAGCTACCTAACCAACGAAATAAACTGCATGAGAATTTTGCCAAAACAAAACATTGTGTCATTGGGAGATAATTTTAGTCGTACTGCGATGATGTCCGGGAGGACCTTACGATATCTACGGATATAAAGTTTGTAGGTAATTTCCACATACTTATTTTATCAATTGACCATCCAAAATATGCGTAAAACCATGTTTTGGAATCCATATTATATATGGGCTTTGTATTCCGATTGGACAGCACATTTAACTCTAAATAGGGAAAGAGTAAATCACGCATATTTGCTGAAATAAATGCTGCACCAAGTGGTTAATGGTTAGCATTGCCCATTCGTTTTATGTGTTTTTTAGATCACCTGCTGTTAATGCAATCCCAAATCAATCCATCTTGACATGGCCTCGCGTGACTGACACAGCCTGAGATGTGTTGCCGCCTGTGGTGAATATGCCTTGTCCTGCACCATTGTCGCATTGTTAGTTCTTGTTTTTTAACCGAGACAAGAGGAGTTAAAAAGGTGTGTTTGACAACCCTACGAAGGTGTAAAAGATACATCACTGCTAACATCCATATTAACCACCAGCCACTGTCCACATGTCAGCCATAGTTTGGCTAATCAGTTCTGCATAGATCGGTGTTCTTCTCATACAATGGACCCAATAATGAGTTAACAATAGCACCATTCTTTTGGAAGACCTAATTGCCAAATAATGCGGTTTTTTCTTCCTATTTTTTAATGGGAAACGTAATGGGACAGACATGGCATTGTACCGTTGGGAGATGTATTCCAAGATTATCTCAAAATGACTGATGGGCTAGTTCTTTGGAATGTTCAATTAAAATCACACAAAGAGAACTTGCAAAAGTTGACTTTATTTGGCATTAGATATTCACATAACCTCTAATACGACTGGATTCATGCTAATTGAATTAAAACCCGAATGCATTCTGATTAAATACTATTTATCTATCTACCTATATCAGAGCGCATACAGTGGCGGAAAAAGTAATAAGAACGATTTTCTTTTCGTTATTGAATTATTCAAGATTTTGTCTTACTAATTTGTTATTATTGTTGGAAAGCAGCGTCCTCTTATTTTGAATCCAAGACATTTAATTATTTGTTCCCTATTTCATACTGATCCTTTTTACTTTAAAGAAATAATAAGTAATCCTTTACTTGTTTCTCGTTCTTACTATTTTTCCACCACTTCGTATAAAAGAGTAGCGTCATAAGTGTTTGCTGATCATCAACGCCCGAAGCGGCTAAAACTAGAATTTTGAAAATTTGCATGTCCATCGATGTTGGGACGAAGTTAGAAATATAATTTTGAAATTTAGAATGCAGGTTTGTACATGATAAACAAAATTGTATTCGATATGGAAAGAAATCCTAAAATGTACTAAATATTGTATTTGGCGGACTGGATATAGATAGAAGTCTACAATTTTAAGTATCTTAAACTATGACAAAGGAAATGAAGCATGCAAATTTCTTTTAGAATTTTGTTCTAAAAAGTACTAAAAAGGAACGACTATCAATATAATGTTGTACGTATATGTTCTTCGAAGAGATTAAATTTCGATTTATGAATGTTCTATTTAATATATACGACGATTTTTATTTGTACTATAATGCTAAAAAGGTCCGAATGTAAGAAGGTTCACTAGTAACTGTCGAATTTGCAACGGAGCTCGTGCAAATTCACCAAAATATATTATGATATAAAAATAAGAACGTACTCTTTCATAAAATGAAAAAAAACTAATTGACAGGGCATATACGTCAGATAGATCCTAGCGCCAAAGCAACACTAAAAAACACGTTGCTTATACAAATTTAAGTACAGTCAATGCTCGATATTACGAAGTTCATTGATACCATAACGAATTCCTTTACATTATAAATATAATTAACAAAAAAAAATCCGCTAAAGAAGTAGCTGGTAAATGTATATATCTCTCGAATGATATTCAATTTCAATATATATCCCAACAACACTGATCGCTGAAATACTAGGACGCTAAATACATTCTATATTGCATTCGTCAAAATGCTAAATGCGTGCCACGTCGATTGGGAACACGTGTTTATTGTATGTAAAAATAATATTGTCCAAAAATGAAACCTCCCATTCCATTTTTCATATTTCCATTTTTCCTACTAAGTAAGAAATGTACCCAGAAGAGGAATAATATTTATTTAACATATAATATCGGAATAATTTGTAAAGAGTTTCGGAAAAACAACCACATTCCTACTACACCAGGAGGAGCATGGCAACAGTTGCTTAAAAATAACAAAGGACAATTCACAGAAAGGATTGTTTTTTTTTTTTGGCTCGGAGAGCACAAACATGGAACGTGGATTAAGTTATTCAAACTCGACACTGATCGCGTTGAGAAAGACGCATTCTAATGATGTTGTCATGCCATAGGACAATGTCGCATGCCTTTGCGTTTAGGAACACGGAGAATCAATTGGCAAAATGATCCGTCTGCCACTGCTCTCTGGGTGAGCAAACTGCGACTGCGTCAAACTGAGAAATGCTAATGATCGTTGGTTCCGGTTGTTCTACTTACTAACTCTCCATCTTGAACGATTTGTAATTTGAACTAATGAAGCAACAAAGATGTGGACCACATGTGATACGTCCTAGTGTGTGTGATTAATGATTGCTTAATTTGTTAACTGTGGACTTTGGCAAGGACAATTAACGGGACTCCCACGTCGGCTTTGGAAACTGCGCCATGCCTAGCACACATACATCCATAGTCCGACCACGAATTTTCATTGAATAGATGTTGATGGTGTCCGAAGTTAACATCAACAGAAAGGGTTCCAGATCCCAAAGAAAGGCAACGGTTCGAATTGGTATATTTATTTACGTATGTTGTTTTTATTATTATTATTTTTTTAATATTATTACTAGTACGTGAATAAGTACGGCTCCACATAACCATGTTATGTTCGAAACAAAGAATAAATATTATGTCGCTAATTAAATTTTCCCATACCTTAATATCGACATTGCGGATTCTGTGGTATTTGTTACAATTACGAAATGTAATCCTTCGACTAGTCAGATCATTGCGGATCAGAGTCCAACAAGTTCATTGATCCATGATTAGTCTAATTTTTAAATGGAATTTCGAAATCTCATGTATGGATTTGACGTTGGGAATACACATGCCCACATGTTTGCCTGCTGGATAAGGAACTTTGGTAGGCGTGTGCTTCGAACAATCCGCTCTTTGGCAAATGATCAACGGGTTTTGTTCGAAAGAGTACGCAACGCCAAGGAACATTTTGTAAACAATTGACCTAATTAAAGCCTCCTCAATAAATGGGCTAGAGCGTCTTAAGCCCCTAACAAACACTGGCCCACACGCACACACATGCGCAGGGCCACGCATGCGCGCATGAGATCAACGATTTCTAGCTGGCGGCAGGTAGCCTACCCTGTTATTTGCGTACGTGTAATTCGCCGCTCACGCAGAAGTATTTGCAAATCCGGTAGCTTAAACGAGTTAAAGGAACTTGAGCGGAACTTAATCCCATAAATTTGGGAAAAATTCGATTTTAATCAGGTTAATTCAGGTAATAATCTGTGCAGAAATTACGTATGCCATCCAGCGCTCAACTAGTTAGCACGAGAATAAGACAGATTAAAACGATCTGGATTTGCGAAGATAACACCAGCACCAACGAAATCCTCCTATAGCCCGAGGGGCAAACAGCGATTAGAGCGCGACATTTTAATTTAATCTCGGCCAGACTTAAAGTGGACTTAAGCTAAAGCAGACGCTCGCTCCTTCGATTCCTAACGGCTGGATCAAAAATTGTGTAAGTAACAAATTGTACTCTTTTCGCATAATCTGATCCAGTTTTTCCCTTAAACTCGACCTAATGCCCCCAGATTAAAGAGTTCGACTGCATTGTTTGGCAAATACGATAGATGTTACAGTTTATTGCAAGCCCCTTGGCAATTTTTGTCGGTTGAATCTAAATATCTGTATGTGCAGCGAAATTCAGAGATATATTAAAACTTCAACATCAACATACCCAAATAAATAATCGAACCGCGTGTTTTTATACAATTCGAAACGATCGAAAACCATGCCATATTAACAAGTTATTACAAATATGTACTTAGTTTGTTGATTCCCGACATCTGTCTATATATTTGGATGGTGCTGGCTGGAACATGAGTTTCTTTTACAGCAAAATTATAGTTGGGGTCAAAAGATAAAACGAAACTCATTTCTCTCCAATATGAAGTGAAACATTAAAAAAAAAACAACTCACGAATCAAAATCTAAACGAACGAACATTATCAGTATACATGTATAAATAATAGTATTTAGTATTTGGGATCTCATGTAATACCTATACACGTACGCATAAATCTGATTTACCATAGTACCATTGTATTGGACAAACTTTTATCGATCATCGTCTTTGTCAAGCTTTGGTCCATACTAAGTTTTATGACAACCCGTAGTTATGACGAGGGCATAGAACTAATATTTTGTGGTTTTAAAAACTTCTTGGCAGAAAAAAGGTTTAAAATGGTCTATTACTTATAAACATAATTCCAACGAATTATGAACGAGGGTTAAAAATTGAAGCGTCAGCGTTTTGAAAGTGGATTTCTCGAAGCCCTTGCATTTTAGGTATTTGGTGACATTGGCAATATTACTGATATAAACGTGAACAAGAGAATATGTAGATGTCAATTTGGGAACACTAGCCATTTCCAGATTATTCGTCCAAAGTTACGATCAAAGACAATCTTCAGTTCAGAGGAATCATCAGGAATGTCATCGTTGTGACAAAGCAAACGCACTAACATGGAAAATAAATAAAAAATAGAATGCCGTTAGAAGGCAATATGGTAATGTCCGCCACCTGACTATAAACCAACAAAGGGAAATTTTTTGCCCATGCGTCTGCCTGCAATAATCATAATTGACCACTATGACTTTGGCAAATATCAAATCTTGCCGCCAATGTGCAAATGACCACAATAGGTTCCGTAAACAATGGGCGACATAGCATTCCAACTAACGGGTATTTGAGTCATTGTGGCTAGTTCGGCCGTAGTTGATGATCTTAAGGCCAGTGCCGCCAGTTCGAATCACATTTGCCAGTTAACGGCAATTGATCCTCATATGAGCCAACACACATCATAACTGGATACTACTACGCATTTAAGGACATGGCATTTCTTGTAGTATAATTTGTTTGTTTTCCCTGTGAACGGTTTTCTGCTGAGTCAACTCAAACAATGTTGTGATGGTAAGAATGATGTCCCACTCGGACACATCCTCTGCGGTAGGATGTGGTCCCGCAGAAATGTGTGAAGGTCTGTCATGCCGTGTCGCACAATAGCCCAGCTTATTAGTCGGAAAATTGTTGCATTGTTGTTCAGTCGGTGCATGTAATTTCCAAAGAATGGTGTCCTCTACGGATCTCCCTATCTTTGTTTGCAACATTTTACAGAAGTTTGTTCAACGTTAATGAGAAAATTGCTATGTAATAATCTGTGACGACGTGCCCATTGTAATTTCATCGTTTCACCTTAAGAACGCATTGGACATAGTGGATTATACCAGGTTATTGAAATCCAATACAAAATTAATTTCCTAATAATCTAATATGCATGCACCTACATAGTATATATGTACATATATATGTTGCTAAAAATTAAACAAAATCAATCAAGATTTTTGAAATGCTTTGTAAGAAGTAAAACTTTAAGAAATGTTCCCTATGTCTTCTAGGACTTAAAGTAGATAAGACTACAACATCGGGATCAAAAAGCAAGGTACATATCTAAACTGAGTATACATACATGAGTTTATGGTTTCGCCAAGCATTCCAATTTTAGAGAAAGGAACATGTTGCAAGGAGTCGTCCCCATTTTCACCATCGCCATTTTAAACGAAACCGCTCACAACGAAGTATTTGTTGAAATTGTCTCGTAACTATCGAACAAGCACAACACGAACAAAAAGGTGGGTTTGGTTTTACGTCGCTGATTGGTTGAATAAAAACGGGTAGTTTCCGCTTTCCGCATTAATTGTACGACACAGCAAGCGGCAGCCATTTTCTAAAATCGAGAATATCGTGAAAACAATATAAATTAAAAAAAATTATATGCTATTTTTTTAATAAATAAAAACGGACTGAGCAAATTACTCCAGTAAATATTCGTAAATGTCACAAAAATAAAAAAATAATTTAAACTAACTGAATGTGTTGTATATATACAGTCTTTTTTTTTTTGTAAATATAGACAGATATCCTACAATTTGAAGTAACTAGACTAAAATTCCAAGCAATAAAGTTACATTTAATAAATTGAACATATCAGATATAAATTTCGTAAGATATGCGTCATTTTTGAACAATCGAATGCAAAATTAAATGCGTACTCGATATTTTTAATAATTTCTAATTTTTTAATTTAAAGAAAATAGAAAAATGCTAAAATATGCGTCCATTACCAGATTCATTGAACATGACGTGACATCTCAAAAATTACCTACAAGATATAACGCTTCTTCTTCACGAATTTTAGAGTTACCAGCATAAAATTAATCATTAAGTAAATGTTCTGTATGTTGAGGATATTTCACACGATTTCAGCCTAAATAGCTGTAATTTGATATGGTTTCTCATTGTGTGACAACTCTTGTTACCAACAATGATCAACATTGGTCTAATTTTTCCCCGAAAACAAATTCGGTATTGTGGGGAGTTTCGGCAGGTTTTTCAACCGAATCAATATTGGCCCCCTTTAACGGATATGTCCATAAAACTGTGCCCTCAAAATGTCGGTATTTTGAGAAGTTTGGGTTCGGTTTTTTTCAATCATATTGATTCACGTTTACGGGTAGCTCCCGTATAACGGTTCCCCATAATTTCGGTTTTTTGTGCAGTTTTAAATATTAGGGGGGTTTTAGAGTGATGAGATTTTTGGGAAAAATCCAATCAAAATTTTTGAAATTCAGGACATTGTAAGTCGCAGCATAGTTCCACAGGGGTTGAAAATTGTTTAAAAAAATATTAATATTGAAAACGAATAAAAGGCGATCTTCTAAATGAAATGATCATTAGAAACGATCAAAGAACTAATATTGCTTGTATTATTATATCATGCATGTACATATATATATATATACAATATTCCCAAGTTTTAAACATAGCTGAAACCGAGATTCACCTCTTAATAACACGAGACTTAGAAAAATTAAATATTTTTGGATTAATTGATCTGTCATTGCAAACTTTTCATGATATTGCCACCAAAGTTTTGTGTGGAAGCTGTATCTACTTTAATGTAAAAAAAAATGGGTAAAACAAGGTGAAGCAACCCAGATTTTGTATTTTTTTGTCTCGATTTCTGACTAAGCCACAGCATTTTTCGTGCTAAAGTAAAAACCTACAAAATAAGGAGTACTTCCCTTATTTATCCTTTTTCGAAAATTTATCTGCATTTACTTTTAAATAATTGTGACATGTTATGTTTCAATGCACAAACAGGAATTTACAAAATATCAATTACAGGATTGTTGTACTCCCCAATCTTAGTAATTTGTTATATATATATATATTACATACCCAAAATATATATTTGGTATGTTATATACCATATCCAATATATATATATATATATATATATATATATTGGGTATGTAATATTCCAAACCACAGTGATATCCATCCAAAGGTGAACATTCTGTTTTTTATTTTATATCATTCCTTTGCAATTGAAGCCAATTTATAATTCATGTGGCCAATTTAAAGTTTGTTACAAAGATATAATTTTAATTGTATTATAATATTAATACAATTATTTGTACTCGGCTCAACATATTATCACATCATAACTACTTAAAATCCTATTTTCCGGCGAAATGTTTATACCTGTCATTTGAAAATATTGTGGACTTCATTACATTTTTTCGATGTATAGGGTGTATATCGAAATCAGATGCGCGTTAAAGCCGTATGGGCATTATTAATTATTTGCATTTTACGAGTTTTTGGTCATGGATTACCCGATTTAGACGCAATTTAAAAAGCATATTTTCACAATATACTTTTAGTATTCATATTTATAGAGTCACACGATTTATTTGAAAGGCCTTATAATAATCCACAGGATGTATACATTATTTGTCTAATTTTCTATGAAAATTCCTAAAATTTCTCGTATAAAATTAAAAAATAAATATGATGGCATTATTTCTTCAAGAACAAATTTTCCTTCATTTCTCGCTTTGTTTGCTATTGATATCTTTTTATTTAGCGTGGTGTTTAGAACATGTAGATAGTTTTGAATTAATTATTAGGTGGGTTCGAATGGATTCGGAGTCAGGACGTATTCCCATATATATATATATATATATATATGTACAAAAGGCGTACACATCATCCTTATCAAAGGAGAATGGAAGATATTAAAAATTCCATTATCCAGCATTACTTTTTATTCTGGATTGAATGATGTAGTATTGCGGATCACCACAACACCGCCCAAGTCCAATTTATTTTCCTCATCTGTGTATTGAGGCAAATACATCTTCGAGAAATGCCACCCATTTTAACTGGAAAATTGGGATATACGACTTGGGTATCAATTGCTGTAAAAAATAGGCGTATGGGCGAGACATAAATCCTAAGAAAAGCAAATGTACAATAGCTAATTTACCATCAAATTGGTAGGACTGGCAATTGTTATTCAACGAATAATGAACATGCAAAATTATGAAAACTGAAGGACAAACAAAGCAAAGAGCATTAAATTATAGATAAACCACAAAAGATTATGCCAAAAGTGTAAAAATACAAATGAAATCCCGTTTTGTCATTATTTCCTTGTAAGAGGGAGGTCTGCAACAATAACAAACAACAAAGCAAGGATTTAATACAAAAAGATGTTGTTGACTTAAAGATATAACTAGACACAAACACACACACATAGGCACAGGCAAAGGACTTAAGTACATATATGGAAAATGCAATCCTCCTACCTTTGAACCCAACTACAATTTGGATGTCACTACGTAGAATTTTTCTCCGCTCTGTGTAAGAATAAAAATTACAATATTTTTATGTGTTTCAATTATTAGTGCCTTTATTTGTTCTTAATAACATGATTTAAATCGTAAACTCCACGAACACATTTTAGTTTTACACCGGGTACATCTTGAACTCGACCCACGCGACATAAAACTATGTTATGTTCTTGCAAGTTGTGACCGATGCCGGGAACATATGCTACCATTTCCTTTCCTGTAGACAATCGCACCAATACACACTTGCGATTGGCCGAATTGGGTTTCTTCGGCTTCTTGATAAGTGTCTTCAGAACAACGCCTTTGGCAAATGGTTTACCATCCAGAGGTTGGCGGGGAGGACGTATCTTAACATGGGGTCCGGTACGATGCATTTGAGACAATGAGGCCATTTCTCTCATTTGTTGCATGGAATTATTTATGACTGAAAGAAATAAAGAATACATTAATTACCCCAATCCAGACTGCACACCAAGGTGTATAGCAATGATTCAATCTCGGGGACTTTTGTATCAAGCTCTATTAAAGAGCACGTTGTATGCATTTGGAAATTTCACGTTTCCAAAATAACAAATATTTAATAAGTATGGTCGTACCAGGGCTCGCAAATACTCATAAGAGACAATTTCCACTAAGACCGCATTTCTTTTTCAAAAGAAAGTCCAAGCCAAAACGAAAAGGGTCAATCGCAAATGCCATTGTTTGGGCACACAAAGAGAAACGTCGAGATTAATATCTATCAATCACGCCGTGGAATCTAGCCTTTTATGTTGCAGAAAACGTCATTTGGTGGTAATTATAAAAAACCGTATGCGTGCAAATGGACGACAACTGAATTTTCTCATTGACCACCATCACTCGACAATGACTGCAGATTTTTCACAGAGATTAAGTCGAAAAAGGAATAACCGAACTCTATGTTGAGTTTGTTTAGAACAATAGCAATCACATTCCATTAAAAATGCACATTTCATATTTCCATGCTCGTGTCTGTCCGAGTTAATAGACCGGCTGGTTTGAGCCTACGTACAGATAAATATTTGTTGCAAAAAGAAGTGACAATTTATAGCTGTTTCATTCTATTTTGTTTGGGCAAATATTCCTCTCATTAATCCGTTATGTATTCGATTTATGTACTCTGGGTTTTATTATTAGAATGCAGCATCTGTCAGGCATTGTTACTCGCTGCAATAAGGAGACACCATCCCCAAATAAAAACCACTATTTAACACGCGTTGGACACACTTTAACTCGTTTATGTTGTGGTTTGTGTGGCGAATGTCTGTAAAATATAAAATACCGCAAATTCCCAAATTCACAGTGTTTAACGTAAACTGTCTTTATATACATGTCAATTATCAGTACAAATATTTTGTTTTCTCTATTTTGTGAGAGCAAATAAAAAATGTTTGGCGATTGGTTTTGTAGCTTGAATATATATTCCTCCGTTTTTAAATGAGCTTTGAAGGATTTAGTTCAAAATGTTAACATAATTAACCCTGTAAACGAAGCAAACAAGCATTTACTAAAGAAAAAAAGTAAATGACATATTTTTCAAAACCAAGGAGTTTGGTCGTAAGTTGTAGAATTACCCGAAGATCCTCTAAGTTAGATTTCTGGCTGTTATTTGAATAGATTCCATCCCTTTTTCTGATAACAGTTGTATAACTATTAATCATTATTTTTTATTATGTTTTAATAACCACGATGACATGACATATGTATATTGAACTTTTTCAGTTCGATCTTTCTAGGTAACTGCTACGTCCACTAGTTTTGCTAGTTAAGTTAGTGAAATGTAGATTTATCATTCGTGGCCCGCAATGGTTATCGTGATTGTTAAAATGTTACTTGTCTTATTTTATATGTGGAGGATATTAATATTATTTTTAGAACAAGTGTATTAATAAGAGCTTTCTGAAACGTGGTCTTCGACTATGTAATTATTGTGAATAAATAAATAATCCACAATATATGGGAGGAATTTGATTTTGATTCAAAAATATTAAAAGTCACCCAGTTGATGCAGGTGTTCTAAGCATAACAAATAGCTCAAAGCAACGTTTATTATTGTCGTTAATAATCCGAATCTACTTGTAGATTTTCACAATGAAAGTGTCAAAAAATGTATCCAACTATGCAACAATTTCAATAACTACATATATGTGCATGCTTTGTTTTTTTTTTTCATTGTCCTTTTCAGGCATGCAAATCCACTGCATTGCGTTATTAGAATTCCTCAAGTTCCTTTTGTCCATTTGCATCCCTTTTTTGGTGTGCAATGTGTGTCCATGACCACTTTATCGTTGAACAATAGCAAAGACAAACACATCGAAAGGATTAAGTCCGTTTGTAATTTCCCATACACACAATGGGTGGTCGAATTGATGGGCAAATTTGAATTTGACCATTATTTCACACAACATGTGTGGTTTTTGTGAGTGAGAGTTTGAGAGTCCATTGTCTTCTGGAGAATTGCAATACCATATTTCGCCGTTTGTGACTGTACTGAATCAATACCAAATCCTTAATATCTCATCACATTATTATTGAACCTTTTTTTACTTTTTTCCAATTATAAATACCCTCTTTCAAAAAATAAAGTAAATAGTTTTTCTTCTTCTCGATAATAAGAAAAGGATTGAAAAAAAATAGTTAAGAAATGATCGTGCTCAAAATGTGCCATATCATTCTACTAATAAAAATAAGTTCGCAGTGATCAATATGTTTTTGAGATTTGATTGGCGTTTGCCTGAAGCGCGACACATATCATGTGACAAATAAAACCGTAAACACAGATGTTCTTGATGGCACGGGTAGAAATATAATGAATAAGTGAAAGAGTTTCCTTTTTATTTTGGTTTCAAGGTGTATTTAATAAGGGGTAAGTGACAATCATATGGTTTTAAAGTTTTTTCTTTATTGTTTCTAAAGAAAATTGTCAACCACATTTTCAATATTTCATTTCGATTTTAAAATTTGTCTTTAAATTTAGTGTTTTTAATAGGCAAATAAAAAGGAAACTTAGGCTTAAATCAGTTTTAACCCCGTTCGCTGATTTGGTCACATATTTTATGTTATGTGCTGAAATCTGTCCATAAATCTCAGCTATCCATACGATTATGTTACGTAACTTATATTAGTGTTTGCTAAAATCTCCGGCGGAAGTTAGAAACGCATATGGACAGATTGTATACGGTAAACACAATTCCCTTGATTTAGTCGTTGACCGGGAATTTATGTCTCTTAAATTTTCTATAAGAAGTCGATATTTGATGTCACTTCCTCGAAAAAATAAATTCTAATTTACAATATAAAAACATCACAAGGAACCAAGGGCTGTATGTGAGAAACTTTTCAAAATTAATCGCGACCGGGCCTTAAACATTACTTTTTACTCACCTAAAACCCCAAGAATACACAAATGCATTAAATATTCTTCAAAGAATAGAATTATTAATTGTTTTTGTTTATATTTGTCAAAAACAAATTGTCAGCATGACAATTTAATTTCTATAACAACAATGTTGGTTTGGTAAAATATTTGTTGTTGTATCTGATGCATATATATGTTTATATACATATATATATATATATATATTAATGTGGTATATTTTGAGTAGGTATAGCTCGAGAAGAAACCGCACAAGACAAAACTTCATTACTAATTGCGAACGCCTATTATGAATCCCAAGGAATGAAAAATTAAGTTTACATTCATAAGAATACGGAAAACATTCTCAGATTCTAGATATATCAACATAAAGAACATATCTGGGAAAAAACGTTTTATACTCTCTACCATGGTATAATTATTACAAGGTAGGGCACAGCTACCAACCGATTACAATTTTTTCTCAAGGTGGCTTGTTCCAGGAAATCAAAATAAATTGGCATTTTATTTTGGTAGGAATATTTGACACCCAATAAGAATCAAATTAGAATTATGGGTCCATTTTGGAAAGCAACCAAACTCCAGTTGGGATTTCAACTAGCAACATTATGTATATCAACTTTTCTTAGTTGCCGTCGATAATACTGTTTTGTCACTTCTTTAACTAGAAATATTGTAAACAAAAATTGAATAGAATATTTCAGAAAAACTAATTTTAATTGATATAAGCTCAGTGGAACTATTTCTTAATGATGTGCAAGGCGTGTCATCTATTAAAAGGCATTTAAGAGATAAATTCAATCCATTAAAACTACTATCCGTACCAAGGTAGATATATGTGCCTTGATCCGTACTGTGCGTAGATGTTTATGTCTACAGAAATGTTCAATCAACTGCTCATTTTAGCTTCAAGGCGTATTTTCGACTAACAAAAGATGCCATTGTGTACTTAGTTGAAGCAATAAACCCTGGTTTCCGAAAAGACCGGCGGCCAACAGCAATTCCTCCTCTCTTAAAAGTGTATGCAGCTCTGAGGGTTTTTGCGGAGGGAAGTTTTCAAAAGTCCCATGGCAATGACTTCAACCATGGCATGCTTCAACCCACAATATCGGTGGTTTTGACCGAAGTTGTCCGGCTAATAGAAGAAAAACTTTGTAAAATTTGGATTGTTTCCAAATTATCAAAGGAGGAAAAAGGGAAGAATAAACATTTTTTATTCGAAAACAAAGTTCCCGGGTATTGTCGGATGTATAGAGTGCACTCACGTACATATCAAGGGCCCAAAAGAAGATGTTCGTCACGCTCTGTCATTCATTTGGAGTGTGTGTTGGTGGACCAAAGCTGTTAAAGTTCTCTGAAATGGCCTTCCACACATCATCGGTAGTGGCTTTGGTTTGACCAAAAGCCCGCACGCCGCGTGCTACATTTATGTGAGCTTCCATCCGGGCAATTAAGACCTCAAATTGTTCTTTTGTAGTAATTTTAACCATTAAACCTACAAATTTCACTTATTATTGTTAAACACGACTAAACAACAACAAGAAATAAATGGTTGCCGAAAAATTCTATTTGAAGCAACTGAAGATGACAACAGTTGCCTGCATAATTCAAATTTGGCTACTGGCAACGCCACTAAACTATGGTTTCCATCCGTAATCGACCCATTAATTCTACTAAAAACGTAAAAAACCCTATTGCAGTGAATTCGACTAAAGACCGACATTTTTTGTAGGTGGATTTGCTATTCAATGGAAACCTAAACAATGAGGATACCGTTATATGCCGGCTATCCTCAAAACTCCATCGATATTTGCTTTGGGAGCTATCATAAAAAGGGGACCGATACCGATAATATATAGTGGGGAGTATTATTCATTTATTTATTCCAAATGCCAAAAAAGTGGTATCAATGACATAATGTCCTAAAAACTAATAATACATAAATAAAAAAAAATGGTTACTTCTTCCTTTTTTTGCTAACCAATGGGAACTCAAAGTACCGAAATACAGCCAATTCGATTGCGTATCGTTCCAAAACTTGCGAATATGGTGGCTATCATCATGAAAGGACCGATATCGATAATTACTATTAGGAAGATTTGGTACCTAATGAAAACTCCAAGTAATAAATTACTGCCAACTCGGTTGGAAAACATGCGAAAAAATGGGGGCTATTGATAGCTAAAATTACGATTTATTGCAGAAGTCGATTTGCCGCTCATTTTCGGTTCCCAATTAAAATTTTCTGCATTCGAGAGATGGATTTATTTAGCAAGTTATTTTGCAAGTGGTGGGATAAACCTAAGGGAGTTAGCACGTATCTAATTTATTCTGTCCACAACTTTGTGAAAACAACGGCAGAGGTTTCCAATATATATACAATGGAATGGAGGTGTGCACTATAAGAGAAAAAAAAACAAACCTACCTTGCGTAGTCAATTGTTTCGTAACATTGAATGTTTGCCTCAGGAAATTCATGGCTGCAGATTAGAAAGGGAATTACAACTGAAAAATCAAAGTATGCCCAGATTATTTTCAACATTTGTAATTGTTACAATGGAGAGGAGTATCATACCATTCAAAACAACGATTTTGTTCCTCCCGTGCTCTGGTCTCGTGTTCAGGCCTTTAGTCAGATGCAAAAAACAAGACCGCCCTATTATAAAAACGTTTCG
Organism: Musca vetustissima; assembly: GCF_032173495.1. NCBI lineage: Eukaryota > Metazoa > Arthropoda > Insecta > Diptera > Muscidae > Musca > Musca vetustissima. The sequence continues at coordinate 1,699,585 of NW_026876336.1, read as the reverse complement.
AACATGGAAAATTGGTGAGACAGGAGAGAATAGCCGATGAAGACCCTATCAAAACGTAAATGGAAGACACTCATCAAGTTTACGAATGAGTGTGAAGAACAACGCCGTGACACTCGTCATGTTTAGAAAGAAGGCGAAGAAGAAGTGACAAAAATTGTTTCATTCCGTTCTGCGGGTTGCCACACAGCCAAACAGTCGCTTATGGTCATTTGTGTTTTAATATTTAGAACTATAAAGTTTACATTACATTTTAAATAATTTTAAAGGTATTTTAAATAATTAAAATTTGCCAGACAAAATTTTCTATAATTTTTAAATTCTTATCTAAACTGCGGGGAATATGGTGGGCGGATATGTCAACTGTTGTCGTTGGAAAATTAATGGGGCCAAAGAATTCGAATTTGTATCTTTATCTTTGGAACAGGTTTAATTGTTAAAAAATCGTTGACTGAACAAGTTGAAAGAAACTACTCTGTGAAATGAACGATCGGAGCGGTCGGTACTAGTTACGAGGTCAGGTTCTTTGGTTCCGTTAATTCCATTTGATCCTATCGTTCATTTTTACTATTTTCCCCTAGTTCTCTTGTTTCGATCCAATCGTTCACCTAAATCTTCCCGTTGATTGACTGAATTAAATTGTGCCAATGAACGATTTGAACTAAAATACACAAATTGCCAACAAATGTCATGAATTAGGGCCCAACACATAATTGATGACACAAAACCAACACAAAACTGATTATGTCTGGGGACATCTAAGTCGAAATTCGGAGGTGTACTCGATTTGTCGATCATCAATATAGCGTTGCCAATGTACAATAAAAGAGGTTCACATTGAAGAATACTTTCAAACCAAATATTTTGACATGGGTTAAACCATGATGCAATAATAAGGTGATGTATCAAAACAAAACCTTTGTTTTTGTCTCGATTATCTGTCAAATTTTTCTATATAATATTTCAAATGGTTGGCAACACTGCACATCTAATTCAAGTAGAAATTACCCACTTTGACAGTTAATCAAGACATCAGCTGCGCTAAATGGACTACCTATTCATTGTGCCATGGGTTAAATTATTTTTGGGGGCGATTTTTCTATATTATGTGTAATATATGTTCCTACAAATGTACGCAAAGATTTTCTTTGATTAAAAAAAATAATTTTATTGAATATTAAGTTATAGTATTATTTGAATATACTGGTATAGTATTCCTCTTCTAGATCATACAAGTCCATTGCCATCTCATCACGTAATTTCATCAATTTTTTATCGCAATCCCTTTGTGTGGCGCGAAATAGCTGCGAGTTGTTTGCAATAGCCTCATTAACGGAATGGAAATCGTTTAAAATCAAGTACTGTTTAATATCTGAAACCAGTTTCATAAGCGATTCGCCAGCACGCACTGAAAATATCCGTTTACTATTATCAATATTTCACTTCTTTTTCATCTAACATTACCTATGTTGGCTGCACGGACTTGCATTTCATACGTATCCTGCTCACATTGTGTGGTTTTCGATATTTGCGAGTCGCCTTCACCTCTGGCCAGTTTAATAATTTCTGAAAAATAAAACGTTTAGTTGAGCAACGCCCATCTCTGCATTATGGATTGTTCTTCAGTTGTTCTATTGACATTAGCAGCAAAATGGCGACGGCAACAGCTGATTGCTACCACGTCAGTCAGACAGTCAGAGAACTTTACAAAGAGAGATTTCGTGAAAAGAAGTTTGGTGGCAGTATTTACTTTAAAAAAGGAAAGAACTTAGAAAAGAAATTCGGTGATTTGATAATTGGATTATTAGCGATTTTCTACGAAGATGGGTCTACTTATTTCAAATCTCCTGAACAACTTCCTAAGCAAGCAAAATGTGCGTATTCTGATGGTTGGTTTGGACGGCGCTGGTAAAACCACAATTCTGTACAAGCTCAAAATAGGCGAAGTCATCTCAACGATTCCCACAATAGGTTTCAATGTTGAGACTGTAGAATACAAGAATATTTGTTTCACAGTTTGGGATATCGGCGGACAAAAGAAAATAAGGAACTTGTGGAATCATTATTACCCCAACACATCGGCGGTCATTTTCGTTGTTGACTCGTCCGACGTACAGCGAATGGACGACGTAAAAGAAGAATTGCATGGGATGATGTCCAATGAGGTACTGGCTAATTCAGTGCTCTTGGTCTTTGCGAACAAGCAAGACTTACCAAATGCCCTGAGCTGTGCGGACCTTACGAAGCGACTGGAATTGCACACATTGAAGCAGGATTGGCATGTTCATGCCACAACGGCTACCACAGGCAAAGGTCTCTACGAAGGCTTGGATTACTTGAGGGACATGTTGGAGAAGAAGTAAATCATTATTCAATCCGAATTCATCTGATGGACATTCGTATATGTATTTTTTAAGTTAATTTTAAATGTAAACGCAAACATGATTAATAAATAAGCCTCTGTATAATCGATATTTATAAAAAACTGTGTCTTTGCTATCAAAACTGTAAAATAGGGATGTGAAAAGTGACACGCCCTTCTTTGACAACAATACAATTAATGGACATTCTCAGGGACAAAAGGAGCACACAAGTTTATATCAATCTTATATTAGTGTAGGTAGATAGCATCCTTTGATCAATCGAACATCTGGGTACATGTGTACAACTTGTCACTGTCTTACCTTCATAGTTTTCCAACATGCTTTTCACGTCATCTTTCAGTCGCACTTGATAGGATTTCAATAACGCTTCCTTCGACTGGGGCAATGCACGGTTTGGATTCATCTTTCCCTATTTCCGCCTCTAAGTGGAACTTATTTTGAATCAACAAATTAGACTTCTGTGCCGGCGGCCGATACTGACTGCCCCTAAATTGTTTGCAAACTTGTTAATGAGACCCCATTCCAAGGTTTGAGAAAAACATTGCTTCTTCATACGCGACATTCCAAGTAAAATGGTAGCCCTAAAATACATGTCTTAATTTTTGACGCCATTTCAGATCATTTTTTTATTTACATTTGGGCACTTCTTGAGCATGTCGTCATATAAAAAAAATGTCTACATTTCATTGTGAAGTTTGATATAGGATATAAGTGCTCTTTTGTTCTTTGTCAACCGGAAGAGAAGAATAGCATTCCAGTTAAATTGATAACACATCAAAAACAGATGATCTGAAAATAGAGATTTGAAGTGCGATGCATTGAACCACAAAAAATTGGCCTTTTTCGATCTGTTCTAGTGAGTTTTTGTTTTGTTGCAAGTCAATTTGGTTAGTTTGGTTGGTGACTTCTTCAAATTTATCGTTCTATTAAGTTGCGTTTGTTTCAGCGTATTTGCGGGAATAAATAATGGCTGCACGTCGTGACATTGCTCCGTTTCTACAACGTTTAAGGGCTTTTCTTTTGGGCGTAAGTTGAAATCGGCATTAATGTGGCAGTTGTGTGTTTAGTTATGTAAGAAAGGTATTCCAGTGAGACAGATTCAATGTATTTGTATTTTTGGTTTATTTGCAGCGGGAACACACAGTTGCGCTACGCTTCGAAGATGGTCTGGCCGATCGCACCCAACCACCACCAGAAATTCCTTATCCCGTACTGAGGTCCGATTGCTACTATCACGGCCGAGATCCACGCCGTCTGGTAGCACCTCCAGTTGACTTGGTAAAGGAACAGTTGAAAATCGCTGGTGATACTAAACCGGCTGCTGCCAGTCGTTTGCCTACACCTGGACAAGTTTATAAATGGGATTAACTTAGATAAATAAAATGTGGTCACAGATTATTGTTAAAACTACGATGGTTAAATAATAGATTTTCAAAATTAATTCCCTTTATTTGTTATCTTCGAAAATGGACATTTAGAACGGAGTTGGACAAGAGCTTCAGAATATGCTCTTTATTTGTTATCTTCGAAAATTGATACATCGATTGATGACGGACATGGATATTACTTAATGTCTTCTTTTGAATCCCATCTGCCAACCGTTTTTTCGATTTTAACACTATGCTAATTGTAGGCTCAACGCATTCCCCAAGAGGTAGTAGTTCGAAGGACTGAATTATTCTGGTAAGAAAGGCCTTAATTTCCAACATTGCAAAACGTTGGCCAATACAATTTCTTGGTCCTGCTGAAAAGGGCACAAATACAAAGTTATTTTCGGGCATACCACGATCTGGCATAAATCTTTGGGGGTCAGTAAAGTATTCAGGATCGTTTTGCATGGTCATAATGCCGATTAATATATTCGTTCCTTTAGGAATCAATTGATTATCTACGAAATAGAAATAAGAATAGTAACAAGTTAACCGAACATTTTTTTTCAAATGGAATCATAGATATTTATAGTAGTTATGAAGGGATGGATATGATATTTATAATTTATATAATGTAATTATGATAATCACCTATATATAGATCTGCGATTGTTTGACGACCAATAAACGGTACTGGCGGATACATACGAAGCGATTCTTTTATAACTTTGTCCATATAGTGTAAGTTCGTCAATTTATTATAAGTTAGAGGCTCGTCGACATTTGATCCAATAACACGTATCAATTCCTCATTTAGTTTTTGTTGATCGTCTTCATTTCGTGATATGGCATACAATGTGAATCCGAGACCGCTTTTGGTGGTATCATGACCTTCGAACATAAACGTATCGACCTCTTCTCGAATATCTTTGTCAGACAGTGGCCGGCCATCAACTTTGGCGGATAGAAGTATGTCCAATAAAGCCATGCTTTTCTTTTTGCCATAGAAAACATTTGAAACTGCGCAAACGCACATCGGGATTAATTCAATTCATCTGAATTGTAAAACATAACATACCGCCTTCAGAAATGGCATTGCCTGTCGCAGTATCCATTTCGTCAATTTTGGACTGCCTTCTTTCTCTTATAATAGTTTCAGTGAAACTGTGAAGATTTTTCATAACGCTTTGGTATTTTGCATACAAATTGGGTTGGAATATTCTGAACATAACTTCTGATCTATATGCAATTTTGACAAAACGTTCCGTAAAAATATTTTGCATCCTGAAGATAAAGGTTAGTTAGTGACTAATGCATTCGCAATTTGAATTCTACTTACTCGATTAAATTCCGAACGTATTCACAGTGTTCATGAGTCTGGGCGTTTATCTTTACACCCATTGCCGTCTCGCATATAACATCTAATGTGGCCAATCCTATATAGTGTTCAATGTCGAAGGCATACTTCTGCTCATCGCATGCAATACTATGCGGGCTTATAGTTGGGTCCACGGCATGGTGACTTATTTTTTTGACACATACTGAGGCCTGTTGATCAAAAACATGAATAAAGTTATCTAATATTTGAAAATGAAATGCTGGTGTAATTGCTCGACGTCGCGACCGCCACTTTGGCTGGTTGCTTGTTGTTAGGAGTCCATCACCCAGCCATTGATTTAAAAGGGAGTACATGCGATTCTTTTTTATTTCCGTTGGGTGACTTAAAATAGCCTGTATATACTTTGCATCGCTCACAAAGAGAGCATGTATATGAAATATCCACGACTTTACAACTCGTCCATATTTCCCAGACATATGAAATCCTAATTTCAGAAGTTCTGTAGAGGAAAAACAGAACTTAAGTTTCTTAGTGGATGATAGCTCATAGTGAGTTTAGGCTATACCATCTGGTTTCGTGTTAAAATATAGCCATACAGCCCCTACAATAGGAAGGTTAGGTGGCCCAGGAATGTCCTGTAAAATTCTATTTATTCTTCTTTTCCAAATGTAGTCGATGGTGATGAGAATAGACAAAGTACATAAAATACCGAGGAACATTTTTTAGTCTCTACTCAACAAACAAAGGCTAAGAAACAACTGTTCGTGTTATAAATTGATTCTGATAATTAGAAATATACGTTTGAAAATACGCGGGCCGCTAAAACAGGTTGTGGTCGACCGTTAAGTGCAAAGTAATAATAAATTGTATAGTATGAAATTAGAACTTATATTTTTATATAATAATTGACGTAGCTAAATATGCCTACAATAATAATGTGTGCTTAGTTGCTGAACAATGCCACAGTGCAGTTGGATTCCATTGATAATAAAATGTTTATTTTTATATGTATGTGGAATTTGTATTTGTGCGAATATTATTGTGATAGGTGTATCGGTTAGCCGTTATACGCCGCACCTAGGGACATGACCGTTGCTCTGTCGTTGGATGATAATAATTGTTTAATGCTATCAAATGAGAGCTAACTGGTTCTACAAATGACTTGTCTGTTTTCAATATAGGTTATATCACAACTCATGCACAGAATGTAACTATTTTGTAAATTCCCCCAGTGTAAGGTAAGTTAGATATGCATAAATGCTGATGATTGATTGATACATTATTTCAAGAAGTAAAAAACGTCGTTTATACGCTCAACCATGAGGTCGATATTTAAAATACTTGTAATCGCGTATTAACTTAATATCTATCGCGTCAGTGCCATGGTAATTTTTGACACCCCATGAGAAAGAAATTACAAACAATTCGGATAAAAAATATTCCCATACTCCCCAAAATACCGAAAATTGGGAGGTACCGTTATAAGGGGACTATCGCAAAGAGTAGACCATTACTGATAACTTTTGGAGAAAGAAATGTTACGCAATGAGAGCCCAAAGTACCGAATTACCATACATGAAAAACGTGACCATACTCATTAAATTACCGAAAAAATGTACCAATTTAGAAAATTTTCTATAGGAAGATTTGATAAAAATATTCAACATTTTCGGAAGGAAGATTTGATACCCTATAAAAACTCAAAATACCAAATTACATCCAATTACGTTGAAAAATTTTATTTATTTATTTTTTTTTTCAATTTGCTTGCTTCTAAACCGGACAGCTACGATAGTGTTTATTGTGAATATGGATAAAGGATTAAGAAAGGAAATAGATATGCGGATGTTTATTCTAAATGTGTTTTATTCAAATTTTAAATGCTGCGTTTTCTTAGTCCTAAATTTATACCAGTAGCCGAGCGCAAAATCATATTCATTTGAGGCACTACATCTGGGCCAAGTGGCAGGAGCTCAAAGTGTCGTAGTAGAATCGATATAGTTGTCTTCATTTCTAAAAGAGCAAACTTTTGACCAATACAATTACGAGGTCCGGCCGAAAATGGCGTGTAAGCAAATGGATTGTGCTTTTCAGCTAGATTGCTGTAGAATCGCTCTGGAATAAACGCGTCGGGATTTGGAAATAAATCTGGATCTCTCGCTAGAGCATATACCAATAATGTCACTGTACTGTTGGCTGGTATAATTTGTCCATCTGTGATTGTGTTACATTAAATTACATTCAAACACACGGCTTCAAGTACCTGTATACATACCTACTTGAACGTCCCTGTCGGTATACCGTGCAATAATTGGCACTGATGGATATAACCGTAAAGATTCCTTAATAACTGCCTCCAAATACTTTAAATCGTGCAGTTCTCTCATTGTTATTCTCCGTTCTACATCTTCTCCTACGACATCGGATATTTCCTGTAGGACTTTCTGTTGTATTTGCGGGTGACGCGATAACAGATATAAGCAGTATGAAATGCCACTGGTCGTTGTGTCGTGACCCTCAAACATAAATGTATCGACTTCTTCCCTTATTTCATCGTGCGTCAAATGACACCCATTGATATGAGATTGTAAGAGGACATCCAGAAAAGTCATCCGTTTTTTTTGTCCAATATCATCCACGAAATCGGCTGCGAAACGGGAAATCCAATTAAAAAAGCTTGTATGCGGAAGTCGCGACATGTTTGTGTGTTGCATTTTCCAATGTACTCACCAAGCAATTAACGCACACACATGTACTCACCGGATGACATTGGTTCTGCCTTGCGAATAGATCCAGTTTTCAGTTGACTTTTTCTATCAGCTATTACCTTGTCGGTGAATTCATGCATGATTTGTATGCTCTTTCGAAGTTTCAGATATGATGGGAAAGCTGTCAATAGAAATCCAAGTTGGAAATACTGAACTGGTTTCATGGCCCTGGTGGCAATCACATTTGTTGCACTTTAAAGTTGGAAAACATTCAATTATAGGACCAATTTCGGCTTGTGGGTGTTTAAACTTACTCTTTTACTGCCTTGGCGTAGGGAAACTCGGGGTGAGCCTGAGCATTGACCTTAACACCCATAGCCGTTTCGGTAATAATGTCGAGAGCAGTAAGACATATAACTGGAAACATGTCAAGTGCCGTCTTTCCATCAGCTACAGAATAAAGGCGTTTAACCAAAACACGACTTTGCTGGTCGAATACCTCAATGAATTGTTCTAGAATTTTAAAGTGGTAGGTGGGTGTCAACATTTTTCTTCGAGCATGCCATTTTGCGCCTGAACTAAGCAACAGGCCATCACCTAGCCAGGGCGAAAGCATGTCGTAAATAAAGGCTTTCGATATGAAGGCCTGACTACTTAAAACTGTTTCAAAATATTTCACATCTTTAGTGACTAGCATAAGTTCATTGAAAAGCCACACACGAAAGACTTTACCATATTTATTACCCAAGGATGCAAAAAGATTGAAAACATCTGGAAAGCAGTAACACAAATTATTTCCTCTAATTTCTCGTTCAAAAATTACTTACTTGATGTATTATTTCCTAATGCTACCCACGAATCTCCAATAATGGGTACAATTGGCCATGGACCTGCAATACCGGACATCCTAAGAACATGATTCCGTCGATGTTTTATTAAATAATCCCACACCGCGAGACACACAAGACAGGCGACTACAACAAGCGTTAACATTCTGTCGCTCTATTTAAAGTATGATCTAAGCGAATATGTAATTGATGCGTTCGATTTTGTTTTCAAACTGAATTCATTGTTTCAAATATCAGTAAGTACGAAGCATTCGATAGCGAAGCATTTTGTAGCAAAAAAACATTATTAAGTAAATTTTACAATCAATGAAGTTGACCTCGTTGAAACAAATTAAAAACATCCTATTAAACACACTATGTTAAATAACTTGACTTATATACAGAAACTGATAAGTGATTGGTTCCCTTGAATACGTGAGACGAGTAAAGTATATATATATATATATATATGATCGCGAGGAAACAAATTTTCTAACGGATAAATAATATATATATATATATAGTGAGTCCTACTTACACCTATATAGACGGACGCGTGTTTTTCCCTTGACACAGTAACATATTTTTATTTAAAACAACAAAGCTTCCATGTTAACAATTAATTATGGCATTATACTTAACAGTGTTCTTAACAAACGAGGGGGAAATTGAAAACGACAGCCTATGTTAGTAATGCTAGTGTGTAACATTGTAACATGTTGTGTTTAGATACGGAAAATTTCGATCGTTTGTTTGTTTCTCGTTCGGTAAACGAGTTTTTCCAATACTGGATTTCCTCAAAACAACTCTTTCGACAATGTTTTTACGCTGTTTTTACGTTGATAATTAAATTGCACTAGTTCATTGTCATGCCAGAACATTGAGCCATTTATTTTTGAAATAAATATATATTTTTGTTTGCATATTAGGTGTTTGTGTAATCTCTTGGCTTCAAGCCAACATTTATACCAGTTGCTAAACGTAGAATTAAGTTCATTACCGGCACCACCTTTTCTCCCAAAGGTAAAAGTTCATAGTGCCGCAGCATTTTGCTTATGGTGCTCTTCATCTCAAGAACTGCAAACTTCTGGCCAATGCAGTTGCGCGGTCCAGCAGAGAACGGTACGTACGAAAATGGATTACATTTTCCGAACCTTCAATGAAAAATCGATCAGGTTCGAATGAATCGGGATTGGGAAAGTAGTCAGGGTCTCGACATGCTGCATATATTAAAATATTGACGTGCACATTTGCCGGTATAGTTTGGTTATCTGCAAAGTCAGGTTAATCAAAGTAAGCTATATGTAATAGTTCCACGAAAGAGAATGAAACATGGCAGTACTTAGTGTAACATAATTTTCGGTAATACGACCAATCATTGGAACAGGTGGGTAATTGCGCAAGCTTTCTTTTATAACTGCATCCAAATATTTAAGCTCCTGTTTGTCCTTATCGCAGACAATTACTTCGATAATTTCCATAAAGACCTTTTGCTGGACGTGTGGATGATGTGCCAAGAGGTATAGGGTATGGGAGATGCCACTGATTGTTGTGTCATCTCTATGTGGTAAGTGCTCCATTTATAAGATTCCTCGAGGGCAGCTCTACGTTCAACGATAACTTTATCGGTAAACTCCTGCATCGTTTTAATGCCCTTCATAATTTTGCAATACGATTTGATGGCAAATATCTTATAGGGCAAGTCAAAACATTGTGTAGGCCTCACGAAGCGTGTCCCTATAATATCGGCAACACTATTGGAAGGACGTTTTTTTAACAAGTTTTGCTAGCATACCATTTATCTTACCTCAACAATGCCTTGGCATAGGGGAATTCGGGATTTTCTTGAGCATTGATTTATACGCCCATTGCAGTCTCAGCAATTATATCGAGGGCCGTTAGGCAGATTATCGGAAACATATTCAGCGCCGTTTTTCCAACGGCCTTCTCCCGCAACTTTTTAACTAATACGCTACTTTGCTGATCAAATACTTCCACGAATTCTTCCAAAATTTTAAAATGAAAAGTTGGCGCAATAATTTTTCGTCTAGAATGCACTTTGAGCCACTGCTGTGTAGCAAGCCATCGCTAAGCCAGCTCCCTAACAGAGCATAGAGTCTATTCTTCTTAGTAACCTGTTGACAGCTAAGAATGCTTTCAAAAATTTTTGCGTCTCGCACAAAAAGTGCAGCTTCACCAAACACCCAAAGTTTAAAGACTTTTCCATATTCACTGTATAATCGGTTCAACAAATCAAAAACATCTGTGATTTGGACGGCACGATGTATTATTTGATATTAAAGAACTGGGTTTCAGAATCGTATTCAGTTTGCTAAGGCCATAAATTGTTGGCAGAAATAGGCATTTAACTCACTGGATATATCGTTAATCCAAGCTATTAATACGTTGCCGATAAAGGGTAAATATCTGGGACCGTTAATGCCAGATTTTCTGTATAAATCTTCAAAACGTTTTCGATAGAAATAATCACATAGCAATAGGCACGTAAACAACCCCACTATCACTTCAATTATCATTCTGACAAATTTGTGGCACAACCGTTCAATGTTTTGTCCGATCGAAGATTGTTTATATTCTCGAGTGGCTCCCGTCCCGTTTAATGCGAAATGTTTGCAACGGTGTTATTGTTATCAAATGGAACGATATGCAGACACAGGTCTTATCATTTCCAATAAAGATATGTTTATTATATTGACAGTAAAGCGAAACCTACATTTCTATTTGATAATATGGTTATTAATAGAATGTAATGTAATGGTTATTAATACAATGTAATATTTTATTGGCGTGGTCAAAAACTCCAACCTTATTGCTGGAATCATATTGGTGAAATACTATTTGAATTTGAATAACTTTTTAGCGAATTTTTAATTCTTATTCCCTTTATTCACATGAACCGATCCGTGTTTTATTTTGCGATTCGAAATTCAGCACAGATAATGAGTTTAAAAATAAGTCTACTCTGCAGATAATATTGGACTGTTTTCCTTTATATAGATTAGATTTCATTGGTGCCACGTTGAATTGTGGATAATTTTAGACGATCGACGCAAGAGGGATACCAAAGGTGTTATGTTATAAACAACGTGGACGAAGTCCAACATGAGCTCCAGTCTTTGAACGCAATACTATTGTTGTCAGTCGTTCCACCTCAGGTCCCAGCGGTAGCAATTCAAAATGAAGCAGCATTTTCGAGATCGTCGCTTTCATTTCCAGCATAGCAAAACGTTGACCAATACAATTGCGAGGTCCTGCAGAGAATGGAGTGTACACGAAAGGGTTGATGTGCGAAATAGAATCCCCTAGGAAGCGTTCAGGCTTAAAGACATCAGGTTGGGGGTAATAATCCGGATTACGCATAATCAAAGAAAACGACAAAACCACATTTGTTTTAGCGGGTAAAACGACATCACCTGAAAAAGGTGAAATAGACAGGCGCTAATTGCAATTGTGTATCAGAGGAACACTACCTAGTTGCACATCCTCTGTAATTTCTCGTCCAACAGCTGGTACGGGGGGAAATAATCTCAACGATTCCTTGATTACACACTCTAGGTATTTCATGTCTTGTAAGTCTCGATATGACAAGGCTTTATCGGGATCATTTCCAGCTATTTGCGTAATTTCTTCAAATAAACGAGCCTGTACATCCTCATGCCTAGCAATAAGATATAGGGCAAAGGATATGCCGCTAGTGGTGGTATCGTGTCCCTCGAACATAAACGTGTCTACCTCTTCACGGATGTCTTCATTGGTCAGTGGTTCGCCGTCGATGGTCGACTGTAGAAGTATGTCGAGAAAAGCCATGCGTTGTTTGCAACCATATTCCAGGTCTTCAGCAGCAATTTCGACTACGCAATGCAATTGAAAAGGGTGGTATTTGTTTCAGTTTAGTAATGGACTTACCTTTGTTAGTTCCCCTACTTATTGATTTTTCTAAAGCATCTCGACGCTTTTCTATTACCTGAGTGGTGAATTTGTGCATGATTTCTATGCAACGCTGTGTCTCCCAGTATATCTTCGGTGAGGTCAGTTTGAAGAGGAATGATGTTCTTTGTGAGGGATTAACGAAGCGTTTTGACATCACCGTGGAAACACTAAACGAGCAAGTGATATTATATTCGTTTTCCCGCACTTGGGCCTCGGGGACCATACTTACTAGTTCAGAGCTTTGACATATTCAAATTCCTGGTTCTTTTGAGCATGAACCTTTACACCCATTGCGGTTTCTATAAACCAAGAGGCTCATTAACAAATTAAATTTCTAACGGCTTAAATGTCATACCCGATATAGTGTCTAAAGCCATGCGACACACTACAGGAAACATGTCGATGGCCGTCCTACCATTGGCACGAGCATATAAGTTCTTAGCCATAATGGTACTCTGTTGATCGAAAACCTCTACAAATTGTTCCAGTATTTTGAAGTGGAATGCTGGAGTGATTATCTTGCGGCGGGTATGCCATTTCTTCCCATTACTCAAGAGCAGACCACGACCCAACCAATCGATCAAGAAATCATAGAAACTGCTTTTGGTAATCTGTTGCTGGCTGCTTAAAATGGCTTCGCAAAGTTTTGGATCGGTGACCCTCAAATGCATCTGATTGAAAACCCAGAAACGATACACTTTGCCATACTTCGCAGTGTTTTCTTTTAACATCGTCTCGATATCTGGATGATGAGATGATCGCATTGAGACATAAACACGAATGATCTTGTTTATAACTTAACGCCAAAACCGACTCACTTGCTGTATTGATGTTTCTCAGACGCAGGGCATTACCAAGAATAGGCAGTGCTTTTGGTCCGGTTATATTGGATTTTGCTAAGAAGGCATCTCTTTGTTTTTTGTGCAAGTAGTCCCAACCCACCAGAACTGCCAGTATGGCCGCTATCAACTCGAATAGCATGTTCCCGTCAGAAATTATAAACTGATACTGTTCAGTCAACAACGTCTTCCATCGAATGTTGCTATTCCCTCTCTTTTCAAATGAGTTTACAATTTGAAACAATGGTGGGCAAAATTTCTCTTAAGAAATTCTTAAGGGAAAATACAAACAACGATTATTCGGAGAAATGTAATTAATTAAACATTTTTTTAAACCATAAATTATATCCAATTAGACGCAGGGCATTACCAAGAATAGGCAGTGCTTTTGGTCCGGTTATATTGGATTTTGCTAAGAAGGCATCTCTTTGTTTTTTGTGCAAGTAGTCCCAACCCACCAGAACTGCCAGTATGGCCGCTATCAACTCGAATAGCATGTTCCCGTCAGAAATTATAAACTGATACTGTTCAGTCAACAACGTCTTCCATCGAATGTTGCTATTCCCTCTCTTTTCAAATGAGTTTACAATTTGAAACAATGGTGGGCAAAATTTCTCTTAAGAAATTCTTAAGGGAAAATACAAACAACGATTATTCGGAGAAATGTAATTAATTAAACATTTTTTTAAACCATAAATTATATCCAAGCAAGTGTAAAAAAACGTATTCCTTACAAAAATGTTCGTTTTAACGACAAAAATGTAAAGAGAACACAACATCGCTGGCTACAACGCACAACTGGCATCACTATATACAAAGAGAACTACGTAACTGTACATTTTAGGGATGTCGTTGACGAACAATTTTTAACTTTTTTATAACGAACTATTCATTCCATTTATTCCCAACCAAGATCCATACATTAGGTCACCTAGGAAGGCCAGCTGATATCTATTTACATATTTTGTCGAAATATTTAATTTCGAACATAAATAATATGTTATCGAACAACGTCCAGTAAAATCCAGTAAAAAATCGAATGTATGTGTCACAATTTGAAGTTGTTAAGAAGTCGGATACAAACAAAATTAAAAATTAATTTTATATATTTCATCCTATTATACATTGCATATTGCTCTATAGCTCCATAAAAATTAATATATGAATTGAATATATGAATTGAATAAAATCGTGCACAAATGCAAGAAAATTATATCAAATATTGTGGAAAACAGAAAAAATCAGTGCCGTGATTTACAAAAAAAAATTGTGCGATTTGCAAAAAATATACGATCGACACCACTATTCGGCATATAAACAAATGTAATGATGGTTATCAATGTAGCTCTCGTTATGAACTCGGTCTGAGCATACTCTGCACAAGCGGCTATTGTTCTCCATTTAAAGCAAGTTCATGTGTTGATCAGTAGTGTCGCGATTTCAAACTGAGAACTTGGTTGCGGATGATATCAAGTATATTTGCTGTTAATCAGTAGGCATCCCCGTATACTTACATATACACTTATGTTAGCACGTTATTAGTTGCGTATCGTTTCGTCGGCAATCATAAGAATGTGGGCGTGTTTCCTAGTTGGAGTATTTATATTGTTGTTGATCTGGGACTACCTTAACAAAAAACATCGCAATGATGTCTTGAAAAGGTCAAACATTACTGGCGGTGTCAATTTACCTTTAGTAGGCCGAGCTTTGCAAATGATCGGCGCCAATTCCGAAAGTAGGTCATTTTTTTAAACTTTAATCATACAATACATCATGTTGTCCTTGATCTAGATTCCATTGACCGTATACGCCAATTTTCACGGGAGAATGGGAAAATTTTCTATACTTGGATATTGCACGAACTGGTAGTTTTTTGTGCCGACCCAAAAATATTGGATTCCTTGCTCAGCAGTCCGGTTAACATAACAAAGAACAATGTTTACGACATGTTGTCCTTGTGGCTTGGTGATGGCCTACTTATGAGTACGGGCAAAAAGTGGCGCAAAGTGGCGTAATTGAAAAACGCCGAGAAACTTTGGAGAATATAACCGCAGAAGACAGCCAGTCAGACGAGGATGAGCTGCTGACAATTGGGGCTAAAAACATATGGCCTTGCTAGACATATTAATGCGAGCATCGGTAGAGGGTAAATCCCTTAGCAATGAAGACATTCGAGAGGAAGTAGAAACATTTATGTTTGAAGGTCATGATACCACCACCAGTGGCACTTCATTTGCATTGTACATGATATCCCGCCATCCGGAAGTGCAGAAGAAACTCGTAGAAGAAATAACAGAGGTAATCGGTGTGGATGCTGTCGCAACACCTACATACCGTCAATTGCGGAATCTACGATACATGGAGTGTGTTATAAAAGAATCTATGCGGTTGTACCCTCCAGTACCAATTATAGGAAGATATTTTGCAGAAGACACCGATTTGAGTGAGTATGATAAGTCCGTTTGGGCTGAAGCCTGACATATCTAATAATCCTGATGCCTATTGTTTTTTAGACGGAGTAGTTATTCCTGGCAATTGCCATTTCAATGTTCCACTCTTTGTGGTTTTGAGGGATCCAGACTATTTCAAAGATCCCAACGAATTTAAACCCGAACGTTTTTTTGCGGAAAATGCCGCAGACATATACCCATTTGCATACACTCCATTTAGTGCAGGACCCCGAAACTGTATTGGTCAAAAGTATGCGATGTTGGAGATGAAAAGTGTCATTAGTAAAATATTACGACACTATGAACTTCTACCCATCGGGCCCGATGTAATTCCCTCACTGAGTTTAATTCTACGTTCTGCAACTGGTATACAAATGGGCCTGAAGTCAAGAAGCAAATCACAATAAAATAATAGCTGTTTTCTTTAAATATTGTACTCAAGTCTAAATTCTACTTGTTTATATCAGGCATATGTTGTAACATAATCCAAATTAAATTTTATTCCAACAAAGCATGTACACATACTGGTTATTCATTTCACATTCTTCTTTACTTGGTTTTAAATTGACCGAAGATATTAGCAATAAAATAGACAGAGAGAGCTGAATAAAGATGCTGCCGTAATACCCGTTTACGTTATGAGAGCAAATGCACAAACAAGAGATCAGCGGACAAGTTACTCATCCAACTACAATTTTGATATTAGAGGGTGGCGTACAAAAGTATACACACAATTTGAATGACATTAAGGTGGCTTGGCTTATGACTGATAATTGTCAATCTTAAATATGTCCATTAATACAAAATAACCCATACTCAGGTTTTTTGTGGGAATTAAATGACAGTAAAATGGGGTTTTCAAAAACCATATCTAATGTTTCGTTGGTTTTGTTCCAGTTGTGGCACCCCAATACACACTGTTTATTATCGTATGGTTGTTTTAGTTCTGATAACGAAAACATCTTGCGCTCTATTCTCAGATTTGTTCGTGTCTCAGTAAATACACAAAAATAACGACACTCTGAAAGAGTTCTTAGCACTTTAGTATATTTTCGGTTTTCGGTATATGAAAACGAGCTGCGGGAGCGGTTAACACAAACGACAATATATCATGTTTTTAGAAATCCTTATTGTGTTTCTTAGTCTGCTTTTGCTATGGGACTATTTATCGAAAAAACGTCGCAATGATATGTTAAGTTATATGAAGGGACCCAAACCGTTACCGGTTGTGGGGAATGTTCTTTCCTATCGTGGACAAAACCCTGAACGTAAGTAGTATTCGAGTGGTATTTATTAGATATTAGCTATACCTACGTATCTTATAGAAAAATATAAATATTGTATCACTCAAATGAGATGCGGTTGTATTTTTTGCGATATCTCAATGGTTGACTAAATGTCGTGGGATTATCCGTAACTACGTTTGTCTGATAAGGTGTTTCTATCGTTATCGCAATTTATAATAACATATAAATCGATTAAGCGAGGGAAATTGAGATGAAGTCAGTTAATAATACATTCAGAAATTAATCAAAATCAAGTCAAGTTTGGTTCTGTAACAAAGACGACCTTTTGCCCTTGGTTGCAAAATTGTAGTAAATTGAAATAATAATAAAAAAATGGTTTAAAAATTTAAGGAAAAACTGAGTACAAAAATTAAAAAAATATATAATATATATTTGTATTTGGTAGTTGTAGTCTTTTAAATTACTAAAGTGTTTCAAAAATAATATTTGCTTAACTTACCTTCAGAGATTATGTCCTTCATCACCAACAATAGCAAAAAATATGGTGACATGTATCGTGTATGGATACTTCAGCAGTTGGCTGTTTTCTCATCGGATCCTCGTGATCTTGAAGTCATTCTGAGTTCTCCCCAGCACATAACCAAGAACAATCTATATGAACTTTTGCATCAGTGGTTGGGCACTGGTTTACTCATGAGTACAGGCAAGTCTAGAACTAAAATCGCACTGAAGCGTATATTGTATTAACAGTGTATCCAACTCTGGTTTTAGGCAAAAAATGGCATTCACGTCGTAAAATTATCACTCCAACATTCCATTTCAAAATTCTGGAGCAATTTGTGGAAATATTCGACCAACAAAGCACGGTAATGGTTAAAAGGCTGAGTGACAAAGCCGATGGGGAAACTGCTGTTAATATCTTTCCAATTATTTGTTCCATGGCCTTGGACATCATTGCTGGCAAGTATTGCTTTTTCTGTTCACCTGTAACATTTTTGAAAAATAAATGTTATTGATTTTTCTAGAAACTGCTATGGGAGTCAAGATTAATGCCCAAAATAATCCTAAATTTCCATATGTTCAGGCTGTGTTTACGTAAGTAAGAGCTAACCATTATATATTTATTTGAATTGATGTGCGCTTGGACTAACCTATTTTCATACAATACACGACTACTTAATCACGATAATAGGCGTAAATCTAAAAGAAAAGTTTAGTCATCCAGGCAGTATATCGGGAATATTTTCTGAGGAGCGTATAATGAACGGTTAATATTACTTATACGGTCCGATTCTTTAATATATGTATAAATTTTCCAGCCCCTAAGCAACTTTGGTGAAGGAACCAATCTCGATTTTCGAGTCTATTTTTTTTTATTTTTTTCCCTAATAACATAATTTTCAAAATTCGATTGGCCCGCCCTAATATATATATATATATATATTTGCATTCGTATTTAATAGAGTAACAAACATAACCACAAAGCGTTTCATCAACGTTTGGCATCGTATCGATTGGATATTCCGTGTCACTGCACCGACAGAATATAAACGATTGAATGAAAGTATTCGTTTGATGCACGATTTCACAGAGAATATAATTATGGAGAGGCGCGAATCATTGCAAAAGACGGTCGGTCAAAATTTATCTCTTGATGAGGATGACCTTGGCCAGAAGAAACGAATGGCGTTGTTGGATGTGCTCTTGCAGTCCACAATAAATGGTGCTCCCTTAAGTAACGAAGACATTCGAGAGGAAGTAGACACATTCATGTTCGAGGGCCATGACACCACGACAAGTGGTATATCATTTGCCCTTTATCTCATTGCCCGACATCCAGAAGTTCAAAAGAAGCTAATGGAAGAAATTGTCGAAGTTTTGGGAACCGAAAAGGATCGTCCCGCTTCATATAGAGATTTAAGTGAACTGAAATATCTGGAATGCGTTATAAAGGAATCGTTGCGTCTTTACCCACCAGTACCCATGATTGGTCGTTACTTCACCGAAGATGTTGAAATACGTAAGTATGCTCTCGGTTACTTAAATGTTCTTTGTATAATCTTTCATTATTGCAGGCGGCAAAAAGATTCCGGCTGGTACCAATTTTACAATGGGCTTCTTCGTATGCCTTCGCAATCCCAAATATTTCCCTGATCCTGACGCTTTTAAACCAGAACGTTTTCTAAGTGAGAATGCTGCCGAAATTGATCCCTATGCTTACATTCCCTTCTCGGCTGGGCCCAGAAATTGTATTGGTCAGAAATTTGCCGTTTTGGAAATGAAGAGTGCCATAAGTAAAATTTTGAGATACTATGAATTGTTGCCGTTGGGTCCCCAGGTTAGGCCAATGATGAATTTGATTTTGCGTTCGGCCAATGGCAATCACATTGGATTAAAACCGAGACAGTATTAAGGTACTGCTGCCTATCGACGAATGTACTTAAAATTGAGTTAATAATTAAATAACTAGACAATTAGTAAAATAAAACAAATTTGTTTCTGAATCTGAAGTACATAAAGGACTATCAGTATAATTTCCACCTGGATATCGGAATATATAACTCGATTGCAAGCAATCTCTTTAAAAAAATTCTCTACAATTTACGATATCGTTGTCCAAGTTTCTAAATAGAAGGGTCGAAGCGAGAATAACATATTTTAAATCGTGTTTGTTTATTGCCATATTGCCATTTGGTGAACTATTAAAAATACCCATTTTTGTCGATGCAGACATGTGTGTTTGTACATCTTCTGCAGTATGAATGTATTCACGACGATAAATGAGGAAAAAGGCCTTATCATCAAGCACATGTGTGCCAATTTCAGTGTTGCGGGCTTTTGCATTTTCTTGTTAGCCTTTGTGAACACTCTTCTCTCTGAACATTTTCAGTATTCGTTTAGTACAAATAAAAACAACATCGTTTTTCGTGAAATTGAAAATTTATTTTTCTAAAATCACTTTGTGAGTTCATTCAAAATTTGTCAACATTCGTCATATGTTTCGAAGTATCTAAAGAGTCAGAAACGGATACGGACTGATAAATACAATGAATCAATGATTGTTTGCATTTTGTTCGAAATCGATACTGAAGAGACTGCACGCAATATACTACAACCCCAACAACATTGCAGAGAAACATTCGCCAGGTAAAGAGTAGCGCGTGTGGATGACGATACAACTGCGAGTATTTTACGATTTGCGATTTAATGTCAAACCAGAGACGTAGTCAGGCCTCGGTTCTTATAATTGTTTAAGCAAATATCAATGGCGCCAGTATCTTATCATGGACGCAGTTAACACTAAAAATAGTCAAAAATATGTTTAATTTATACAAAACCTAATCATTTTGTCGAATAACACAATAAACATTTCTTTTTTCGTTTAGATAAATTCACGTAATTTCTTTAATACAGATGGTTTGGACAATTCTTCTGGGCATATTTGTAATACTCCTCATAACTGATTACCTTAAACGCCAACAAACCATAAAGAACTTAGGAAATATCCCCTTGGTATCCCACATACCTTTCATTGGAAGTCTTACGGTACTTTTACAGTTAAATCCCGAAAGTAAGTCATTTTTTTTGTTTGTTTTACCATATTACCATTTACTAATCATTTTGTAGATTATAAAACGAAATGGCATGAATTCATTCGACATTATGGGAAAACATTTGCGGCTTATATTTTTGGCATGGTATTTGTGATTACTACGGATCATCGCGTTGTAGACGCAATTCTCGGCAGCAATGAGTATTTGAGGAAGAATTTGGTGTATAGAATGCTCTCAAGGTGGTTGGGCGATGGACTCTTGCTGAGTAGTGGAAAGAAATGGCAGACAATGCGAAAAATCATCACACCCACATTTCATTTTAAAATACTTGAAGGATTTGTGGAGATATTTGATCGTCAATCTGATACTCTGATCGCCAAACTGAAGTCGAATGCTGATGGAATAACTCCCATAAATATTTATAAGCCAATGGGTCTGCTCACCTTGGATATAATAGTCGGTACTATGGCCTAAAAATGACTCACAGTATTATTGGTATAAACTAAACTAAATTTCATTGCAGAAACGGCAATGGGAGTTGTTTTCGATGCACAATCAAATTCGAAATCAGAGTTCATTCAAGCCGTCAATGAGTAAGTTTTTCAAGTGAAAATACCTGGGAGAATTTTGAAATGTTTCAATTAGAGTTACAGATATAATGGCAAATCGATTCGTACGTCCCCATCTATCTATCAAGCTGCTGGCAAGAAAAATGCTCAAGAAACAAAATAAAGGAATTCAAATTATGCACGATTTTACCGAAAAGATTATTGAAGAACGCAAGAAATTGGTTCTACATGCCGAGTCCAATGAAACAACGCTTGTAGAGGGTGATTCTGATGGCATTGGTGCAAAGAAACATCTAACATTTCTAGATGTTCTGCTACAAGCCCGTGTGGATGGTCAACCCTTGCTGGATAAACAAATTCGTGATGAAGTCAACACCTTTATATTCGAAGGCCATGACACCACTACATCGGCCATATCGTTCTGTTTGTATGCTCTATCACGCCACCGAGAAGTTCAAGACAAACTTTTTGAAGAAATACGCAGTAATTTCGGTGATAACATGGAGCGTTCAATCACATACGCAGATTTGCAAAACATGAATTATTTGAATTGCGTCATCAAAGAATCGCTGCGTCTGTTTCCTCCAATTCCAGCTGTTGGTCGTTGGATGGACAAAGAATTGAAAATGGGTAAGATGAATGAGTAAATGAAAATTGAGTTTGAATATGCTTTACATGTCATTATGTTGTGGTAACATATTTGGTATGTTCCTGTACTGTAAGAATCGACTAATGTGTGCTATTTTATCGTAGTATTGTTATTATCTATTGTTATCTTAGTAAAAAATTGTACATTCTTGCAGTTGCTGACATAATGCTGGTGCATTCCTTGATCCGAATTTTATAAGAACTAATTCGAACTGTTATTATTTCCAGATGATTGTTCCATACCACGCCACTCAAATGTCGTTATTCTACTTTGGGAAATACTGAGGGATCCTGACAATTTTGAAGACCCATTAAGCTTCACACCTGATCGCCATTTGAATACCGACAATGTCAAAGTGACTGGTTACAGAAACATACCATTTAGCGCTGGACCAAGAAATTGCATAGGACAACGTTTTGCTCTCTACGAAATGCGAACTATTCTAACAAAGATACTGAGAAACTTTGAATTATTGCCGCTAGGTGAAGACATCCAAGTCTCAATGAAAATTGTTTTGCGTTCAGAGAATGGTATAAATATTGGACTCAAGCAACGACAATATAAATGAGCAACTATTGAATAGTTCTCACTTTTACCTTAGAATATAATAAAAACGCAGTTACCTACATCGAAATTTGAGACCCACGTTTTGTTTTTGTCGTTCGAAATCTTTCCGATAGATATGTAGGTTTATTTTTTTACATCCGAGAGAAAACTGTTTCATGTCAAGTTACAGAGTAATTAATACTGGAATAACAATTGCTGAAATCTGTAAAATTTCAAGTTACAGAGTAATTAATACTGGAATAACAATTTCTGAAATCTGTAAAATTTCAGCCATATACTTGACATTTTCATTGAAGTTATGCGTCTGCTATATATTTACTTAGACCCCAGTTGGCGGAATTAGTGGAGGGTAATACACCATTGACAATTTTGCCTTTGCATGGTTTGTCTGTCAAAGGAAATGTTTCAATGACATGGGGATCTCACGGGGAAGGTAAATTCCTTAATCAATCTTGTTAACTTAATTTACACAATGAACAATAATTATATAATATTTATTTATTCTTGCCTGGACTATCCTATTGATGGTTTATTCCAATTCAGTTTCAATGTCAAATCTCGTCCAATTCTTTTTTGCGCGCCGTTAACTGAATGAACAGACCTAATTTAAGGGCGTCCATATGCAAAGAACTCGTAAGAAAATGACCAAGCACCGTATTGTTTACGAATGAGAGTAATGCATAATGGCGATATTGGACATGGAGGAATGTCAATCAGCTGATGCAATTCTGTTGGCTAAAACATAAATTATGACGTACTTTGTATGACAATTGGACATAGCCCATAGCCATTCATATACAAATAAATAACTTATTACAACCCTGTAAAGATTATATATCCCGAAAATGTGCAAATTTGATAGAGAGTAATTCAAATTGGCATTCAAGGCCTAATTTTTAAATATTTGCAGCGGTACACGCAAATACTTTTTATGGACCAACAAAAGACAAATTCTGCTTGTTTGATAATGTGACCGATTATGTCCGTCATTCATCAGGCAATCCCGAAAATATTCATGGCTTTTGGACAGTCAGTAATCGATACAAAATGATAGTGTGTACTCGCCTTTAGACTTTTCAGTACAAAAAGACAACTAATCGATTAGTCGAAAGTCGAGTGAGGTATCCCTATTTTACAGAGTGAAGTGAATCGTTGAACGGAACAGACGAAAATTTATCTTTTGTAAAGAAAATAGTTAGAAAAATTACACGGCGCGCGAAGTAACAAATGCTCTTATTATTCTAAGCCCATCGGTCAATAAATCTAACCGAAGTTTTATAAAGAACACAAAGTTCAGTTCTCGTTCGTTCAGTTTCGTAAAATAGTGTACATTTTTTTTCTTTTGCAAAGTCTACAGTAAACTTGCAATTTCTGTTGGTGTGTATTTTGTGAAAATAAAAGAAAAGAAAATATTAAATGGAATTGGGGGTGTTCGTTGCAAACAATTTTTAGTGTGGAAGCCCTCGACAGAAGGGAAAAATTATTTTCAGTGTCTATTTTGTGTTCGGTGGTGGTGGCGCATGTGGTTGTTGGTGTTGGAAAATTATTGAGGGTGTCAAAGAGTGTATAACATCAGTGTTGAACTGTGCTGTAAATAAATAAAATGTATTTGATTCCTAGTTGTTACTCCTATAGCTACCCAAGATTAAAAAAATAACAAATACTGTCGTCTGCAAGGAGAAGTAGAACGTGAATGAAGATGTTGGGATCTTGAATGAATTTGCATGTCCCAATAAAATGCGTACAGCAGAAACGACGCTAGCACACATACATGACAATGCCCGCCTACATGTTCAGTCCTGTGTATTAAAAATTGTTAATGTGTTTGTGTGCTCTCTGTTTAGCATTGCCTTTGTCCATCATCTTGTTGCCACTAATAAACAATATATCTGGAACCTGAGGATGATTTTCCAGTCTTGCTTCTATTTAAAATCTACCTTTTTATGAATTATCTCATCGTGTGCTCCAGATTGTTTTATTCGGTTACCCAAACATTTGACAGTAGTAGATTTAGCCGGTTTCTCAGCGAGATCATTAAGGAGGTTGCCACATGGTCCGAAGAGCACTTCACATGGGATTGTCAATTTTTATTTCAGCTAAATACGTAAACGTTCGTAAAGTACACTTCGTGCTATTATAAATTCGTTTTCGTGCGTTCAGCTCAGACTCTACATTTCCTCATGACTTTTAAAATTAACTAAGGCAATGTGGCTATCAATTTAAAGCATTTGATGTTATGATTACACAAATTTTATTTTTTATATATATCCAGGATGCCGTTATAATTTCAAAGACATTGATTTCAAAGATTTGATGGGACACAATGTTTATACAGAGGAAATTCTGTTGCGTAGCCGAAGTTACCATCTGCCCATAGGAGAAAGTCCTAAAGTCTAGGGGGAAGGCCGGTCAGTACAGGGGTCCATGCGGAACTTTAGAGGTCCTTATCCCGGAAATAGGTTATTTCTTTCTCGTCCGATGTCATGCAATAGTAAGGACCGATATACATTATAATTATTGGTATTTGCTTGTCTCGGGAACCGATATAAATTCGGATGTTAATTTTAAATATTGAAATTTTTTCTTGTTCATTATTGTCGGTAAATTATGTGGGGATTGTATACAAAAACTTATGATACTTATATTTTTTGCTTTATGTGTTTATTTTTCCTTTTTTATAACACTATTATTTTCTTTAATTTTTCAGTTTTCATCATATTTTTAATTTAAGCCATCATGTATGGTCAAAATGTTCGAAACGTTTCTTACTATCCACCATATGGTTATAATGGATATAAGCAAAGGTAATCAATTATTTATTATTTTAAATGACCATTTCTTTCTGTTATTGCTATTTTTTGTTATGATATTCAAAATTAAAAAATATACAGTTCGTATGTTAGCACTCGGACATATACTGAAGAATGTTTTTAATATAATACAATACAATACGCTATATATGACCATGCTGTATTGGATGTGCCAGTTATTTAGCCGGTTTAATATTAATCATTATCACGCCCACAGACATTCTTCTGCCATTTTCAGTTTTGTGCCCCATCCTTCTTATTTGTGTTTCTAATCATTTGGTAGGTTTTGTTTGTCTACTTTTAGGCTGTGATTTCTTTTAAGAGATTATGGCATATATTGTATAAGTTGAAGAGCACACAAACCCAGGCATACAATAGGTTTGTAATTCTGTAGGAGGGCAGTAGCTTGCTTTTGTGTCTAGTGCATGTAGAAACACAGAGAAGACAACGAAGAAGAACAAAATATTGAAGGTGAAATATATTAACATTGGCAGTGTTTCGATGTCGTCCTCTTTGCTGTACATCGTCCCTGTTACCCCAAACCCGTTTGCTTTTGTGCGAAGAAAAGAACAAAAAATATAAATGCAAATTAAAAGCAAGGTGTAACGACATTCACATTTCCGCAAATAAGAAAATCAATCAATGCAATTGGAAGTGATGTGCTGTTCCTCTCATGGGGGTAATGGTACATTCCAATTTTGTTTTGATTGACTGACCTCTTTGACCTTTTAAGCCTAAAAATAGACAAATATAATTTTTAACATAATATCAAAGGCGGCCTACTCAGAGAAGCAGAAGGAATCTATTTCAAAGGATTAAAAAGATCGTAAGCAGAAGCTGCACAAATCAATCATGTATCGGTAAATATCACTATGTTATCAAAAAGCATATATTTAATTTGCCTAGTCTATAATAGTAATAAAATGTAATGCGAACTTTGGTGTATATTTAAAATTGTTGCTTTTAAATTTTTCATGTTTCCTGTGAGATTTTCAGGCTAATCGAAAGTAATATCAAATTTCATTAAAACAACATTTATTTTTTATCATTTTCATTGACGAACTAGCAGGCATAGCGTTGCAAGCCTGGCTGGATTATCCAGCTTTTCCGATACATGTCCATTTTCAAGCTAAAATTTAATTTTAGGAAAACTTTGGCGAAACCTAATTCATCTACAGAATCAACGATCTTATATACCATTGTAGGCGTTAGGCATTCTGCTTAATAAATTATAATTTTGATAAAAAAGGTAAGAGCGATAGCTTGCAACAGTACATGTTTTCACTTATCTTTTATGCCGGCACCACCATCATCGGCATAACGCATGACATACGGCATAAAAACAAACCCTTGCTCGTTTCATTACAAATTTGGCAAACATTTGAATAAACTGTTGAAATTGTCTGTCGCCAGTAATGGCTTGGAAATAATTCAACACACAACAACAGTAATATCGATGATATATCTACAGCTTTCACAAAAATAAAATATTGATGCATTGGTGGGAACGTCTCAATGTTGTTGTGATTTGTTATTTAAAGGGTCCATGCTTCTATTTTTCGTCCATTATGCAATATGTGGTGATATGACAAAAATATATGGGTTTGATTATACAAAAAAAAAATATATTCATATATTCATAATTGTCAATTGCTGTTGTTGCAGTCCTACAGAGAATGGCTTGAGATCTATGGATGTTTCGTGAACTCTACTTGCTTGTAAACAATTTTGTAAGGGAAAATCTTGCTTGTTATTAGTAATTATGTATAAACAAAAAATAATTCAAAATTGTACTTGATACTCACCTTTTTGAAACTGTAAACATTCCAAAAATTTCAATTTTATGTTTTTTGAAAAAACTTTGTTCTATATTCCGCCATAAAATTACAGTCAACACAAAAACTGAAACGAATTTATTAAAACATTCACACAACCTGCCATTTCAACGCTGCTGCCTAGAATTGCAAACACCTTGAGACTTGGAGAAGCTGATGTTCTTAATTTCGGAAAAGAAAAACAACTTTTTGAATGGTCTTCTGTTTTGAAAGTTTCTGCTGTGGTGTTGCAAAGCAGACAAGTGCCCCAAGGCTTCGCTAATCTAAAAAAGAAACTTACCACCTCACATCTCCATAGGCTTTAAGCCACAAGTTTGTTTCACACCATATTCATGTTTATGTTGTTGTTTTATTTCTTTCGGCTTGTTTGATATATTTAAATGAAATTAAAATGTATACATTTATTAATAGAAATCAAACTGTCAATAGACCTGCATTTTTTCTGCAAATATTATTTAGTTAAAAAATGGTAAACAATTTTATAATTATGTTTATGATTTTTCGACCTTTCGAATGTTTAATAAATTAGAGATGGTTGATGACCTCAAGCTCGATCAACCATCTCTAATTTAGTAAACAATTTTAAATACTAAACCGACATCAATTCAATATCGTCTAAGGGGTAATAAAAAAATATTTTTTTAACAATAGACATCTGCATGAATGCACAAAAACACCACCCATGAGTCACTCACACAAAGTAATGGCTTCTATTCTATAAATTTGTTTGAAATGAAGTCCAATGAGTGAGGGTACAACAAATATGAATTGCTTCAGGTATGAGAGTTTCGAATTTGTTGTGTATTCGTTTGATTCATACAATCCACGTTTCAGACTCGACGAACCGGTATTTATTGTGTATGTTTACTTCGGTATGAATGTATGTTGTAACACACAAAGTTTGAACAAATGCGGCAAGTTCGTACACGAACATGTTTTACACAATGAGTGTGTCGAATTATACAGTAGTATTCGAATTACCCGAATTAATTGACGAGATATTTTGGTTTTTACACCATCCACAAAAGTATGAAGGGTATGTTATGTTATGTTTTTTTTTTGTAACTCATCGAAATAGTCATTTCCGCCCATATAAAGTATATATATTCTTAATAAGGACAAAATGTATGAATATCTAGTAATGTATCCACTATATAGCAGAACTTTTCTTTTTTCAATATTTAGATGTTTTTAAACGCACTTTTTTTAAATTCGTTTTAATTTGGGTTCGAATTGGATACCCCATAGTGTGGGGGATATTCAGTACTACAACTTGTCAGTTCATAACCTATAATATGTTAAGACTTCTGTTGTAATATTACTACCTTCGGGGGTGTCGAGATACAAAACTAAACCGTTACGTTCCAAAATGGCCTTTATCAGCCCACATTAAGTATATCCTCCCGAGAAGTAATCAATATTGGCCCCCTTATATAACCAACGCAATGAACGACGATGACTGTTGTGTGTTTTTAATGTGTGTGCGAACGCTCGTTTGCATAAACCTTCTTTGCAAAGTGTTGGAAATGTTCATACTGCCAGTAACTAACAAAATATTTAAAACATTTTCGCTGGCTTAATTTGAAAAGGACACAAGTCCATTTATCTAGAAATTGAGATTTTGATACAGTTATGTATAAAAAGCCAAAATACATCGATCTAAAAAAATTAAAATATATTTATCTCTTTTGTTATTGTTGTTTTGTATTGATGAGTAAAGGCGCTAAGTCCAATTCATCACATGTCACTGACTTAACATCACGTAAAGGCTTTAAGTCCACATTTCATATTTAGGATTTTGGACATGATTTTCAGCCGAATTGTCTGTAGTTTGGTATTTTAGGTACTTATGGGTAGCACACCTTCCAACAAAAAATATCAATATTGGTCTACTTTTTAGGGTACCGCCCAATATTCGAAATTTTGGTAGGTTTGGGTACGTTTTTCAAACGACTGTAATTTTATATTTAGGACTCTAAATTATCAATATTGGTCCAAGTTTTGGAGTTCCCCCATATTACCTTACCCCATTTTTCGGTATTTTGGATACGTTTTTCAACCGAGTAGGTTCTAATTTGTTATTTTGGGTTCTCATTGTGTGTCCAATCCTTTTTTACAAAAAAATTATCGTTATCTGTCCGCGATTTGGTATAGACCCAACAAAACTGTACACTAAATTTTTGACAATTTGAGGATTTCGGTATGTACAAGGTCCTAGTCCAAATTTCCAATAGTCTCTATTTTTGATATTTCTCTTGGTAGTTATTTACCAGGGCATAAAACCCATATAAAAATACCGATCAATTTAAAAATGACTGTTCACCTCGCGGCGGTGAGTATAAAAAGGTCGGCCCTGTCGAACTTAAGGACGTTTTAATTATTTTTATTCATATTTTTTAATAAACAATCTCTACTCTACTTAATAATATTATCATGTAAAAAATCAACAAAAGTACAAATTTATTACAGAAATTAGGAAATGTAATGAGAGACAATTTGTAAGAAAATGACCTACGTCCACAAAAACATAAAGAACAAATGAAAAGTCTTTAAGTCCCAAAAAAATGCATATGTATTTCCGCAAATACTTATTTGTACTCCTCATATAACTTTGTACTCTAATTTTCTGCATAGGCCTATTTTTGTATATCCCTTGAGGAAGATTCCGCCGATTTTTCTTACATCATTTCATTTAACTTTTACTTATTTTTCTGGAGTTTTTATTTACTTGTATTCAATAGAAAAAAATAAAAGACATTATTTCTCACTATTGCTCACTAATAAAGTTTTAAAGAGTGTACAAGGTAAATATTTGCATGTACCTGTACAATAAATGCCCACCATCAATGTTAAGCCGTTGAATGAATACACAGAATACAAAATACATTGCATGATGTTCACTCATTGGACTCATTGATGTTGTATAACTTGTTCTTGTAGTCCATCATACTGAATGTTGTGCTTTCAAGTTTGATCGTGTGATCGGACAAAGCACAACGAAGAACAACACAACTTCGGTGGTTGAATTCATTTGCACTCATTATATGTTGTTGTGTACTCTGAATACGACTTAACATCCATGAATGTGGATGTGGATTCATTGTACGAGTACATTCATGCAGATGTCTATTTAACAATAATTATTTTTTTATTTAATTTATATACGTGTTGACTATTTTACTTAATTAATTTTAAGTTAGGATGTTCATGTCCACATATAAAATATAATAAAAAAATTTTAACGGTGAATCACTGTAAATAGTATGTGTACATTTTAATACGTATAGTACATAGGACAGACATTAATGTCGTAATGTATAAATCATAAAATATATTTGCATGTGTATTCTAAAAAAAAATAGAATAACAATTCCATTTAAGGTTCAGGTTACGTTCGACCAATTAGCTAGATATACAAATGGAGAATACTATATTTACTGTGGCTGACTTATTTAGTTCCATTCAAGCCAATTGTTTACCAAAATTGAAGTCCTGATTCTTGTTACTTCCACCAGTTTTATTCATTTTTAATCATCGTCTAACCCCGAATGTTATTCTATTTTGTTATGATAAAATCAAGTCATTAATATATTTTTCCTTTGTTTTTTCATTGCGGCTTATTTCTCTCTCACCCCGATCTAAGCATCTTGTGTCATTTGTATTGTTTTTCCGGCCTATTTGGTCGGTTGGTTTAGTAGCAGGCACTGGCTGGCGACATTTCATTAGTGTAATGTAAAAATGAAGTAATTTAGGTCAAGTGCTAAATACATTGAGGCTGGGAAATCTGTCGAACCTCTTTGAGCCAGTATCTCTACGAAGAGAGGGGGTATTTAAGAACAATAGCTACAGAACGAGTCATTGTTCTGGTGTCAATGCTGTTGAAGAAAAGAAAAACAAAAAACGGCCACAATTGTGACGCCAATAAAGATGTTTATCCTTTTAGGCAGCAACGACAAAACACATAAAGTATTCAGTGGGCCTATCTATACCGCCATATGTATACATTTACATACTATCCCCGGATAACATAAATCATTATAAAGACTAAATATTAACCCAATAGAAGCGTAGAGAAATATACGAGGTCTGAAGAAAAACGTTAATTGCACCATTTTTGAGTTACATATAACATATTCAAATTTCGGATTCTGTTATGCTGGTGCACAATTGTCTTTTATATGTCAGTAAAATCTGACATTGTGGGTTATCAGTTTGTTTTTGATAGATAAAAAGGTTAGTTGTGCTCTGCTTTTCGATTTTTAATTTGAACATCGGTCAGGAGCAGTTGAACAGCGTCAACGTATACGATCCAGTATATGAATATTACATTGCAATCAAAGTAAAATTTTTGCTCACTTATCACCTTAAACTGCAATGACGTGGCGCATCGTGATTTCTACCCACAAGGTCGAACGGTCAAAAACGAATACTACCTTAAAGTTATGCGCCGTTTAATAGATTTTGAACGATGATAACGCACCAAGTTATTATGCCTCAGTCAGACAGACGTTATTATGCCTCAGTCAGACACCGTATTCACCGAAACTGAAGAAACCGAGAGGAAGAAGATAAAATAATGAGGAGATAAAAATAAAATCGGAACAGGAGTTGTTGGCTATACCAAAACGCTCTTTTCAGAAGTGTTTTCAGGATTGGAAAAACGCAGCCATACATAAGTGGAGTATATATGAGGGGAATTACTTTAAGGTGGACAAAATTGAGACCATAATTAAGGTAATGGTTATACTATGATCAGACCTCGTAAAGATAAATCAATGTCGCGTAGAAATAAACAAATAATAAACGCATTGCGAAAAATTGCTTACCATTGACGTTTTGATATACCAGTTACTATAACCTATATATATATATATTATGACATACAAATGTGGTACACAAATGTTTTGTTTATTATGGTAAACATCCTTGGAATGAAGTTCATTTTCTTGAGCTAATGTTAACATTTTATTTTGTTGAAATACTTTTTGGAAATACCAGCCAGAGGAAGTGGCATGTTGATGCTGGTAGGTAGCCACACATAAAGATTACGGAGAATGGTTCACACATGACTAGAGGCCAAATAGAAGCTTTCAGGGAGAGTAGCGTTTTCATTTCTTATGCATGAATGTCTTGAAGAGGAAACAGGAACTTAATGCTGTTACATTGATTTGTTCGCCTACTAAATACTGATATACACACATATCTGTAAATGTATTGCATGTCTTTCATTTAGGAATACTTGCAACATTCCCTTAACGACTTTTGATGTGTTTTGTTTTGTCCATATTTCTTGAACGATCCCAATCTCTGTACCTAACCACCAACAAAAAAAATATCCTCAGGGCGTCGAATATTGTATTGTTCAATCTATATAAATAGTTAAATGTGTTTCCCTAAGAAGGTGAAGCCGAAGAATATATGTTCGTAAAATGATGCTGACTAATTTACAGACGCGTACTAATTTGTAAGAAATAAAGAAGAGTAACTTTCAAACCAATTGTCTGTCCTTATACATTTGGTTTTGTCTTCAATCATCTTTGTATTTGACAACAGATTTACTTTTACAATTAAATTTATTATCCCCTATTTCATAACAATGATTTTATTCCAAAGTAGCAGAACATTAGTTGGTAGACTAAACGTCGCCTTTCTGAAAGCATTCACATTGCCTTTTATTGTTTCGCTTTTTGTTTTTGGTTTTTTTGTCAGTCAAGAATGGTTTTTGGTGGCTCCGCGACTCACTTAAAATGTTTGCATGCAACATTCTTTTGGCATGCAAAATGGATGCGAATCGGGGTCACAAGTAAGAGTTGAAAGGTTAAATTAAACAACGCATCCGCTCAGTTGGAGGTACAGTTGCTCAATAATTAAATGACATTTGTTTGAGTATGTTTGTGTATTTGTGTATGTATATGTTTTATATAAATTGTTTATTGTTGTTTATAAATTCCAGTGGCTGTTTGGACTGTTTACGCAATTCGACGAAACTGTTTGAATACGAAGGTGCTAGTTACAATCAGCCCATTGGTTTAATAGTTCTTATTGTAATTTGTTCAATGCGTTTGTGGTCCGACGATAATTTGAGTATTTTTTAATAAGTTAATACTAAGACACCAAAATAGAATAATATTAAAAACACAAAGAACAAGGACTTGAAAATTATGCACTAAATTATCATTTTAATTGCTATACATACTTATAACGAACATCGGTTATAGCGATTACATTTCCTAGTCCGGAAGACACATTTTTCAAACAAATTTTTTACTCTTATAGCAAATTACGGATATAACGTAATTTTAAACGAAACTTGTTTCATGCATGTTTTTGTTTATAAATTTATAAAATAAAGTATTGCATTAATAAAAATTTAAATATACAAATATAAAAATAATTGCAATAATTCAATATTGATTCCGTCTAACCCATGCGAAATGCCTCCAAGTCTGGTCTATAGTCGTTTGAGTTTATGTTTCGTTGATTTCGTTCACATGGTTTGGTAAATGCTTAATGATTTGGTATGATTAATTGCTTGATTAAGTTTATTGTGTATCCGAAATAAATTCTTATTTGGTTTTTTATTCGGAAGATTTAACTGATGAAAGATGTTTGTCATGTTCACTTATGATAAGAAGATTATTCTACTCGTTTGCTTTAGGAGATATCAAGAATAAAGTTACAACTTGGAAATACTTTGAATAGCGGAATGACATTTGTATTCCAACAAAAGTATTTCGAATTTGATTTTAGAATACGCTGACCACAACCGTAGTCGGCTTATTGGCTTGGCAAATATAAAATGCATCCATTTTGCAAATCCAGTCATTCATTTGGTATTTAGATTCCTTGTACCACAAATGGACACAATTCTCATTACCACCGGCATTATATGGTTGACCATGCGACCAATCAGCATATGAAATACGTTCGCCAGTTCCGTACCAATAAAAATCGCCTTCAGAGTGTAAATCAGATCCTGATAACCACCACCATCTATCCCTGGGATAATTTGATTTTAAATGATCTGAAAGTTCCTTGATTTCCTGTGCACTGTCGAATGAGGCTAAGTCGCCACCCATAGACCGACATATCAAATTAGCTTTGTACCATGATACCTGTAAAACGTATAAATTGATTACCCACTCTGGTCATGTTCAATGCGAATGTTTAATGTGTACCTTTGATTGGCCGAAATGATATAGTTTTTTACCAACGCGGATGAATGGATCTAATTTGAAGTCATCAGTATAACCTTAAGGAGGGGTACAAATCACTTGAACTTTCTACGATCTGGACGAAATGTTGTTTAATCTTACCCTCTGAAATTGTTGCTGATAATTTTCGTTCCTGTGATCCTATTACAACCGGACTGGTCAGACACAAAAGGAGCAACGTCATTAAGGCGACGTTCTTCGAATGAGCTTCTGTCTTCATATTATCTTGTCAATGATCACAACACAACTGAATCTGTACTCATAACTATTTTATTAAGAATCTCTGCCCAACTACTTGCTATTTATAAAACGACGAGAATGAAGGGATTTTTGTTTTGAGTCTGACATTTCATTATCTACGATTTGGAAATTAATTTAATTGTAATCGTTGACTTTTGTTTTTTAACATCACCTTTGGCTTATTTTATTATTCTATTATTATATTTTTCATTCTTTCCGATTTTCCCAGTTAATTTCAAATTTAAGAGCGGATTTTTTTTTTTTTGTAATAGATGATGATAAGTCAATAAAAGTGGCCGATAGTCAGAATGTGTTGCAATAATAATGAAAACATTTTCTTTTTTCTCAAATTTATGTTTTTTTTTTTTTTTTTTTTTTTTTTTTTTTTTTTTTTTTTTTTTTTTTTTTTTTTTGAGACAATTATTTCCATTTTGATTCGTGCTTAATTAGCGAAGCTTTTTCAATGAAAAGGAAAACCAGAACATACGCTTTAGAAGCTATCAAGAATAAAGTTACAACTTGGAAATACTTTGAATAGTCGAAGGACATTTTTATTTCAACAAAAGCATTTCGAATTTGATTTTAGAATACGCTGACCACAACTGTCGTTGGCTTCTTGGTTTGGCAAATATAAAATGCGTTCATTCTGCAATTCCAGTCATTCATTTGGTATTTAGGTTCCTTGTACAAC
The DNA here is from genome assembly GCF_032173495.1 of Musca vetustissima. NCBI lineage: Eukaryota > Metazoa > Arthropoda > Insecta > Diptera > Muscidae > Musca > Musca vetustissima. The sequence continues at coordinate 1,664,344 of NW_026876336.1, read as the reverse complement.
AAATGGGCACAATGCTCATTGCCACCGGCATTATCTGGTTGTACACCCGACCAGTCAGCATATAACATACGTTCGCCAGTTCCGTACCAATAAAAATCGCCTTCAGAGTGTAAATCAGATCCTGATAACCACCACCATCTATCCTTGGGATAATTTGATTTTAAATGTTCTGAAAGTTCCTCGATTTCCTCTGGACTGTCGAATGAGGCTAAGACGCCACCCATTGACTGACATATCAAATTAGCTTTGAACCATGATACCTGTAAAACGTATAAATTGATTACCCACTCTGATCATGTTCAATCCGAATGTTTAATGTGTACCTTTGATTGGCCGAAATGGTATAGTTTTTTACCAACGCGAATGAATGGATCTGTTTCGAAGTCATCAGGGTAACCTTAAGGAGGAGGACAAATCATTTGAACTTTCTACGATCTGGATGAAAATGTTGCTTAATCTTACCGTCTAAAAGAGTTGCTGATAATTTTCGTTCCCGTAATCCCATTACAACCGGGCAGGCCAAACACAAAAGAAGGAACGTCAGTAAGGCGACGTTCTTAGTATGAGCTACAGTTACCATGTTATCTTGTTAATGATCAAAACACAACTAACCCTTTACCGAACTCTTGCTATTTATTTACATGGGAATACATGGGTTTTTGTGTAGAGTCTGACATTTTGTCATCAACGATTTGGAAGACAGTTTATTTGAAGTCGTTGGCTTTTGTCTATTAACATAAACTCAGAATTATTTTTTTATTCAAATTATTTCTTGTCTTTCTTCTGTAATCGTGTGTCGTTCTCGATCTTCCCAGTATAGCATCAAATTAAACAGCACCACCTTTTCTAACAGATGATGGTAAATCAATAAAACTGGTTGATAGTTTAAATGTGTTGGAACAACAACATAAACTCTGAATTATTTTTTTATTCTAATTGTATTTGTCATTCTTCTTTAATCGTGTAATGTTCCCGATCTTCCAGTATAGCATCAAATTAAACTGCACCACTTTTTCCAACAGATGATGGTAGATCAATAAAACTGGTTGATAGTTTAAATGAGTTGCAACAACAAAGAAAACATTAATAACAACAATAATTTCTGACCTACTGTTGCTATTTAATGTATACTGAAAATAAATTTACATACCAATTTTATATACGTAGTTGTTGTTGTAGCCGCCCTATTGTTTTTTCCAAAATGGGCGGAGGTGGCAGACGTCTGCCGAGAAAGACTCGGGTCGTAGAAGCGTTTTATATACGTAGGTTTTGTTGTTGTTCTTTGTACCATAAATGCCCATCAGTTCCCTAAAACGAAAACTTTAGAAAATATGAATTAATAATAATTTACCATACGAATTGACCTTAATAATGTGGAAAGCATAACACCGCTAATCTTTATTATTCATGAACTATATTATAAATATAGAAAGTTAGGACTTTGAAAATTTAATTTCATACATTGTTGGTCAAATGCAAATTCTTTCGCATATCATGCAATCCAATACATGTCAAATGTTTAACATGCAATTATCTTCATGTAAGCTTGAGTCAGACACTCCCATACCCTTTCCCTTAAACCCAGATCCACCCATTTGTTCGTTCACTTCTAAAGTAATTTTGCGGTATGGTAATTACACAGTGCAAAAAAGGAAGGGATATTTTTTTCAAATATTTTAACCCTCAATCCAAACATTGTAAGCCCTTTCCAGGAATGATTGAAAACTTATTTTAAACAGGGTAATATCTGGTCAGAATAAACATCAAACATGTTGAAGATCGATCTCTTCCCGAGTTTGCATCAATTTTCCCGTACTTTCGCCTAAAATATAAGAAATGTAATGTAGAATAATACTGATTAGACTGATTTAGGAGTTTTGGACATTCGAACATTTTTTGTAGAATATTCCGACCTGCTATAACCGTTGCGAAAGCAAGTGCGATGCGAAAGCTAAATGCGTTAAGAGTACAATTTGGTACTCTGTAACGCTCACGCAAACGCATTCGCAAACTAAATCGAAAATAGGGCAACACTGTCGCCACAAAGTAAACAATAACGAAGAATGACAAAAGGAAACGTCAAAAAATTTTAAATGAAAACATATTTTTGTGTGGTACGAGTGTTTTTTTAAACAAAAATGATGAACGAATTAAAAACAAAAAAAGAATATTATGAGATCGATCAAATATATTCTCCCTAAGTGACCACGGGTATTAAAATAGAAGTACGAATTATGTGACAAACGTTTTCAAATATTTAATTTTTATATATTTATACAAAATGTACGTCTCAATAAAGATTCGTTTATGTATTTATTAAACGCTCGTCTTTCCAAATAGATCCACAACAATTCCAACTCCAATAAAAGTAGCCGATGCTTTGAAATTGGTTGGACAAGGTGGTTATCTACACCAACCTGTAAATATGCACACATAGTTTCCCATTATATATAAAAAAATATAATACATTACTTTTTCCAACCACCGACATCTTTTACAGGAGGTCAATTTGAATTGAGGTCATCAGACAGTTTTGTCCACAAATTGTTGGCGCGTTGTTTCGCATTTGAACTCTGCAACTGTCCCTTTGCCAAATCACTGTGTTGCCCCATAAAATCTACTTAAGTTAGGAACTGACGTTGCTGAGTCTGCAACTGTGACTTTTTTGCCTTTTACTTAAAATAATTTACAATTTATATATAAATAAAAAATTTAATTGAGCTTACTTATATGTTTCGCTTCCTTTGCGTTTGCTATTTTGTTAACGCAAGATATTTGCGCTTAACGAACGAGTTTGACATGCGTTTTCGTATTACAAAGTGCGGTGATGCCACATTTGCGTAAACTAGATGCGAAAGGAGATACGAAAACGAATTAAAGAGTACCAATTACGCGATGCGTTACAATTTTTCTCACGCATCGCAATACAGAGTAACCCCCCTTAAATATTATACAAAAGTATTCCTCAGTAATATTGCCAAAGACGCCATGTACCTACAATACATTTTCAATATTTGTGAATAATATTGTCTCCAATTATAATATATCTATTTAAAGTTCTTATTTTTTTGTGATAATCGAATAAAGATGTTACTAAAAGCCACGCCTCCTCTATTAGAGTGCCATTGTCCCTGGCTTATTTTCTCGCTTATTATATTCGATTCGAATCTACTAGTCTGCATACATTTGATGCTGCTAATGTCCTCCTTCTTCACGAACCATTTGGACTATTCGCGTGGCATTTAGCCTAAGCCTATGCAACACATTGTCGTCACCCAGTTTATTATTTCGTCTACTTCTTCTATCGCTTTCTTGGCAGATCCACTTATGGAAATAAGTTCTTAATAAACCAACGTCTTTAGAATGTAATTTTATAAAACCATTCATTTGACGATGTTCGTATCGATGGTGACGGAGGAGGAGGAGACGGCTTGCCACTCAGCTTGTTTTCATGCCGTTTAACGTAAGCGTTGGAATGGAAAGAATAAACTGTGATGTTTGCCGTAAAAATTCAAAGCAGTTTTGTTTTCTGTTTAATTTTCGAAGTGTTTATTATTTGTGTCTGTTTTTGAAAGTGTTTTTTTCTGTTGGGCCTACTGAAAACGATTATGTGTTTTTTTCATTGTGACTAGGGAACAAGTGACTCTGGTTTTATACAAAATTATGCCCACATCTAGCCATTCTACTTCTTCTAAATTTAGATTCCATATTTTTTGTAGACATGTAGTAGAGGTGGCCACAATGAATCTGATTTTTCGTAAAATTTCCCTGGCTAATCTTCTGCTAAGATGTCCTATATTTGGTTGGGCCTTAAACTCTCCATTGCCAACGAGTGTAAATGTCTTTTTGCCCAACCTCCCCACTGAATATCAATGAGAATAGCTTCCTTCGTACTTGTATATGGACAGTACATAAAAAGCAGACATGCGAAATTCTTCTCCATGTTGTGAGGCATATTATTTTCACTTCTACTCCGAACTGTTTTGGGTTATGGACAATTTTCACCAAATCGTCCTTTTTATGAATGAAAAACGAACGAGCGAATAAGTGAGTGAGTGAAATATATTTGAAGCGACTGTTCTGTATGAGAATGTCGCAGTTTCTCACCGGATGACTGGCCGAATATGTGTGAACGTTGGTTTGTATGTGTGTACGTAGAGCTATGTGTGTTGCTTGGGCCAAAAAATCCAAAAACAAGCCGTTTGCTGCTATGTCAAGTGGTGCAATGCGAATTTCACTTTGCAAAGTTTAGTTTATATTTCAAAAGTCAGAATATATTTTTCTGCGAGTTGACAGGCAGTCATAATGACTTGGTCTTTCAGGTGATGTGATAATACACAGAATTTGAAAGCAGCGACATTGGAACACGAAGCAAATGCATTTCATTTAAGAGATTAATTGTAGACTATTCACTCTCGTGCCTCGAAATCTCACAGGCACATCACAGATAGAGGCACATTTGTGTCGTCATTGCATGTGCAATTTTAACAATTCAATTAGAGCGTTTTTTTTAATTCTTGTCCTATTCAATTTCATTTTTTTTGTTGCAGAAAATTTTTCTCTGATGCATTTGACTCCTCCCCTCCCTGTCTTTCCCTCATTCCACGTTTTTAGTATTATCGTCGTATTTGGCTCGATATTGTCTACTTTTTCCTTGGCTTTTAATTCCAGTACTTTGTTGTAGCGTCAGCGTTTTGCTGTTACTACACTTTAGATTGGTATATTGTTAGCATCTTGTATTTCGGTGATATGGGCATAAGCGGCTTAAACAGCACACATACAGTAATATACTGCACCTAGGCAGCCCACGACATACAGATTGCTCAAATTATCCAAAACAAAAATGTACATTTCACGTGATACTCCTTCATATCGAATTGCAATGAAAATATATTGAATATTTTAATTAGTTTAAATTTGTCTCGTGAAATAGATCATACATTATTGATTTGAGGGACTTCTTCTACAGTACGTACAGGTCATAAGGTGGAGTGGAGTGTATATTAAATTTGTCATTCTGATTGCAACATCTTGAAGTAATTGCCGGAGACACCAAAAAGTATATATATATATATATGGGCAATATTGCCAATTTTTTAATATTCCATTTTCAAAAAATCAGCATTTTTGTTTTTGTGGCACATCAATGATTTTTGGTACACATATAGAGAAAAATGTTCTGACTCCGAAACCGTTCGCGATCAAATTTTTGGTTGATGCGCGCAAAAGTTATCGAGGTTTTAATTTTGGGCATAAGAAAAAAATCTTAAAATTACGCCGTTTATTATATTGACCGAAAACGTTGATATATATCTTCCTCCGTAAAGAAAGAATATGAATATATTATAACAATCACGATAAAGTTGCACATATTCGCGAAATATGAGAAAAATAAAAAAAAATATAGCAGATTACATCAATATTTTCATTATATTAATGACATACACACACCTAACAATTAATTTAAAAATATCTACATAATCTAAACACGATGGTGAATCAGATGATATCAAAATTACACAAGTCCGTATAGCGGTTTGTTAATCACAGCGACAACAAAACAAGATTTTGGGGAAAAATATTTGTTTTTGGTTCGAAAAAATAATGTCATCATATTTATTTTTTTAATTTTATACAAGAAATTTCAGAAAAACATGTTGGGATTATTCTGCTTTTTTACCCGAATTTCGCCGAAAAATTTACATATATAATAATCACTTTTTGTGTTTAAGTATACGCCTTGCGGATTATATCAAGACCCTTCCGATAAATCTTAGAATTCTATAAATAGGAATAAATCTTAAAATAAAATAATATTATGAAATATACATTTTAAATTGCGTGTAAATCGCGTAATTCTCAAAATCATTTGATGCGCATGCGGTTTCCAGGAAGTACTGAAGTTTATCTTCCAATCCATACATATTTTGCGAAATTTCATTTGACGGCTAAGATGTGCCGCACGTTACATCGAAGTACCCAAAAAATCTTAAAACGCGAATAATTTCCGAAAACACCATATGCCATTAACGCGCATCCGATTTCGGTGTGCACCCTAAAAAAATACATCGATCTATACCATTTCAATGTGGTCCATTAAGAACCATGGATGTGCCAGCAAAATCTATTTTTGAGATAAATTGCGTACATCTCTCTTTCGGCTGAAGTTTTTAAAGTTCTCTTTTCGAGAAAGATCAAAATCCGCATGAGGTCATTTATTAAAGCGGAAATGAAACACAGAAAACGCAAATAAATCCGCGATATTTTCAAAAACATTTTTTGCCAAATTTCGTGTTTTTGGAAGGCCAGTTCCCGCCGTTCTAGTAGATGGATTTTCACGAAGAAGATTTTATATCATCCGAAACGTAAAAAACCTTTATGATCGCGGGTACCCATATCATTCAGTTGACAGATCTAAAAATTTGGCCCGAAAAATAGGTTTTTTAGAAATTTGATCGCACAAAATTCGCACCTTCGGATGAGTATTACTCTGAAGCTGTGCATACTACATACACAAAATACATATCAAATTACGCAGATTCGCGACTACAATAATCTTATAATCGATTTTTATAACTTCCTGTTTGCGTATTAAAGCTAGAAGTAAAATTAAAAAAACACTCAAAATCGAGCTTCAAAATGTCAGCATCATTTAAAGGTAGATGCAGTGAAAATTTTGAAAAATGATACATAAGGGGCGTAGTCCCCATTTTGTTGGCTTTTAGTTTTATTTTGACACGAAGACCGTGCAATGACTGGCGTAGTCACAAATCGATAGAGAACATAAAAAAACTGGTTCGCCTCAACGTGTTTTTACACACTTTTTTACATTAAAGTAGACACAGCTTCCACCAAAATAAAGTTTGGAGGTCAATATCATGAACAGTTTGCAACGACAGATCAATTAACCCAAAACTATTCACTTTTGTTCATATACTTAAGTAGTTCCCGAGTTATAAAGGGGTGAACCTCCGCTTCAGCTATGCCCATATATATATAATATTTACAACTGAAATTGACTATGTGGAAATATGTAGTAATATCTTTCTTTGAATTAAAAAAAAAATATGTCAACTTGGCATTTTTCCAACGCTTTAGGTTCAATTGAAACTGTAATTGTAATTTTTCCCAGAAATTTTTGGTATTTTGCTGTAAACTTTATTGATAAAATGGATAACTCGATTTTGCAACTCTGACGAATTTAAAAAATTACCGTTATCTTAGTTATCACAGTTTTTATTTTTTCGCAAAATGTAAGTACTATTGATTGTTAAGAGGTGATTTTAATAAATATTTAACAAAAAAAATTGTATATACGGTCACAAACAACCAAATAGAAATGGCAAACGATAAACTCGAGTACGCATAATGTGCCCTGAAGTTCAATATCACATATAGTTAATAAGTGTAAAGCCACAATCCCAGTTTCGTTGGCTCATCTTCGAAGAATACCACTAAACAATAGCCGGTCAAAAACAATAATTTATTACATGTTCCCAACTAGCAAAAGTCCTTCAAAAACCAATAGCTGCCAAATGTATGCGTACACACCAAGTAAAGACCTGATTACGAGAAAACCGATATTTTGAAGATTTCAGACATCTTTTTCAACCGTCATGCGTCATTTTTCTAGCCCAAACTGAGGTCCAGTGTTTTGAATATTCACCTCTTGATGGATGGTATAAATAGTTCAGCTCGACGAAATTAACGAGGATTTTATTTTCTTAAAGATTAATCTGTGTCTTGTAGATATAATCCAATTAGACTATTACAATCTCCCTCACCACAAGCTTAGAATTTTCGAATTTTGCATTGCTTTGTCATCACAGATGATGGAATGTTTTGTTGCTTCTACAGATTGCGAGGATGGGTAATAGCGGTTATGTTGTTACTGAAGAAGAGTAAAACGCCCGAATTTGCATTCTGCCCAATACCAAATATTGAAGTGATTGTGGTTGGGATGGCGGCGCTGAATATCGTTTTTTTACGCAGACAGATTGAAACTATTTCCAAACTTATTGTTTATTTATGCAATCGTTTTGTCAAAGAAAAGGGATTTCTTTAATTTTAATTGGGACTAAGCGATTGCAAGTACGTGGAATGCTGTCCAAATCATAACTACCAATTATAGGGGTTCTTGTCTTATAAGACGTATTTCACCGACTAAACTACACTGAATTAGTAACAAATCGAAATGACGACGAGTACATTGCACCCTCGCAACTGACGACAAACTTTAGCACTTCATCAGACACACACACACACATGCTCGTGAACACTGTTTCTACTCACCAGGTTCTGCTCTCAAGTACACCAGGACCCAAGTTAGTAAAAAAAAAACAAATCCAAACCACGAATGCATTGGCCAACCTCTACTTCAAGCACATCCTTCTCTCACTGCAAGGCACTGCTGCCATCGCAGCTGCCAACTTGTTCCGTAAAAAGTTTCTATTTGTATAACGACAAAAAACGAACGTTATGCATACTTAAATTTAAATACCTATAGCAGCTGTATCTGTTACATTCACCTCTGTTGGTGTGCACATGTATGTGTGTGTGTGTGTGCGAGTGTGAGTGGGTTTGTGGCAAGTGAACTACCCACTAGTAGAGAGACGAGGCAAGAAGTCTGGAGAGGAAAGTTGCTCATTCGGTTGTTGTGGTGGCATCCGAGTGCATTGCTGAAAACGTAAAACGTTACGCTTCTGCAATTTGGCTTCGACTTGTGATCTCGGAATTGTGTCAAGGCCTTGACACACTCACAACCAGCCAGGCGAAAAAGCAGAAAAACAGAACAAGAAGAAGAGGAATGACAGAATAAAGCAAAAGTAATTCACAGTGGAAATATTCCACCCACCAACACGAAAATTCAAACCGCTTGACGCCGCCACAGCCTGCTCTTCCTCCTTGGTCGTCACTGTTTACTAACAAACCAAAAAAGAAAAGAAAAAAACGCTATTTGTGTAGAACAAAAAACCTCTTGCCTTCTTTTCATTTAGTTATAATTTCTGTTGACGACGACGATGATGATGTTGGCCTGGCTGAAAAGAGCCATATACGAGCAGAAATAGTGAGGAGGGGGGCGGTGTTGGCCCAGCCATTACAATCGACATTTTTGCAGTCCAAACGTTGTCTGTGTAATATTTAAACTTGTTTAACATGTCTTTTTCTGTACCGCCTTTTGTTATGTTTAACTAAAGCGTAAAGCAAACACAAAAAAAGGTCGTTATGCATTCGTTTCCGCTTCCGTTGTTTAACTTGGCGCGCAATTGCTATGCCATCGCATCGACAATTTAGAGAAACTGGAGGCAAGGAGATAGGGTCACTCCTGAAGAGTTTCGATATAATTTTTGTTTATTTGCTCGTAATTGAAGTTCCTTATTCTCAATCAACTGGGTCCGCTAAGAGTGAGACATGTAGGCGTATTTTGCCTTCGATCCGTAAACAAAAACAGATGTATGTATATAATAAAAATGCAGCAATTTTATATTTGTTTATGAGCGACTAGTGGCGTTGTCACATTTAATGTTTAGTGTTGATGAAAATTGATTGGTTTTGGATTGGTTTTTTTTTAATCTATTGTTATCCTTTATATGGAACAATTCATATGGCCGACCTTCCATTTAACTTGTACATATATTCCGACAGGATTGACTGTACTCTCCCACTCTCTATCTCTCTATCATTCACTACATTTAATCGCAGAAGGTGGCTGTAACTGTTACCTTGTATTGCCTTATCAAAATGTGTCTTCCACATTCATTGTTGTATGTTTTCAGTTCTTTCATAATGCTCAAAGTGAAATGAGCATTTCAATAGTTTCAAACTACACTGCTCATTCCATTTCAGGTAAATTGAATATTTCGTTTGATTTGCTCTCGGCACCATTTATGTGTATGTTGCTATAGTTCGCTTTCCTCTTCAGAGATATACGATAGAAGTGGCGAAACAAATACAACACATGTCAAACCAACATACAGACTGAGTGACTGGAGGATGACGATAGCAAAAATCCCTAATGTTTAGGTGTTTCTTGTTGTATTTCAGAATAGGTGGGTGGCCACAATGCGTCCTTGCTTGTTTACTCTTTCAGGAATGTGACATGAATGGAACAAAGAATTATTTACATGTATCGCCATTTGTGGTTCAATAGATACAATGGTTGTCGCCATTGTCAATCCACGCTTGATTGACGACACCAACGATGGGGAAGTGTTGAGTTATTGAAAGGTGTTGCTTTCACCATTTAACGGGAATCAGCGATTCATTGTGAGCGTAGTATCCAGATATCAGTTTCCAGAGAAATACTTTTACTCTGTAAGGAACACATCAATGAATATGAATATGTCCCATTAGGATTATGACTTTTTTGTGGGACCTTTTTAAATAATTTAATGTAATAACCTTTATTTTAGTCATTAATAGGCAAAAGTTCAGTCATTCCTACAATGTATTTGAAATCGATTTTGAGAAAAAAATCAAATTAACACATTACTAAAATAACTAAATATCAATTTATAGAAAACTTTAAACCAAAAAGGCTGACACACACGCCCAGAGATGTGATGATAAATTTTCGACGGATTTTGTGTACATATAACGATTTTAAGAGCCTTTGTTGTATGTACCCAAAGTGGGAAGTGAATATAGTCGCTCCCGTCCGACTCCTCCAACATGTGCCAATAATGATCATTGTACTCAATAATTATCCACCGCTATATGGGGCTACCGTAAATACCAAATATCCCAGAAGTAGCATTAATATAAGTTCAGAAATTTTATCTTCAATATTGCGAGTTTTAGTGTTTTACAGGAGTATAGTTACGTCCTTTTTGCATTAATAAAAAAGCATACTATTGTAGTTACGTCCGTTTGGATTTCTTTTATTAGATCGCTCTTTTTGACGTTAGATGTCTAACTTTTTGAGTGAACACAGAAAAAAAATTGTAACCATTTGATAAAAAAATTCAAAAATCCAATTAAAATTTGATTGATTTTTCGCCGATAAAAAAAATTGTAATCCCATTCGAAAATATTTTGATAAAGCAATTCTCATATATACTAAAAATTTTGTTAATCGATAAAATATTTTTCATATTGACAATCTTGTTTATCAAATTATTATTATTATTTCAAATTAAATTTCTTGTAGTACGATACAAAACCTTTTAAACAGCAATTGCCGATTTTTACCCTTATTATTACAGCTCTCCCACAAAAATACCTCCAAATTTTCAGTATTTTAACGGCTTTAAACTAAATGTGTAGCTCTATACCGAATAAAAACTTATATTTGTTATCCATCTTTTACAATCTATTCAACAAAGTACTTTGTAATAACGTAATAAAAAATAATATGGCATATTGCAAAAAAAATTATTAAAAATTGTCCAACAAATTTAATAATTTTTTTGGTCAAACTCGTTTGTTGATGGTTTTTTGTGAATTGTTGGTGTTTGATAAACATTTCCGACTACGTTTGAAATATGTTATCGACATCTTTTTGTCGAACGCTGATGAAGCTTTTAATCAAAAATTTCGGGGTGGCTTTTTTTTCGGCGAACCATGTAGTTTGATTAAACGAACAATAATCAAACAAAAATCAATTTCGAGGTTTTCTGTATATACGTCCGTTTGGATTTGTTTATATATATATATTACTATTTTTTATTTATTTGAAGAAAAAGTTTAAAATTCATAATAGAATATTATTGCTAAACATATTTTGGGACATAAACATGTCTTTAGGCGCCCTCAAGACAGTTGGAGCCTTTCGTTTTTTGTTGCTGTCGTAAATCCTGCCAAAGGTCATATGATGCACACACATTACAATTTATGCACACTATAAGTTTATTGCATTTTTTATGGGCCATATACTACGTTTATTCGATTTCCGAAATTTCCTTTCGGTAATTTTTTGTTGGCAAGATGTGGGTTTTTTGAAAGCATACCTATATGGCAAATAATAAGAAAGTTCAGTGCCTACTTTAAGGCGCCTGTAATCGAAGCCAAAATGTTGTTGTTGCCAATACACGGTCTTTGCTTTTGTAAAGCAGAGTTCCAGCCAAGGTTAACTGAAATAATTTGTCAATTGTCTTGACACTATATAAGCGGCAATAAGAAGTAGGAACACTTGATGTGCGTTCTTAGCAATGGAACGGGTGACCAAGCACTGTCCCATTTTTGAGTATGGCCCTTTGTACTGATATCAGATTGGACCTCCCACTCTGCACTGCTGACAATAAAAGAGTATAGTCTCTCATTTTCGCCACAAGTTCAATTATGTTATATTACAATCCATGGACTAATCGCTGTTGAGCAGCATTGGGGTTTGACTCTGTTGGACATCTTAATTCGGAATACAAATGATTGAATATGTGATTTCAACAGTTGATCATATTAAAAATCAAATAATTCATTTTTTTATTTTACTTTCAGCGGCGAACGTATGTGGCGTATGTCCCATTCTCTACCCTCTGGAATGGTAAGTTTGCTCATTTTGATTTTGTTTTTCCAAAATTATTTCTTTCCTTCCCTAATACTTGAATAATATCTTTAAATACAAATTTATAAATAAACAAAACAAAATATATTTTTAATTGAATTTCAAGTTCAAAGTTTTTTGAATGCATTTTAAAATTTGTTTTTGGCATTTTTGATAATTTGACTTACAAAACATGTTTTTGTTAAAATATGAAACAAAATCAATCCTAAAATTAAACAACAACAACGAAGGCGCACACGCTTTTGCAACTTAGACAACAACATAAAAACAATCCCAACCACACACAGTACAAATATTCTATATATGTTATATAATTCTAAAGCAGACCATAACAACAGACATCCTCTTTTTTGGAAAACAAATAAAAAAAAAATTAAAATAATTGAATTCACACACACACACAAAAACCGAAACTATTTGCTGTACCAAAGCAAAAACATATACATACATATAGTTTTTTAACTCTTATACCACACAAGGTGTTTTCTGCATAATAGGTTATTCAAATTCCTTTTGTAGTTTTGCTGTAATCAACAACAAAAACAACAACATTTCTACAAGTAATATTAGTAGTAACTTAATGTTGAATTGGTTTTTCTTTGTAGTATATATCTAAATATAGATGTAGATCTATGTGGATATATTAGTTATATAACGTAAACGAAACAGTTTAGCTTAAGGTGTTCACATTTATGTTTTAATGGCTTATAGCCAATTGCAAATTAAAAAAAACGCTATAATCCATAATATGAATGTACAAAATAATACGCTACTTCAAATAATTATTTGCGTTTCCATATGCTGCAAGTAATACACAATAAGAAAAAATTGCTTTTTTTAACATTTCCGAAAGGAATTCTAATCCAGAGCAACAACATGTTGTTTTTTCTTCTTCAAATATTTCGTATTTCATACTGTCCGTCAAATATTTGTACCGGTTACTGGCGGATATTTAATTTCTGGATAAAAAAGAAAACAAGCAGCCCACTGACATTTCGTACCAGCACTTTTATTTTACTCGTCGAATAATAAAGTCGTTTTCGTTATCACACACACAGGCAAACACTTCAGCAACACTCTAACACCCTTTGAATTGTTGCAATTTTGTTGAGACCATTCGAATCGTTCTACAGTTCATTTCTCGTTGCTGGTGCTGCTGTCTGCAGCTACCTTTTTATATAGATTACTAAAGTGTTCTATGCACGAGCAACAGCCGGAACTAAATGGAAACATACTTCTTATCTTGTCAAGGCATTCGTTGTCGCAATCATGCCACCCAATGTTCTTTGAACTTTCCCATCGAGTTTTGTGGGAGTTCAAGCGGCAATAGTGAAAACTTATAGTCAACTTTAATGTTTAATGTTCACGACCAAAACTTAGATCAAGTAGAAACCAAAAGAAAATAGTAGTGCTCACAGTGGTAGGGAAACTCACTAATTCGTAACATATTATCGTATTTATATACAATAATATTGTTCCAGGAAAAAGTTTGTTAAAATAAAAAGTCTGGAATTTTCAGTGAGAATATATGAACGTAGTGGATAGAATGATTATAGTTTTAATTACTCATTTAGCGCCACCGCCCTTTTAAAAGAACACCAAAAATGGAAATACCGCTGTAAGAAAACAACATATGAAACATCTTATAAGATTTTCCGTGTTTCGAAATTTGGTTGTAAAACTCAGAGCCAATTCTTCCATGTCCTGACTATTTCTCGCCAGGTTCTAAACATTTAAATTCTTTAGTAGAATAAGTTCGGGTAATGTGGTAACTCAAAAAATTGTGAAGATTGTGAATTTCTTAAAACAACTTGTGAAAAATTGATCATCAAATTTCAATGATATTTTAAATAAGCCTTGAAAACTCTATATACACATCATTAAGAATATTTACTGGCATATACTATTTATTAGATTTTTTTTTTTGATTTAAAACGCATTAAAAGTGTCATTCGGTGTATACCCTCAGTCTGTGGTTTGGGGAAGTCTACGGAATTGCTGTCGTGTTTCGAGTTGCAACATTTTTTTAGTCACATTTGATATTGAACTTTTGAACTTGGCACTGTTGTGGATTTGCTCTTAGTTTGGGAAAAATCAGCTGAAGCCACATTACCCGAACTTACTCGATATACACGTTATAGAGTTAGTGATTTGTTATATCTTTTATTAATATTGTCATATTAATGTATCGCCATTAATAGATTATACTACAACCAACACATACATAAACATCACACACATCTGTACACATTAACAACATTTTTATATATTACACACATTATTAAAAAAAAACATATTTATTGTTGAGTACAGCGAGTGTCAGAAGAATTTCAATACGAATTAGTTCAAATCAAAATAGTTAAATAAAAAAGATTTCAAAATAATAAATTCCGGGGTCACTCCGTGGCGCTCGCTGTATATCATAACAATGTAACGGTAGCCTTCTGACATTAGAATGTAGTTTGATTTTTGTTTCAGTTTTTTTTTTGTTCACTTCATTTACACCAGTTCAATAAATGCGAATGTGAAATTTATTGTTTTCTTGTTGTTGGTGTTTAGATATGTGGGTGTGTGTGATTTAAATAAAAATACCAAATACCATTGTTTCATTTGTAGATATAGTTAATGCACCGTTAATTTCATAAATTTCTAAATTATTTTTATCAAATAAAAGAAAAAAATATACCAATTTCTTTCAAATTTCAATGCGAGTTTTAGTTTTGTTTTGGAAAGTTTTAGTTTTGTTTTGAAAAATAAATGTTGATAATTATTTTTTTTTTTCCTTTTTTTAGTTTTTGTCCTTATATTCCGATTGCAAAACGGAGTGTTTTCAAATGTTTTTAATTTTATTTGTAGTTCTGTGTTGTTGTAAAAACAATAAACCAGTCAATTGATTACACTGTGCGACAAATTTTAATTTGTTTGATAATTACCAGGAAATTCCAACAGATTATGAAAGAGGGAATTCTGAGAATTATAGTAAAACATTATGGCGAACATTTCTGTAGAATATTCTGAGCACCTGTAACCCCGCTTTGAATGAGTTTTCAATCACTTCTGGAAAAGGGGACCGAAAATACCCCTTCAATGAGTCGGTTGAGGGTTAATGTTGTATACCAAAATATTCCTCGATGTTTTATCAATATTTTGCCGAAGACACTATATACCTAAAATGCAAGGATTTCACGAAATCATAATTCGAAAATTATCAAAATTCTAGAAAAGGGGAATATTGCCCCCCTTTTTAGGTTACCCCCGACTTAAACTTTCAAAACACCGATACACGTGTCTTCTTTTTTAGACTCTCTTTCATAATCTGTTGGAATTTCCTGGTAATTATTTTTTTTTGTGTTGCACAGTTTGATTGAATGAAGACGACTAGAAAGACTTGATTAATTGAATTAAATTGCTGCATTGATCGCAATACAGCATATTTTAAATGTTTATAAATAAGGAAATAAAATTAGAAAAATCCTTAGTCGCACAGCAAACGTCGTAAGTACAAATGTTTATGTAAAATTCAGATATTGTTACGATACGATACGATTAAAAACGCAATTCATCCCACAGCCAGATCGAACAAATTTATGAAATAGTTAGAACTTGTTTTCCTATTTGTAATACCGTCATTCCGACTACAAGAGCATACACGGAATACAGAGAAGAGATGAAAGTACCTAACGAATCTATTGGTCATTACTATAACTGCGAATGCTATAAAAGCCTTCACATCAACTAACGTCCTTAAGAAAACACGCCCTCCCTTCCGAAACAATGTTAATTGATTTGAACTTACGACGTTGTACTGTGATGTTAACGTAGTGTTTTCCCGTCATAGTTTTCATCTTTCATCTTCTTTAGAATGCCATAGCTGGTTTAGAATACCATATTCATTTCCTACTACATATTGCAACAACAAATATAAAAAACAAACATTGCATTACTACTGGAATTGTTACAAACAGGTTTTGTGCCACGAAGAACTTGTTATCAAATCACCAGCGTGTTGTGTTATTTGCAAAATTCCGTCTGTTTTTAGTCGTCGGAATACCATATTCGAGACGACATGTGTCCATATATATATATATATATATTTGTGTGTGTGCGTGCATTTTTTGTTTTCTTTCGAATGCAAATTACATGAATGTTTTTGTCTACATACATACGTACAAATGAATGTAAATCAATCAGATTTATGTCGAAGGACCGCAAGCACCAGCGAACGTCCGTTCAATACCAACACCAATACCATACCAATCGAGTAACGACAAAAGCGCCAACGACAAATTAAAATGTTTCAAAATTCTTTGACTTGATATTTCAGTCACGTTATGCGTTTTCACCACAGGACACAGATTTTACGTCGTCGTATCCAGGTCCCTCAGCGATGAATCCACGTGGCCGTGGCGGCTATAATGATTTTTCAGGTGGCGGCAGTGCAATGGGCTCCATGTGCAACATGGCGCCGGCGCAAAGTACAAACTCGCTGAACAGCGGTGGTGATGGTGGCGGCGGCGATACTCAGGCCGTAAATGGAACCAATCTAATTGTCAACTATTTGCCTCAAGATATGACAGATCGTGAGTTATATGCTCTGTTTAGAACGTGTGGTCCCATAAATACTTGTCGAATTATGAAAGATTATAAGGTAAGAGATCGATCACAGTGCTCCATTTGTTGTTGTTTGTTTGTTTGAAACATGCCAGTCACACATTTAGTTGATCTCACTCCGGGTACATCTACTGCCAACAACAAACTCTGAGTGGTCTTTTCGATGTACCTCCTATACCTGCACGCTCGTAGTATGTGTATGTCTGTGGGCATGGCATCCAATATTGAAAAGTTAAATTTATGATGAAACTTGGATACACTGTTGTCAGTGTTGAGGTGACAGGAAGAGAGTGAGATGAGAGACAACATCTGTATGCACCTGTGTGTATTAGGGATGTCTGTAATAGTGGGTTTATGTTTCAAACAACTTTCAGTAGCTATATTAATAAAGCGGTATAACAAAAAAGGTTTTGTGGGTGCAGACCCACTTCCACATACAAGAAGAAGGTCATCAATATCACGAATTCTGTGGTATCATTTGCGTGTCCTTTTTTCGTTCGATGATGATAACTATTGGTCACAGATTCGTGCATTTCATAATCCTAACCAATTGTTTGTTTGACTAAAGGAAATAAGGACAGATTATAGAATACATGATACAAATGTCCTACCTTCGTGTATGTATCTTAATGTTGTGCCGCTCAACAATTACTACGAAGACCTTTCATAAAATGTAATTATTTAATTTTCTTTTTTTTTTTTTTAATAAATTTAATGCGCCCCCAGACTGGCTACAGTTTTGGTTATGCTTTTGTTGATTTTGCCTCCGAAATTGATGCCCAAAATGCCATTAAAACCGTAAATGGCATTACAGTAAGGAATAAACGTTTAAAGGTAAGCATATTTCTGTTTATTATTTATTGTTGTCATTACGTCGGATAACTTTCCTTATTTAATGAAACCTTCCTTTATTGCTGGCAGGTGTGCTGGGTAGTCGTTCTTTGCATAAACGGTTATTATAAGAATTGATTTAAATCTGCACTTGAAATCGGAGCTGCAAATCAATTTCCGTTTGTTTTGTTCGAATTTTTAGTATTTGGGTGGTGGATGGTAGCCATTGTGTCCTTCTCCCTGTCGGAGTTAACTTGAGGGATTTCTTCACTTTTCACACTTTCGCCTTAATTACTGTGAGAGATGAATGCAGAGGGACGCCATTTTCCTATGTTCTTCATTCTGTTTTCATTCTTGGCTGTGTTGTACTGCTGACACCTTATCTTCGCTTAACATTTTTTATACCCGCACTTGTTTAGGAAATACCGGAAAATGCTTTTGCATTGGATATCCTCTATGCAGCTTCTCTTTCATACTTCAGAGATATCATTGCAAGTATCTGGTGCAGCTTGGAGGATAGAAACGCTGTTTGACAGACACGGAGTGTAAATAATTTTTGCCAAGTAACAGCATTTCCTGAATCGTCTTCCGACGTTTTTTTGCTTTGCTTGATAGAGTTGATTGTTCTCACACCCTTTGTATTCATAATTATTAAAAACCGAAGATTGATTTAACGTAATTTCTCTGGTTGAAAGCGTCAAGGAGAAGGATTATCAAGATTTTATGGGAAAACGTTTACACGACGAATAAATAAAATCCAAACATGTAGGAGTGATACAATAAGGCAAGGCATCTATTGCCCATGTCATATTTCTAGCCAACCTCCACAGCGTATGCGGAATATTTTGTTAAAATACACATCGATTATACGCCACCAAACACTGTGCGATGTCCAATGGTTTTTTTTATTGTTGTTGTTTTTTTCTCAATTCCCTTTCACCACTGAAAAGAAGGTGTACACTCAAAAACATTTCAAATTATTTGTAATGAATTTTTACCAATTTCATGCCACAATATGAAAGAGCCAACTGTGTAACAACGTTTAAATGTTTGTGAATGGGGATTCTCCTGTATTATCCCATTTATCATTCACGCAGTCCACGGTGACGACGATGAGAATGATTATTTCGCACAATCATCGGAGAACGAATGTGTGTGCGTGTGTGCGCATAAAACATATACTTCATACGTAATAAATTAGCCAGTACAGATGGCTGTTCATTGTACTCCACTCCACTTCGTCCATCATCAATCATTTAATAAGTCATATTTTCAATTACATAGAAGTGTGCCGTTCTCCTGAGTGCCGTTGAGTTGGTCATATCGTACACACCTTTCTGTTTGTCCTTTGGCGTTCCGTTGACATTTGTTAAACAATCCGTTTTGTTTTTCTTGGTAGCTGATTTGCATACGACCAACAAAAACTAATTAATCTCGCTTTTGGTTTATTTCGTTAATGCGCGATGTTATAGTCGCTCTATTATTTGTCAGACGATGTGCAGACCTCAAAGTGTATGTAGTGTACCCTTGTTTGAGCTAGGATAACACTCTTTCCACTACGGCAATCAGTGTGGATGCATTGTCGGCTGTAGTTTTTTTCACATTTCGCTCCATGACGAATTATCTTGCTTGGCTACCTGTTTGCGCCACCTGTACGACGAAGTTGTTCCATTTTTAATCTGGAACTAATTACTTGAATTGTCACGCTTAATGGCAGCCAATTGAGTGTACATTTCACGTAGATCGGAGTCAGAGTACATTTAACATCACAGACGTGATGAGAATCACTATGATGTGGCTGCTGCTGTGGCTGCTGGTTCGGGTCCTCTTGCTGCAATCTGCTATCCAACCATCATTACGGAGTGTAGAGATTTGTTGCTTTGCTAAACACCAATTCCTTTAGCTTTGAAGCAGAAAGGTGTTGAGTACGTCGACACGGTGCCACATAACAGTCAGCACTGCTGTGGTCCAGCACAAGTGCAACCAGCCACCTTTGTACCGGAATATATTTTATTTTTTTCCCATGTTATGTGTGGTGTTTTATCCTTTGTCTCATCGATTCGAATGAATTGCTTTGTAGGTTTCATATGCCCGACCTGGCGGAGAATCAATTAAGGATACCAATTTATATGTCACCAATTTGCCACGTACAATCACCGATGATGAATTGGAAAAGATCTTTGGCAAATACGGAAACATTGTACAAAAGAACATTCTCAGAGACAAGCTCACTGGTAGACCGAGGGGTGTAGCATTTGTAAGGTATGTTTTATTCGTAATGACTCGGAAACGCCATTGCTGTATTGAATGTCATTGTCGGTTCTTGCAGATTCAATAAACGCGAAGAAGCCCAAGAGGCCATATCAGCCTTAAACAATGTTATACCAGAAGGTGCCTCCCAGCCTCTAACTGTGCGCCTAGCCGAGGAACATGGAAAAATGAAGGCCCACCATTTTATGAACCAACTGGGTATGGGTCCACCAGCGGCCCCGATTCCAGCGGCTGGTCCTGGGTACAACAATATGGTGCATAGAGGTAGACAAAATAAAATGCGCAATCACAAAGTACATCCCTATCATAATCCCCAAAAATTCATATAAGTTTAAAAACAAATGAATATGTTTTGAAAATAGTGTCTCCTCAGAATATAAAACGCATACATATAAACTAAAATTCGGTATAATCGTGATCTATTTCACACATATAATTACAATTACATCTAATTTGAAAGATTCGCGTCGAAGAAAGCCTCCGGGTATACATATTCTATGAGTCCGACATAATTATAATAAACTAATAGTAGTAGTTCTCTTCTCCTCACCTTAATTCTCTCTCTCTATATATATATATATATCGACATATATAACCAACCAAGATTTAAACAACAACACAACACAATTGTGCAGCTCTACTTCAGATTTCTTTGCTAACACAAATCTTATTATTTGTCATTGAACAACAATTATAGAAACATACATTTGAAATTTGGCGATGTAATATCTCTAATTGAGATATATTTCAACAATTTAACTAATATAATTTAATAGAACAAACAAAACTAAATATTTGTACTCTTCAATAGTAATTCCGTTCTAGAATCAATATAACACAACTACTACTCAATTTTCACATATACCTAAATATACGTTTGGCACAACAACACAAATCGGTCAGATATAAATGCGGTATCAGTGTTGTCAGAGGTAATCCTTCTACAAACTTCAAATAAATATGATTTAAGGACAGAACAGTGCTTTTGGAGAGTCTTTGGTATATTTCTAAGTGAACCAGACGGAGTTTTTATTCTTATTATTATTAATATCATAGTATCAGAACCACAATTTTCTGTGTATAAAATCGGTTCTTAAAAGTCTCTGTTATATATTATTAAATTCTGAGGGTATTTCTTACTATGTTGAGGTACGCCTCCTCGTATAGATTCTGTTCAATGATTTTAATTTTGTTATAATATGGAACTTCAAAAATGCAATACTTGACAACAATATAAAGAAACCGTTCTAAGGGTCAGCATATATTCAATGTTATATTAAGATTTTCAACATATATACATACCACATATATTTTAATATATATAACAATCAAATTCAATGATATTAATAAAAAGAAAGTAATATATATATATATATATATATATCCAATTGTCAATGTAGAAGATTAGAAATAAAAATGTAGATTCTGAACAAAAAATATATATATATAAGTGTGTGTGTATTTTTTTTAACGAATAAAATCATGGAATTGAATTAAAAAAAGATGAATAGAGTCATCTTTTTCAATGGGAAGAATATTTTTTTTTGTTTTTGTTGTTTTTTTTTACTTCTAGCAATGAATTTCCAAATGAAAATGGTGGGCGTGGTAAGTATACGCCAACCGATATTTACACCTCCACGAGAAGTTTCCTTGTATTGCTCTCCTACCCACTGATATCGGTATCCCGTATTCTGAAACAAATCAATATTATTTTGTAAAACCCAATAATTTTTTTATTTTTTTTTTTAATATGACAGCAGTTAACGGAAAATTGAATGAAAATGTATGTTTAAATTATTATCTCCAACCGAGGTGAGAAATATTTTTTTTTGTTTTTTTTTCATATGCCTATATTTTTTTTTTTTTTTTTTTTGTTAGAGAAACACACACGATTTTTTTAAATAAATATTATTAAGAATTCAAATGACAAGGTTAAATAAAATCTATAAGTGTGCCTATCAAACTTTCGATATGTGCATGAAAACTCAAACAAAACTAATTGGCGGTTCAAAATTATATATTCAAAATTATTTGTTATAATTTTAGACCGACTGTCATGTGCGGCAAATAATTGTTTAGTGTTCCGAAAATTAAAATATATTCGTAGCCATTTTCAATTCGTGTCCAAGAAACAGAAATAATGTTAAGTCATTTGAGCAAAATGTGATATAGTAGCAATTGTTATAAACAAATTATTGGTACATCTTTAAACTAAAATAAACCTAAAAAATATAAAACGATTATCCGAAGAAATAAACGGATAATTTAAAATTTGTGAAACGTTCCCCCTAACGATAATTCTGGAAATTATATTTTATTTCAAGTAAAGCAATTTGAGTCTGAACTAAAGTAATCAGGAGACACTATTTTGTAATTAATATTTTTTATGAAACATATACAGTAAAACTCCGGTGTAAAGATTATGAGGCTCAACGATTTTCCGATTTAACAATGGAGCAAACAGTCAAAACTGTTGTACCTCAGACTAAAAACCTTGACAACTTCAGGTTTTTATTTTTGTTTTTTGTTTTTTTTTTTTCTTTCAAACTATTTTGCTTGCCATTCCATTGAACAAACTAAATTAAGCCCAGTCCATTGAATGGACTATTTTGAAGACTTGTAAAAACATTACTCAAAATATAGCAATGAAATAAAATATAAACCTTATAAACCAATAATTAAAAAAAAATTAATGAGAGTGCAAAAAAAGACATTAGGATGTCCATCCCATTACGAAGTGTGGAGCGACCAGAACAATATTGATCTTTTGAAATCATTAGTTTTAAGACAACTTGAAGAAGAAGCATACGCCAAAGCACATAAGCAAAGTACAATTAATATTTTTGTTTTTTTGTATACTGAAATTTATATTTTCATTTGTATAAAATACTTCTAAAAAAGTAAATTTAAATATTGCGTTGTTCTGGCGTTTTCAGTTAGAACCAATTCCGATATAACCATATTTTCGATGTAACGATGAGAGCTTACAATATGTGTATAGGATCACTTTGTGTTGTCAGTACCATTTGTCAATAATATTTTTATATCAACATTTCGATTCGAATTGACTTAATGATAATTATTTCCTTGGGCGTAGTTATTAATTTTAGTATTGTTTTTTTTATGTTTTATTAAAAACAAAATTTCCACACATCATCCAGAGAGAATCATCTTCCCTCAAAAATGTTTAGGATTCATGTTTATTTTTTTCGTTGAAAACTGTTTTTCTTTCTTAAGCACGATGTAAATTAAACCAAAATAAATATAAACATCTTTTTTCTTTTCCATGCAACTGGTGGTTGTCCACGTTCATGCGTATCCTGCCTTCTACCCACAGCGTACAACTATTCTGGCCTTCTGGATGGCTTTTATCGCAACAAATCGTATCACTATCCCTACTTATAATTCAGCCATACATTAGTGTAAATAATTATTTAATAATAAATTAGCAACAACAAAGGCAAACTCAATAGTATTACGATATTTAATTAATCACTTGTATAATCGTTAGGTTTAATTCATTTATATTTAAGCTAACTAAATTATTCAAAAACAAATTTGTCATTCTTTGTTAGCCATTACATCTTTCCATACCAAGAAAAATTCGTATCGATAAATACCAACAAAAAACATTTTGTATATTGCTAAGAAAACCAAAAACAAAACAAAAATGAAGTTGTTTTTCTACATAAAAGACTAAGAGTTTCTTTTTTTTTAAATAAGTACATGTAAGAAAAAAACTATTAACATGAATATGTTTGCTAATTATTTTTTATTATTATTTTTATATTCGTTTATTTTAGTTTTAATAAAGCAAAGACTGGAAATTTGAGTTCATATTTTGATTATCTTTTTAACTGTGGGCGTTGGCTTAGAAATGTTTACTATAACATATAATAACATTCGAAAATAATTCGAATAACTGAAAAATGGGTTGATGGTAAAACGTTATGTATTTGTTAAATTATCTTCAACCTATGTATCTAAATAGACCCTAAAAAGACCAATTATGCAATTGTTTTTTTAATTTAAAAATGATTAAATCTCTTGATATATATTTTAAAAGACAATGACGTTTATAGTTTCTCGGTCATCCCATGGACATCGTTTTACTCCTGACCCTAAACGTAAATATTAAAAAAATACCCTAGAACTTATTATTTCGAATCGATATATTAAAATATACAAATAACTGGTTGACATGCTGTAAGCTGTGCAAAAGGCCCGTCTTTATTATTTTGTATCTTGTTTCTTTGGTAGCACTTTAACAAGTGACAGTTAAGACAATAACTTTTTTCTTCCTTTAAAATAAAATGTTGTAGTTAAGGTTGCAACGGATTCTATTTGTGAAAATCATTTTTTTCTCATATGGCCCTAAGAGCTGGTTGGTTGCATTGCCCTTATTGCATTGAGTTGTGTCTTCGACATTTATTACAAAAAAATAAAAACATCAAAGACAAATTAGTATGAAAAATGTACCTTAGCAGAAAATAACAATTCTCACAAAATTAGACATCTTTCAAAATAGAAATCAAGTGTATAACCGATTTCATTGTCACACACTGACTTTCGTTTTCTTTTACGTATTTGTTTAAATTTATAAAAAAAATATTCTGACTGATTCATAAGAAAAATCTTTGCTAGTTTAAATAATAAAGTCATGTTGAAAAAGAACAAACTAATACTTAAGTATATAATTCATTTACTCATTAGTTACTGTATGAAATGTTCTCATTACTTATACGAATGATTTCGTCGAATCTGAAAAGAACTTGATTTGTTAGCTTTGAAACATGCATACAAGTATGGCATTGAACGACTATCTTGGTTGGATGTAAAAGTTTGCAATGATATTCTTAAAAATATCTCAGATATATGAAATTTAGAATGGAAAGAATTTAGATTGGTGACAATACTGAATACAATTATGTTGTTGTTTCCAGGGTCTATTTATATTAGGCGTAGGTGGTCTAATGGTGACAAATTATAATTTGTCTCCAAAGCAATTATTATAAATAGAGTCGCATTATTTTAATTTTTTAGATACAAAAGTATGTTCAACCTCCGCATATTCTTAATAAATATTAAAATTTAATTTAAAAAATTATATGACCTTATTATTAGTATTTGTTCACCAATTCATATTTTTCTTTGTATTAAATTGTCTATACTAAATATTAAATAAATACGCGGTTTAAATTTAAATAAACCGAATTTTCACAACACGATGCCGTGAATTGTAGATGTGCTGTATATGTAATTTTTCCATATACTTTAGATTTTGTCACTTACCATACATAACAAAAATGCTAATTCATTAAAAGCAAAATGTTTTCAGATTCGACGTCACAGAATTATCATCGAAAATCATTTTCGGCAAGGAGAATCATTACAATTCGTATTTTAACTAAATATCTCTGTTCCTTTTCGTAATCATTTAAATAGCATTTCTTTTGTTCTGGTGTTAAGATATAGTAAAAATATAACAAGAAATGTTATGCGTGAAAAAATCGGCCTTCAAATTGGAAATTGTTTATCGGGATGTGTGTTCACTTCGTATTCTTAAGATAGTCAGAATAAACAAGCCATTTATTTATTTTTTAATTTTAAAGCATCTAACGTTTTCAATTGTAATCGAATTTTTAGTAAGTACAATTTATAAGAATTAATCCACAGTTTCAAAGGAACAGAGTTTTATTATTATGCGACATAAACTAAAAAGAGAAAAGAAAAAAATCTGACTTCCATAGAACTTACCACATTAGCTTTAGCATTTAAATTTATATACAAAACAAGAAAATTAGTACTGTTACAAGACGATATTGTTGAACAAAACTGAAAATTCCATGTTAAAAGAAAAGTTACATTTTTGTAAATTATTATTAAAAAAAATCAAGCCTAAGAAGGTTCCAAAACAAATCTAACGACAACTTTGTATATTAAATATTTTTCAAATGAAAATCCTTTAAAAATTATACATAAATATATATATATATACATAAAAAATAATTTTTTACTTAAGAAAAGTTAAAAGAAATGATTAAAAAACAAAACAAAAGAAATGAACAACGTCAACTGCCCATAAAGATTTTTAACTAATAGAACAAAAAATTAAAAAGAACAAATTATAACAATTAATGAAACACACATAAAAACAACAAAAGAAAAACAACTAATTTTAATATAAACATTTAACAAACTGTTAGCGGATCAAATTATTTAAATAAATTAATAATTAATGAAAACCAACATTACTGCATAAGTAAATCATTACTAGAAGTATACATACGGAACCGGCGGTATGTACCGGATGTGCAACAATACCAATTAATTCTTAATGATAATAATTTATGTAAACGAATTTTAAAATAAACAATGCATCTATATGAACCTAGTGATTATATTAACATACAAACAAAAATGATAGAAGTCAATAACAAAAATTGAAATCGAATGCAATGAATTATGATGATACGTTACGTTATTCAAATTATGTGTCCTCTTTAAATCGAATAATTTCGTTCTTTACTTTTCTTATCATTTCATAAAATTACAAATTAAAAGAAGAAAAAAACTAAATAATAACAAAAAAGAACAAAATCGGAAAATCTCATTACTTTTCCTATGTAGGGGAAATTCTCTAATAATGCCATGTTCTGACGGGACATTTGAACACTGTTCTTCGCTCTCCTAATTATGTACATGAATTGATAATTTGTTTTTGGTTTATCGTACATTTGTTTCTCGTTTTATACGCTAATTAAAACCGAATGGAAATAAATGGATATTGTATTATTTCTCCTAATTTTTTCTAAAAATATTTGTAAATTTTATCAATTTTTTTCACGCTGTCAGAGTTAACATGTTTTTTTTTTTTTTTTTTTTTTTGATAAATACACTTATTTAGAATTGACCTATATACAAACGTGGTCTGAACAACGAATGTGAGAGCGAACAATGTCCGTTTGAACGTAGCATAAGACCGTTTTGACTTTTCTGTTTTAGTATTTGTTGAACCGGGAATTGCGAAATAAAACTCTAATATAAATGAAAACACGAATACGTAATATGTTTCATTAGCAGCAAATTTAATATAACTGATAGGCCAGTAAATTTCCAAGAAACCAAATACATAGTTGATTATTATGAGAATAAGTTAAACATGATTGTGAGAACCAAAAAGGTAAATCATTTAATATACATATTGCTGGTTAAAAGTTTGCAAAAATGTTTAATCTAAATTATTCCTAAATTTATTATTTTATTTGAAATTTACGCGCCTGCTCAACGTCTCATATACAAAAATATAAGTATTTTAAAATTATAGCTCCGAAGTTATTATTATTATTTTTTTTTTTACGTTGGCCAATCTAGTTTAGTTAATTTAATATTGCATTTGAGTATTGGAAAATATTGGTATTGTATTATTTTCAATTATTTAAAAATATACTTGAATTATGAGCAGGTGTGTACATCATAAATTCTAATTTGCGTGGACTATCATCGAACTTTCGCCTAGATTTATTTGAGTTCAATTCAAAATAAAATTACGAACGTTTTTTTTTTGGATTACAATATATATGCTCAATAAAATTACAATAACAATATTTTAAAACATGTTTGAAATGTTCCTTCGAAGGTGGTCATCATTGAGGGAACACATTCCATCAATAATATAGTTTAGGGTTTGGCGTATTTCAGTTTTACGAGATATGAATATACTTCGGAGCGTTTCGTGTCTGTTGTGTGGAAATTAATGAGATGATACAGGTCTACTCATATTTAATTGTTTTTAAATGTTTTGTTACAATACGTTAATATTAACGAAAAACAACAAAAAATGTTATGACAAAAATCAACCTCCCAATTTATGACTTGTTATATAATGTATCTTTATAAATGTTATATATACAACAGAAACAAAACACAAACTAAAAAATCACAAACTATATATTCCAATTATATACTCTATATACATACATATATAAGCATTAATATAAAAGAAAATCTAAAAAACAACAACAACAAATATTTACAATTATATTTAATAAAAAAAGACAAAACCAAAAACAAGAATAAAAAGATTTTTTATGTCAAAATAACAACAAATCCCTATTTAAAATTTAGAGTAAATAAAATTAAAATTATAACAAAGTAAATACGAAAAATAACTTTTTCCCAATTTCATAACTTAACAACCGCAACCAATATTGTGAATATAATTTTGTGTATTTACCTCCTTTCCCAGCAATATTTAAAACAAAGTAATAACAATTATAAAAAATAACAACAAATCCAATAAAAAGAACAAAGCAACAAACTGATGTGTGAGATAAAAAATAAAAAATATTATTTGGAAAATATTTAATTTAAAAGAAAGAAACAACATTTTTCATTTCCTTGTTTTGTAATCGTATGGAATGCCAAAGGGGTTTGTTATGGGTAGTCCGATTAGATTTTGGAAATGATGATGATGTTTTTGTTTTTGCTGAAAGACAGACGAAACTGCCCGAGGGTTAAAATGAAAATTGCTATTTTTTCTAAACTCTATGCCTTTATATGACTTTAAATACAACATTTTAGATTTTTATTCCGACAAAAAAAAATTTAGACACTGAAAGGGTTAAGTCCATTTTAGATTTTGGTACACATTTAGATTTCTTGAAACATGTTGAAGGGCACAAAATCTCAAACTAAATTAGTACCACTTATAAACAATTTTGAAAAAAAAATCAACACACCAAAACCCTTAAATATCTCAATAGAAGAAAAATGGGCGCAAACCACTTTCAAAATAAATGACTCAAATATTGATCAAGGTTTTAAAAATATAGATGATTAAAGATGTCAGTTATAGAAAAAGAGGACACACAGAGGATATACATTTTCTAGATGACAGCCAGTTAAAATAGATGATTGTAAAGACAGTAAAATCTCACTAGTCCGGACAATTAGATTGTCAAATTTTCCGGATCATCGAAAATTGGTTTAAATTATTATAAATTTTGTGATAATTTTAATAATTGTTGGTGTTTATTGAAAAATTAAAGATATTCATTGCAACAATATGAACTTAAAAAATAATTGCTACAATTAAGACTCATTAAAATAAAGTTTTGTGTGGCCTCCATACTGAGGGCGCCGTGCAAGACGCCAATGAAATTTCGTTATATCAATACAACACGGTATTTATATATACATATATATATATACACATTTCAATATACGAATACTACACGAAAACTGAATACCTACCAGCCCAATACATTTGTCTATTTTTATTCATAAATTTCCGCATTTTTGTTTGATATTGCGAAAAGCAGATCTCTCAACACATCCACTTCACTCGCCAATTAAATTGACACAAAAATCATTTGAATTGTGTTTTGGTTTTTTGCTTTCAATATTCATAGAAGCAAGCACATTTTATTGACGGCGTTAATTTAATAAACTCTGGGTTTTATTTTAAACATTAAAGGATCCTTGGTTCTCAATATCAATTCCGCTATCAACGGCAGTTCCTCTTCCTTGTCGCCAACATATTCCACCTCATAGTGTCGTAGAACATTGGCCAAAATGGTTTTTATTTCCAATACGGCAAATTTTTGTCCAATACAATTACGTGGTCCGGCCGAGAACGGAATATAGGCATAGGGACTTAATCGTTCGGTACTGTAACCGGCTTCGAATCTTTCCGGTTTAAAGACATTCGGTTCGGGGAATAACTCTTCCAAACGACCCAGTTGCAGTGGAGAAATGCCAATGTTTGTTCCAGCTGGAATGATTTTGCCATCTGAAATTGAAAAAGGAGGTGAGAACATGTTGGATGACTGCCAACAGCACACTTACTTATTTCACACTCTTCTGTTACTTTTCTGCCCAACAGCGGTACCGAGGGAAACATGCGTAACGTTTCCTTGATACACAAATCCACATAATGTAAGTTATTCAGATCTTCAAAGGTTACCGGCTTCGACTTGTCTTTTCCCATGACCTGGATAATTTCCTCGAAACATTTTTGCTGGCATTCCGGATACAGTGCCAAATTGTAGAAACAGAATGTAACAGCTGACGACGTTGTATCGTGTCCCTCAAACATAAAGGTGTCCACTTCTTCTCGTATATCCAAATTAGTCAATGGCTTGCCGTCCACTTCGGATTGCAGTAAAATGTCAAGGAAGGCCATTTTTCTTTTGGACCCAGTTTCATTGGTGCTGTCGTCTCGTTTAATTTGTTGTGATTTCAAAAGCTCTTCTCGCCTCTGTATAATCACTTTTTCGGTGAAACCATGCAGAACGGCCAAAGCCTTCTTTTCTTCGCGGGCCAATTTAGTGAAACGGTAGGTCAAATCGAAGCGACACAAAATGTCAAACATTCGTTTGTGCAATACCATGGCGATGCTAATTAAAAATCGGGAAATATTGTTACTCGTCGTTGGCCTAATGGCCAGGCAATTAGGTGATCACAGTACTTACGTTTTAACAGCTCTCACATATTCCGAATCGGCATTCGTTTGCGCATTGACAGAAACACCCATGGCAGTTTCTAAATGTAAAATACAAATGATAAATTACGAAGGTTCTGCATCGCTTCGAGCAACATTACTTAACTAACAGAGTAATTTAATAGGTCGAAATTAACATCGATATATCATCTCTTAATATGACAGAATTATACCTAATAGTTTTATATACATCACCCCCCATGAACATGGCTGAAGTAGTTGTTATGTCCGAAACAAGAACGTTTAATGTTCTTGGTCGCGCCTCTGTTATCTTATCGTGACCATTTTGATTTGATTTTATAAAAAACGGTATAAAATCAAATTGGACTTCAGAACATCTGGTGGAGGTTTTAATAATAACCCCCTCTATATAAACATTATCGTCAAAGTAATTGCCACTGGAGGTAGCAATCCATTGATAAGACTGAATTTTT
This sequence comes from Musca vetustissima, assembly GCF_032173495.1. Taxonomy (NCBI): domain Eukaryota; kingdom Metazoa; phylum Arthropoda; class Insecta; order Diptera; family Muscidae; genus Musca; species Musca vetustissima. Next base: position 1,633,191 of record NW_026876336.1, on the reverse strand, counting down.
GCTTTCTTCAAGACTTGCGTGTAAAGTGCAAAATTTAATAACATCTAAATCTCATTCTTTATCGTTGTTTTATGCCACAATACAATTTCAACATGAATGCTCATTGCAAATCCTGACATCAATTTAAACAATAACATTTTCACGGAACGGGTCGCAGGACGTCATTCTATGTCGTCTATTAACTACATCTTAACAGAACTTTCGCATCAGAGATATGGCACTTAAATACTCACATCACACATAGCCTTACCACAAATTGTGTCCAGGGTACACAAATTAATTCTTTATCGTTGTTTTATGCCACAATACAATTTCAACATGAATGCTCATTGCAAATCCTGACATCAATTTAAACAATAACATTTTCACGGAACGGGTCGCAGGACGTCATTCTATGTCGTCTATTAACTACATCTTAACAGAACTTTCGCATCAGAGATATGGCACTTAAATACTCACATCACACATAGCCTTACCACAAATTGTGTCCAGGGTACACAAATTAACCCAATTGTACAAGTCAAACCCTTTATCAGTCTGCATACGATACTCCTTGTCCAAATTGTTTATCAGCGTACAGGATTCACGTTCAAAGACCCCAACGAATTTTTCCAATATTTTAAAATGAAATGCCGGCGTAAGAACCTTTCGACGCGAATGCCATTTCTTGCCACGACTAATTAGCAAACCTTCATTTAGCCATGGCTGCAATGATGAATATTCTTGGGCTTTGTCATTGAACTGGGTAGTGCCCAAAACCGCTTCCACATCTTTGACATCACCCAGGAGTATGTGGAATTCTGGACCTATCCACAGCTTATATGTGGGTCCATACTTCTCACAAAATTCCTTAAACAATTGCACGTACTGATGCGACTGCTTGCCAAGAAAGTGGTGGCCATGGCCAATTAGAGGTAGAGAAGGAGGACTAGATATATTCCGGGTCGCATCTAGAATATGCTTGTACTTTTGAAAATATACGACAAGGCCAAATGCGGTCAAAGTCGCCACAACTGCACCGAAACAGATTGCAAGGTTTATTATGCCGCCGATCATGTCGTATTAGCAGCACGCTCGGTTGGATTTGGACTGCGTTAACACAATGCCGGCAGTTTTGTTTTCGGACACTTCTGAATTGGAATGATTAGATTAAAGAAGTGCTTATCAAGAACAATAACAATAAAAAATGCTCTAAGAGCCCACAAAACATTGGACTTCAAAAAGTTGTTTTGATAAATGGAGGGTTTAATCGGACAAAGAGAATAAAGAATTGCATGGGCATTTCCAGAAATATATTGGTAATTTGAATATTTGACTCAACAATTCGATCAAGAGGATAAGATTATCACTATATATCAATCTCATAACCCAGATAACGCAAGATATTGTTTCTGTTTCTTTAAAATAGAATATTCAATATTTATACCCAAATATAATATTTGTAATTTTGCACTTTTTGGATAATATAGTCAATGCTCGTTATAACGAGCAATTGCATTCAATGCATTTCAAACAAAAAAAAAGATAATTAGATATTTAACTCATGCGTTATATCCCGATTTCCAATGATTTTACAATTCCAATGATTTTACAATGAAGCTACGAGAGTGGACAACTAGACACAACCACAATGTAATTAAAAAACAACAACTTTACGCCTTCTTTTAAGCAGTGATGTTGAGATTATTAAAAGGACAATGACGCCAAACGATTTGCGGCTAGACTAAGTTTGGGAGTTTAGTGTTTGTGGAAACCTAGCCAATACGCAATCGTCTCTTACCACAAATCGTGTCCAAAGTGCACAAATTCACCCAATTGTACAGATCAAATCCGTGCGTCGATATCGATTGCATGCGATACTCTTTGTCTAAATTGGTCAACAGTGCTCGGGATTCCCTTTCAAAGATCTCAATGAATGTTTCCAGAATTTTGAAGTGGAATGCCGGTGTAAGAACTTTTCGGCGAGAATGCCACTTTTTGCCGCGACTAGTTAGCAAGCCCTCTTTCAGCCAAGGTTCCAAAGTAAGGTACTCGTGGGCCTTGTCGTTGAAGCGTGTTGTGCCCAATACTACTTCGACGTCCTTCAGGTCGGACGTCAATATATTCAACTCGGTACCGAGCCACACCTTAATCGTGGATCCATACTTGCTGGCAAATTCGTACATTGTTCGGACATTTTCATGGGGTTCTTTGCCCACAAAATGATGGCCATGTCCCACAAGTGGCAAATATGGTGGACTTGGTATATTCTTAGTAACCTCAATCATGTGCCTGTATTTTACGAAATACAAAATCAAACCGACTACCGTAAGGATTGCTAGGAATCCGCCGGTATACAAGAACGTGTTTATCAGGACGGTAGCAGGCATCTTCTATCGTCGATGAAATTTCAATTTGTACTGAGCTCTTGCACTTATTGTTAGGCATTTTTCAATTTTTAATCTAATCGTATTTCAACAATACAAAACAAATTATCGCATTGCCCAAACCTCAAGTTCATTTTGGATAGACTAGTCTATTATTGGAATTATGTATATTGGATTTTATTGTTTTGAGGCCAACTCGAATGGTTCTTCGGGCCGGGTCAATACTGATAAAAACCATTATTATTCTAAGTAGCACAACTTCCCCTCGTTCTTCTTTTTTTGCGTGTATTGACACTTAGGATACCTCGTATTTTTTCACAGCCGAATCTAACTCAAAAATATTTACCACAAATCACATCCAGGGTATACAGGCTTATAATTTCATACAAATCAAACGATTGATCGCCGCCTTGGTCCGAAGAAAATCTCCGCATTCTGTCCACCATGTGATGAGACTTCCCATCGAAAACCGTTATGAACTCGGCGAGGATGTTAAAATGGAAAGCCGAAGTTAATAGTTTACGGCGCTTAAACCACTTACGACCGGTCGAAATGAGCAATCCCTCACGCAGCCACGATTGCAAGGCCTGATATTGATCCGCCTTCTGCAGATGTGTCATGGAACCCAGTATGGCTTCTACATCCTCGAGCTCTGAGAATACCATATTCAACTGGGTTCCCAACCAAACTTTTAGTGTTCTATGGCTCTCGCCCATAGACCAAATGCGTTGCATCATCAAATGGGCCGGTATTCCAATGAAATAGTGAGCATGACCCACAATCGGCAATGCAGGGGCGCTGTAAATCCTTCGGGTTTTGTCGATTTTTGGTTTAAATTTAAGAAAGTACACAACAGCAGCAATTGTGGCGAGAATCAATGACAGGCTTGTTGTTATCCTCAACCACAGCTCCAGTCCATCATTATACAACATATAGGCAATAAAAAAGGTACACTCTGCGCTTCAACAAAATCAAGAAGTTCTTTTAGAACTCGAAAATGTTACTGAACTGGACACAATATTTTGGCAAATGGACGCGAACAGATAATGTTTTTTATTTATTTATACAAACGTTTTCTTGAATATAAATCAATATGGACTGTCCATAGCTGATAAGTCTGAGTTCCGCGATAAGCTTATGAGGTTATTGTACATTTGCCTATTTTCGGCAACAGTCTGGCAGCACAGACAGACATGTATCATCTCAATTTATTGGTATTGGTATGTGACAGTAGATGGAAAAGTATTTATCGAAGCTATTGGTATCTTACGTCCAATTCTGATTCATGGAGGAGAAGGCGAAGAACACCAATGGAGCAGATAAACATATATATATATAAACAGCGGAAGGATTTCGAAAAGTCAACGGTCGAGATGTTTCTTGTTTCTCTTTTGCTGAATATCAGTCATTTTTTTATTCTTTTTTCGTTGAACGCAGTCTCAAGCCTATGTATTCGGCATACTGCATGCTCAAAATTTAAAAATGTATCTAAACATTTTAATATTATGATGATATTGTAGAGTTTTGAATTAATATAAATATAATAAAATTACAGAAATTCACCGAAGCCAATTGAGATGATATTCAACGTCAACAGACCATGTGTACTGTTGTATCTTTGTGAAAAGTTCACCATGACACCATTCAATGGCGGAACGCATAAAACTCAGTATCTGAATTCAGTAGGCGAACCTTGGTCAAGATTTCTGTCATAAATAATTGTATGAAAAACCAGAATTTGATTAAGGCATTCTAATGTTTTCAACAAGTCTTACTGAGCCTTAATTCTAAATTCACTTGCCACAAATAACATCCAGTGTTGCCAAATTTATCCAGTGGCCCATATCGATATCATCCTTATACTCGATCCCGGCGTTACGCCCCAACTAGAAGTCGGGTATTACTTTCGAAGATTTCCACATATTCTTGAAGTATCGAAAAATGAAATGCTGGTGTTAGGATTTTTCGCCGCTTGAACCATTTATGGGGCTTGCTCAGCAACAAACCTTCGCATAACCATGACTGATGAACGTTATATTGGCTAGATTTCAACAGAAAATTGCTAGTGCCCGGAATAAATTCCAAATCCTTCACATTTGACATGAATAAGTTGAATTCAGTCCCAAACCAGAATTTCACTGTTTCGCCATACATCTCACACAGGCTCGCTACGATTTTGAAGACAACCTCTGGTGGATGGCCATAAAACAGATTGGCATTGCCAACAGTGGGCCACGGTGGAACGCCAACAAAATTCTTGGATAGCTGATGTTGTCGGTAGTAACGTTTTAATGTGGGCAAATATCGGAAAAAGGACAGCACAAGAAATGTCGCTATCAAGCTGATGAGATACATTGCAGAACACGAGAGTACTTCAAGCTGAACTGTACATGTCCCACCTTGCACTCGTATGACTGAATAAAACAACTGAACCACAACTAATAGTTATTAAATATAACGTCTCAACGGTTGGGTGGATGCATGGATGGATGAATGGCAGTGTTGACTACTGATAAGACACCAACGAAATCCTAATCCATGTAATCAAATGCAAATAATTGGTCTGTTCCCGTACTGCAAGAAACTACTAATTTTTACTGTTTTGTTCGATATCAGAAAGGAAAAATTATTATCGTAATAAAAAACAGTAGATACTTGTAGTACAATTTCGGTCATTTCAAAATCGTAGAGACAATTTGTTCACTCCTTTTTTTATTATGTGAGTGGATTGAGAGGAAGAGATTACTTCACACAACCACTTGTATTGGTAAATTTAGCCTGATACAACAATCAACAATCAAGTAACGAATATTCGTTTCATACTCAATTCAATGTCCAGCATCTTAGAACTTTGTGACATATTGTACAACATATAAATCTTGTATATATTTTTTAACTTGATTTTGCTCCACCTGAAATGGACTTTTTGCCAAAAAAAAAGTGGATTCCTGGCCCATAGTAAAAATTACAATACATCAGGCTAGATACAAGCTTGTCATATTGGATAGTATTTTGTTTGTTATTGAGTCCAGTTCCATGCGTTCCATATGTTTTATGCTCTGATTTAAATTGAGATGACTTGATTTTCATTGCAAAATGTCGTTAGGAAAATATGAAATAATAATTTCTCATTTATCTTTAATATCAAATGTGCGAGCATAGAAACAGTCTTCACACATGGCTTGCTTCCTTATTGGCTACCCGCAATTCTATTAACAATATTAAATATTGATAATTATGGGTTTCAATTATCTCTATTTACCGGGACAACTACAAGTTGCCACCATTTATCAGCAGCCGGTGGCCGCACATCAAAAAGATGTGCGGCAATAATGAGAATTGCCGAACATTTTTGCATTTTTCACAATCAGGAGAACATTTGTTTAATGAAATGTCGACATCGGTTATTACACGAAAACTAATTAATCAAATTAATGCGACTATTAAGTAGCCAACACAGAGTGTATGGCATGTGCGGTGAGAGAACATAAAAAAACATGTCCTATATATTTTGATTTGATCTCTTTGGTTTTTGTAACGGCATCATACACATTCGGAAATAATATTTCAAGTTCTTTGGCCGCTGTTGGTCCAAAGCGATCTTCACTCTGTTCACTTCGAACACATACACACACATCACCCATTGACGTTTATTACACCCAACGCATCAATGGAATGTTGAATATCTGTTCTTCTGGGAGAATAGAATGTGGCAGGTAGAATCATGATTGCTTTGCGCCATTCGGTTATGACCACCAAAAGTTTGTTTACCCTAGCAGCAGTCAGTGACGATGCTCAGGCACTGGCGGAGATGCTTATGAGGATGATGTGAGTTGGTATAGATTATGGTGTGGATTACTCACTCGGTGAATAATTCGGTTTAATTTCGAAACATACAGGTTATAATCGTCACCAAGAATATTGAACAAACACGTTCCATGCTGGTTTGCAATCAATCCCAAAACATTTTGGAAATGCGAATTTAAATTCTTGTTGAAACAAAATGTGAAGTCAACACTATAGAGATATGTTTCACGATTAAGCAACCGAAAGTATATATTATCCCTCCAGAAAGATAATGAGTTATAAGGGACCATTTTTGAAACCGTACAGGAATGCATTACATCTCCTATATCTGGCCACATGTATTGACAAAAGAGGAGGGAGGATACAATTTAGTATTTATTCAAAATTGTGACTTTAATACACATCTTGTACTTCTTCTACATCAAAATGCAGCAATGTTTTGAAATCGAATCAAATTTGTCTTGATATTAGAATAAATTGTTGAATTAATTTTTAATGTAATAAATATTTCATTGTGTGGCTGTTTTGCATTTGCATTCATATGACACAAAGGTAGTCGTGTTAAATTAATTATATCGAATACATATATGTATGCATATGTGTTAGTGAATATAATATCGCGTACTTGCGAGAATATTCGTTGGAATGAAATCCGTATTCAGGAAGTCTGGTGTACCCCTTATGACAGACAGGACGCCAGAAATGTTCTCTTAATTAACATATATATATATATATATTATGTGATGTAAGTTAATAATCTATGAAAGACCGAGAAAACTGAACTACCGCTGTCGAAACCCATATGCAAGAAAACATTCCCCTATATATGCAAGGATTAATGGATGCACCATACATGGGATGCATTCAAGATTAATGCTAACATGACAGCGACCAACAATTAAATGAATCTATAGGCCACCACTTACACATAATAAAATACTTATAAATTGTAATTCAATTTCCGAAGAAGAAACAATAACAGATGAAAAAAACAGCAACAACAACAAGTGGATGAAATAACAAACACGTTCAAATTTTGGCCAACGACGAAGAAAAATAATAGATACGAACGAATTCCGTTGGCCCTTCCACCACCTACCTAGACACCATGTACCAGCACTTGTCACCTTTCATTGTTATGGTATTATAGGGCAGCAGCCATATGACGAACGTCACTTTGCATATCGGGACAGATCACTCGTTTATCATGTGCTTTGCCAGAGCGACCGAGCGAATATTGAACATTAGATGGTACCTGGTTGCAAGTGGGTGAATGAAAGATTGATTGATTGACGAAACCAGTGCAATGCTCATATCTTATACAACAAATCAACATATTTCGTTATGAGCAATATATATATATATGTATATATATACTGAGCTTGGAAGTTATTTTGAAACACAGCATGCATATGGGTAAAAAAATCTTATAGCTCATAATAAGATTTGGTATGACTCCCACACAATGTGTCTTGAAAAATTCACTCTATTGGCCTTAAACATCGTTAATATTAAACTAAATTCGAGAAAAATTGGCAGAAGCAAATGACGATGTGCAAACCATTTAAGCATTTAAGTATTATTGTTTTTATTCAGCCTGTTGTTTTTCCTTATTGCCCATTCAAAAATATTGCCAACATGATTCAGAATACCAACAATCGTGGATATATTAATGAAGCGTATCTAAAAATATCCGCTTGTTAGAAATTGATGGCACATGATGCCATCTGTCATAGCCACCCCTCTGGGGGTACAAATGGTATACCGTATTGTTGATTTAAAACGAAAATGTCATAAAACTATCGAAAACGAAGACAAAGTGTTTAGAATATACTTCAACACCAGCGCCATTCATACGTACGTACGTAACTAGATAGAGATATGTATGGCGAACAATTAAACAGACAAAAATGTGATTCGGTTCTTCATAATTGTTTTGTTTTGTTGGAATAATTTTTCCTTGGGTGATTCACACTCTAACGGTATTTTTGGATATATTCGTAGGTTTATGTGCTTGTAGAGATTTTCCCTTACAACAAATATTTAATTTATGAGTGGAACAACAACTGCCTCAACGCAGTTTTGCTAATTGTGCAATCATCTACCTTGATAAAGAACATGTGATTTATAGGGAAGTGTCATCCCCAACGGAAAGACAAATTTAATATACCCTTCATCGAATGGGGGGTATGTAAAAGTAAAATGAAATTTTGTTGAGCATTTTGCTTATTTTCGTTTCGTAAATTATATTTGTAATTCTCTTAATATTCCAAAAAGTCAGCAAACGAAATAAAAACAACACATTTGTAAAAAAAAATAAAAAGAAGAGGATGTGTTTTAAAATATGATGCATACGATATTTGTTCCATCACGCAAGAAATGCACATATGACCAAATTTAGTAAGAATTGAAAAAAATGTTTTCATGAATGAATGGATGGATGGATGGTGTCACAAACATTCAATTATTTTTTTTTAGATGGCATGAGTAAAATACACATCCATTCAAATGGAAGCCGATTTGAATCTATCTAGTCAATCAAAAAAATTGAAAATCTTAAACAATTTAGAACAAAAAATAATTTTTAAATTTATTTCATATTGTTTTGTTATTTTGGATTTGTGTTATTTGGACTCGGCTTAAGATATATGAAAACATGCATTGGGCCATTGTACCTGCATGGGTACAGCCTCAAAAACCATCAAAATACTAGATTTCACCCAAAAATTGTGAATTATTAAATATTTTCATGTTGAAAATGTAACCCAAACGACAACCGTAGAATATAAATTGTTTTGCTTCGATTACCTATAAATTAATTTTACTTCTTATCTTCTTCGTGCAGAAGTTTAAGGGTTTCCATTGTTTTGTCAGTGAATTGAATAATTTTAATTTTGTTTTCATAACTTTTCGAGAAAATAGTTTCAAGTCAGTTCTATGTTTATAAAACTATAAAACAGATTGCATAAAACCAATAATGGTTTTAAAAATAAAAGTTAGATGACCAGCAATAATGTTTAATTTTTATTGCATACATGGATTGAGAAATATCGCAAGCAACTATCATTTCGGGGGAGAAAAAAACATTTAATATTCCAAACATAAATATCCCACTGTCCTGGGCAGAATACTTCTTCGCAATAATATTAAATATATGATAATATACATACACATATTTATATTAAGACATTATTTTCATTTTTTTCGCCCATTATGAAACTTGAAAAAAAAAACAAACGCCAGTTTTTTTTTTCGGCAATATTTCGGACAAAGAACAACACAAACCGCACAACAAATCAAGCAACAATAAAATAGAAACCACAGCGGCGACGCCAAAACAAATGACGTAAATTAGCGACAAAGATCAAATCGTTAAATAAAATTTAATTCTTCATTCAGAAAATATGCGAAAAGAACCTCCGAACCAAAAGGAAATTGTTACAGATACATCTGATTGAGATGCGTGTATACAGGCATCTTCAAATCTGGAAAACTTTTCTTGATTCGAATAGCTGTTATAAATTATTAACTGATTAAATGCCAACGGTAACATTATTTGTATCTATATAATGTTTAAATGATATTAGTATTCAATCAAGTGATTTCGAGACTAGGTTCGTTAATAAACCTTGCCTGATACAAATTGGTCGCATCGGAATATATCAGGAGTATTACCTATCCCCTTTAAATGTTAGATATGAAATTAAAGGGAGTAAAACAGTTTCAAATCTTCTACGTTGCTTGGTTCCTACACAATCTAGTTTATTCAAAATAAAATAACTGAAAATAACAATTATTTACTAAATTAACTAACAAAACATACTCATAGCGTTGCCGTTGTCTCTGAGACACTTCCTCTCTTACACAAATGTCTGTTTTACGGAAATGTTCAATCAGAGCACTTCCGAAAAGAGTATCGCTCAAAATCTATTTAAAAACTAAAAGCCAATTCATGTCTTAGGTATGCCGTTGCCATGTTTTGTTTGTGTCTGTGTGTGTTTTGTTTGCGGTACTCAGTGTGAGATATCTAGTTGACTAGCTGTTGTGCATGTATGCGTTGGTATTTTGACCAACAGTATACGTCAACTAGCTCTGTGCTCATTTAACCAAAATAAGAGAAAATCAAAGAAGTGTTTGGGGCAATGGAGAAGAGACGATACAACAGCTGTTGCTTGCAATGGCAACAGCAACACAATGGCTGTTTTGCTGCTGTTCGACATCTTAGCATTTGTTGTTGTTGTTTTTGTTATTAACATAACAACCTGAATGGAGTGATCTTTTCATTTCATTTTGTTTTTTTTTTACTTTTATTGGGGGGGATATAAATAAAAATATGTTTGCAATGTTATGCTCACTTTTGTCCCGATTATTCAACGGAAAAGAAGTGTCTTCGAACACAAAGTATTCCCGAAGAAGAAGACAAACGCCCAGTCTGCAAGGAAAATTCAGCAACAACAAAGAAGAAACAAAAAGGCAAACACGTGAATTGAGAAATCTGAAATACAAATAAAGCATTTCTGCTTGTGAACATTTTTGTTTATGAATGAATCTGTCCCGAAAATATTTGGTCTCCTTCCCGCAATGAAAACTCTCCAACTCAACAATACCCACACCTACATACATAGTAAATGTGAATAATAACAAAAATATACAGCTATATCTGTGTGAATTATACTAGATATGAAAACGATTCTGGCAAAGTATGAAAATCTGAAAACTTATTAATAAAAGCCATCCGCAACATTCGAAAAGACATCATTTGCAGAACGGTCGTCAAAGTGAAAAGATATTAATCTCTTAAAACAAAAAGTAAAAGAAAAAACAAACAAGAACACATCTCGGCTAAAAAAATAAGAGGCCAACATTCAAATAACAAATTTATTTTTTTTTCGACAAACAATAAAACCCTACCAAAAATTAAAAAAAGAAAAACTTATACAAATACCAATCACATTAAAGAAAGTGCTATCGTTAATATAGACAAACAAAAAACAAAGAAAGCATCAAAAGCAAGCTGTAAATTCATCGATATCGATTTAAATGATTTATTTATTTTTTTTGGATAATTGTTTAAGTCGCGCGCACAACAAACCGAAACAAAATAGAAACCGACAGCGGCTGGCACTATTTTAAGTGAGCTGAATAAGTGTAATTATTATAACGGTTATATTTCCATTGGCCACAAACGACTTTATTCGTCTGTCGTCGCTCTTCTGTACCATTGTCACACGCAGCGATTTTACGCATAAGCGCCCCTTAATTGTATCGCAGCAGTGTAGAGTGCCGTTTTGAAGAGTTTAACGTGCGTGTTCTATTTGACAGCGTGTAGTCAGTCATACATACTTGAGACTAAGTTGCATTTATCGCAAACATAATTAATAGAAAAACAACAAACCAAACATCTTACCACAAAGATTATCATTTCAACGCATTTTTTGTGATTTCTGTTGGCAATTTTGTTAAACGGACATCTTATTAGCAATGGCGGATTTATCACACGAATTAGGTGCACTGCGCTTCGTTATGGTAAGTTAACACTTGATCATATATACATATACATATATTGTTTTTATTTATCTCGTATAAATAGGAACTTAATGGCAGGATAGTTTAGATTTGGGGTTTTTAAGCCCATATAGAAATATGTTATATATTTATATAAAGTACTAATTTTGGGGTGTTTTTGGGACTTGTTGTAAGTGGTCTCGTTATAGTGATTTACCCGCTCCAATTACATTTCAGCAATTACCAATATATTCTTCCCAAATAATTTTCGAATAATTCTCCTTTTTTAATTGGAACATATAATATTTGTTTAAAGGGTTGTTATTTTCTTCAGGCAATATTATTAAAGTGCTTTGAATCTCTGTCTCTCTACTTACATTTCTGAAATTACCATATAGCACACTTTTCGAATAATATAATCGATATGAAAGTTGGCAAATTTAAAGCATTTTCATATTTTAAGATTTCATCTGTCTGTCGGTCAATTATTGCTGGCATTTTGAATTGCTTAATAACCTACAGAATAATCTTACTGTATTAGCAGATTTATAATTTTATTTTCAAAATCTGGATTTTTATATATGAAATTATTTAAATTCTACTCTTTTTACATACTTCCGTTGGCGAATAAAGTCTTCAAGTCTGTTTTAATAAACCCATATATATTCGTTTACTCCACGTGATTAAGATGTAGCTTATCAAATTAAAATTATTAAAATAAAATAACTAATTTGATAATCTGGTTTGGTCACTAAGTCCTTATTATTATTATATATATATATATTGGGTCCATTTAACCCCTTGATCTGCATGTGAAAATAGTGCCACCAAAAAAAATCTGCCTAACGACCAGTCACTCATCATCATTCTAGTTTCTTACACCGTATATAATAATGCTTGGAAACAGCAATTTGCTGTGGTGACACTCTCTACAAGCCATCAACGCATAACGACATTTCCCACTTAAAACTCAAACAAGTTATTGTGCCAATGCACAGTCGTTTGAATCTTGTGAAATATCGCATTGTCTTGCCGTTAGATTAGACACAGTCTCAAACTCTTCATTCCATTCAAATTTAACGGTGGCAGCTTGTCTTTCAAATGCACACTACACCAAATAATGGCCCCCCTAATAATAAACACAAAAACCCAACAACTTTCGACCTTGATTAATTATGATGTCTGACGATATCCATGGTTTCATGCAAGTTTTGTTTTATTAATCCAAAGAGAAAGTGGCCTAGCTTTTTTGGTGTGGTATGGGTAATTAATTAGTGGAAACCCTGCAACAACACCTGTTATGAAAACAATGCTTCGAAATGGAACTGTTCACAGCCCTTTAACTAACACTGTCATGCAACAGCAATCCGACCCTAATCAGAGCCATGAGTGAGAAAATTGGTTTAGTATACATTCTTCTTTGGTTGCTGCTCGATCGGTGCGAAGTGGGGCGATTTGTTATGAAAAGAAATGAATACTTAAAATTTGGGATTGGGTGCAGCATAAATAGGGTTACATTTACGGACATATGTTTGTATACTCACTATAAATAAACGGTAATTGTTGTTGTCCGTTGTTAACTGTATTAATTGTATGATACCTACCATCTAACACACTCTGTTCTAAATTAAATTACACTCTACCCTGAACTACTTTTAATGGCCATAAATTTAATGAAATTTATTTTTTCCGTTTTCCTGGAAGTCCTTTATTCTCTTCAATGACAACAAATCATAAATCATTAAATAGTAAATATCTAAACTATTTGTCAGCAAATTTGGGGCAAAGGAGTTCAACAAATGGGCTGCCTAGACAATATTAAATACTTTTATTTCAAAAATAAATGAAACATAACCATACAGTGGGTACACCATGGGAACACATCTTGTTATCCAATCTTTGGGGTTTCTTCTTTTTCGATGGGTGTTAATAAAATAAATAAATGCCAGACAACAAAAATATACACTTGTTTAGAAACACTATAGATTGCTGACATGATCAACGACGCCATTTCGTTCCGAACCATATAATCGGATGGACACACAATGTTCTACACATTTTAACCTCGTTGACGGTCAAAGTCAAGTGAGCAGGAATCGCAGAACGCCAACAAATGTTTACACTCTCGCGCCATGTCACTGAAAAGTGTGTGGTATTTTGGGCTGTTAATCTTTTGATCTGAACAACCACGTTGATCTGTGCACATTACAAGTACCAGTCAATTGTTGATGGACATGGGAATATCTAACTTGCTTCCAGTCGTTCAAATAATCCCAACCCGGTGATTCTTGATATTTTGTTAATATCTACTACTAGATATGTATACACTTGGTGGAAATGTTTCCGTTCTTGCGAGAACAACCTAATGTCCATGGGCAACAAATCCGATTTTCTTCTATGGCAAATTGTTTTCAATGTTAAAGACATCCAACATTTGGCTTTGACTATGTTAGTTAATATGTGCAAATATTTTCTTGGCATTGGCGTCAACACATGTGCGACTATGGCGGAAAAACTCAAGACACCAACAACAGCAACAACGAAGCAAAGCAAATGAAAATATTTTAATTCGCTGAAACACGGACGCCCCCCGTTATTGGCCATGCCAAGAATTCAAGTGATCTGTTCTTTACTCACTCATGCAAACAACAACAACAAAAAACAACAAGGAAAATAAGTATGTGCGCCAGAATAGTACATTAAATACAATACAACAACAACAACAACAACAGAAATAAATAGAATATTTCAAAAATTGATATGAAATGGTCAAGTGTTTTCCTTTTTCTGGTTATTATTATTTAAACAAAGACATATAAAAACCCCAAAAAAAACTATATTCACTCTATTTTTTACGATTTATATATACACATATACCACACAAACACGCACATATGTACACATATATACTATAATTATACTTGTCGTTTTTCTTAAAATGTAAGGAATTCGCCATGATTTATTGGAAAACATTTGGAAATTCCTGAAATACCAAAGAAATTCAAATAGAAAAATAAAGATAGATATAAAATAAAAAATGTTTTAGATGGGATTAGTGGACTGGGATATAATATGTTATGGTACTCAGACAGTTTTTTTACTCACCGATATCCCGAAATGACAAATTACAGACCCTTTGTAATATTAAAAATCACTGGCGCCTAGGGCCATCTAAATACCTATAAAGCGGTTGTGCCTTTTTATGGTTTCTATACTTTTATATACCTTTTGATAGGAATATTCACCCAATGACAGCTCAAAATATAAATTAGAACCAATTTGGTTCGAAAATGTACCTAAATACCGAATAATTAGGGGTATAGTTATATGTGACGGCTACCCCGAAAAATGGAACATTGGTGTCGTTTCCATTCTATGATTCTAGGATTTAGTAAATCCAGTGGGTTTCAAATGTCAATTCCATTCCATATATGCCAAATAAATCCTCATAAAGGAAGGTAAAGCTGCTAAAAGTTCTAATCGACACGCCAATTTACGAGCTAGATCTACATAGAAAATTATTCTGATCAAGAGGTGGTCCAAGGTGCTACAAACGGAATTAAACTCCACCTTTGGGTATATGTATATAAATATGACTGCGTTATTATCCTTAAATTCGTCCGAATCAACAATTGCTTGTGATTGTCATTCCACAATTCGGCTCCGCATTGCCACAATTACGATAAGGTAAAAAAAAAAAACAAATTAGACCACCACAGCCAAAGAAAAAAACCAAAAAAGGGTTCGCTGTAATTGTCACTGACGAGCAATTTGTAGAAACAAAAATACATATTTTCTATGATTATATTCCAAAGCTTGTTCAATCCAATAAAAGGTACCCTCCTAATTCACGTATTTACCAAAAAAAGATTCTACTCGTATCCTCCCCTGGACCAATTTTTTTGTTTTTGTAATTGCTGCGCTACAGCATCTTTTTTCGTAATCATTTTAAACGTTCACACATTGCTATGCCAACTATTGCCAATTTTGTGTCTTTATCGTTGTTTTTCCCCCGGCTATTCATTCATTCATGATATCTAAAAGTAGAAAAAAGGAAAATTTGGCTCTAATACGAATCAATTAAAATCCAAGTGTTATGCCATTGTAACGACCGAACTCTGTTGCTAGCCTGGCCCGTGCCAACATCTTTACCATTTTGTTTACCGGCCATTGCAAATGAAAAGAATTTGATTTATTTACGTCTTATTTGGGCGAGCGGACGGACACTCGTAGTCGAGCAGAAAAAATTGTCGATTCAGTACCACTCGGAAACTAACCCAAATATATTTTAGTTTAGTGCAAATTTTCAATTCAGCAAACGGGTAAAACTAAAACAAATCAAATATTAGTTCTTTTGTAAATTTACTTAAATATCGTTTTTTTTTTTTATTGGATGTTGGTTAAATATCGACTAACAACAAGCCGATTTTCTTATCGAGTGTTATATTTCAAGAGACTGATTATTATTCGTCTTCGCGATAGATTGTAACCAAATGGTTCTGAATGCTGTGTGCATTCGAAATGAAAGAACAATTATTACAGTTTTATGTTTAGAACTTACTGGATGTTAGTGGATACGTTTATTCTTAGAAGATATAACAACTACGATCCGCTGTTTTACAGCACCTGTGGCTCAGTTATAAATGCATTGGTTCAAAAAAAAAATTATTATTTTCACCTCGTTTCTGTAAAATTCCAAACATACGAATACGAGCAGAACGAAACGAACGAATGGTAGTACCACTATTACAGAAAATCGATAGTGAATTACATTCTTTATGCGAATTGTGAATTTAGGAGACATGTATATTTAGATGTTGTATAATTACCTTTTACAGAATTTTTGAGAAAAAACAAAACAACTGGACTACTTGTCGAAGAGATGGAAATGTTAACGAACACACCTAATATTTTACGACGAGTATTTCCCGATTTTACATTTACTACATGATATGAAATTCTAACAACAACCGCGAGCGTAATATTGTTGACAAATAAAACGCAATTAGATTTTTAATTAAAATATTTATTTTATGACGTTGCCAAAATATTTCTTTGTAGATGATAGTGCGGATGAAATGTCTAAAATCGAATTCAAGGTTAACTTTTTGACATTCTTTTTAAATTTTGAAATGACTATGCACAAAATTCGACATGACTCATTTTTACACACATTCAAAAGCGTCTACTTGTTGCTAATGTATTTGGATGCAGATAAAAATGCAGATTGTGAATAGTGGTGGACATATTCAAGCATACATGCAAGTTTAATAAATGCCGCATAGCTTTTTCAAAAATAAAGATATCGTGTTGGTTTTTTCACTTTTAAATCGGGTACTTTATTCACTTTATATGGAATAAATAATAATTTAGGGAATGGGAATTGTCTCAATTTTTGCTTGAACAAAACTAAAGCAACTCTACAATACAAACCGATGGGCTCTACAATTTTAGTTAATTTTTAGTGTTATAATTCGATTCTTAACCCACAGGAAACAAACTGTTTTAGAGCTTATATTTAATAGGCAGTCAGTAAATATATATTACGGTATGAATGTGGACGACACATATCAAAAGAGAAATTTAAAATAATTTATTGGCAGATTTCTTGTAAAGTATCGATCAAACTATTTATATGTTTGCTGTTTTTTGTTTGTTGCGTTCAGTTGTGAGTTACGGGGTGTTAAAAATGGAAGTGAACAAAGAGAAAATTCGGTACATTTTACAGTTTTTCTTTGACAAATGCGTAAATATAAGCCAAGCGGCTTAAATTGTGAATGGTATTTATGGATCCGATACTGTAACAGCCAATTATGTGCAATTTTGGTTTCGTAGCTTCCGTTCAGAAATTTTTGATGTTAAAGATGTACTATGCCGAAAATGTCGATAAAATGGGAGAAATTATCGAAGTTGACCGGCATGTTAGCAGTCGTAACATCGCCCAGGAGCTAAAAATCGACCACAAAACTTTTTTGTGCCATTTACACAAAAAAAAGAATAATGGATTTCCTTTTTCTTTGTGAGATCGGTTTGTTTGCTGAAGAAAATATATCGCTTGTTTGGGTGTTTCAGCTTGACAGTAACCTCCAAACATACACCAAAAAATGTCAAAGATTGGTTGATGGAGTAAAAAATTCGGGTTTTATAATGGCCAACACAATCATCAGATTTTTACCCTATAGAAAAATCTTTGGAGTATAATAGATAGCATAGCAAAATCAGAAGAGTTTCACAAGCAAACTGACATAACCTCTTCCCAAGGGTTCAGGATGCAAGGCCTATATATATTACTTTATAAGAATTTCGTTTTCAACAGTTTTGAAAATGAAAACTTGTCAGGCAATCCTAACCAAAATTTTTCAAATTTATTTAAATTCTTCAAAATCGATTAGTATATTTTTCTTCCAAAATTGTACCTAATGGAACAGGTTTCGAGATATATATATATATATATATATATACCATTATGATCAGTATCGGTATTTTAAATTGTATGTGTGTGTGTGTTTTTTTTTCAGGACTCCCCACTATCTTCAAAAGTAGCCATGTTCAATAATCAAGTCAATCAGCACAAGCAGTCTCAGCTTTTAAATCCATTCTCGCAAACGGATGGCCGCTCTTCACCAAAGCCCACATTCTCCAAAGATGAGTACGGCAAGTAAGTTACACACAGTAATAACGACCTCTCCCTATGGTATTTATCGATGTAAATCAATTTTTTTGCAGGCCCCTGGCAGGAAGTTTAACAGAAATGAGAGGACAAAAGGCCAATATTCACGTGTTGAAAGAAATGTTGGAGCTTTGTCAAATTATTGACTCGGAAGGTTACAATGTCAAGGATGAACCACAAATGCGCGTCATACCCTTTGGAGAGCTATTTAATGTGAGTTGGAGATGAGCGTTTCAGTTTTTGTTTGACAAAATAAAATATCTCTTGTGTTTTTAGATCTACAACTACATCTCTGACAAAGTTGTGGGGATTCTACTTAGAGCCCGCAAACACAAACTGGTCGAATTTGAGGGTGAGATGCTCTTCCAAAGACGTGACGATGATGTTCCAATTTTCTTGTTGAAGCCGATATCGGAGATACGACATGAACTAAATGATAAGATAGAAAGCATTAAACGATCGGGCAGTCCTGCTCCACAAGCCACTTCGGTATTGTTGGATAAGAAGGCGCATGGCTTAGATGTTCCTAGAGGCGGTACACCTGTGTCACGTACTCCAACACCACAGTCCTCGAAGGCTGCCTCGCCAGTACGTGAAACAAAAAAGACCAAATCTAAGGCTGCGGCTGCTCCTACCCCACTTGAAGTACCAAAAATTCAACTAAGCGGGGAAGCAGACGTAAAGGATTCACCTAAATCAGAAAATACCGAAAATCAACAACAAACCCAGGTTCCTGTTTCCCAAGAGGAAGCGCCCGAACAAACAGAAGCTGCTGCAGTACCGACTGAGACAACAATACCCCCAGTACAACAAACCCAACAACCCACAACAGAAGATCCGGCGAACAAAAGCGACGTCAACAACAACCCAGCCGATCTGCCAGTCGTTGAAGTCATTGAAGCTACAGCCGTCTATGTCCGATCGAACAATAACGGATCTGTACCACCCACCAGCAACACTGAAGCTGCAACGACGCCGGCCGCCTAAAATCAGCAACACTAGTTTATAATCCCATCCGATTAACCTATCGAAAAGTACATTAGCTCCTAAGTAAAACTAACTTTTCACGTAATACGTGTACGCAAAGTGGACGGAGAAACCGAATTGAGTAGCAACCTTCCCATAACTTTTTTGTGGAATGGGCTTTCGTTTCACGACTCCCTAGAGTGCAGTATTGTAGACAGGTGTAAATAGCTAACGAGTAGCAATGTATCAGAGTAATAATAAGTTTGTCATTTCTAACATTTCCTTTGGTCCTTCTGTAGTAGCTAATCATCTCATATCGTGGCTCCATGAAGAGCAACCATCAAATGTGTATCATACATACATAGTTATATTATGGTTATTTATTTATATATACTTCTATAGTGATATCTGAAAAAAAACAGCAACACAAAATCATTAAACATAATTCAATAAAAAAAAACATGTAATCTTAACAATTACATTGAATTGTTGGCATCATTAACAATTTGCATTGGTGTCATTGCGGTAAGTTAAATATGTTGGATAATTCCCAAACGCTGCCTTTTCATTCTAACTTTATATATGAATATAGGCCGAGACCATAATATATACGCTTTGTAGTCGATTTTAACAATATTCATAGAATCACTTTATGCATGTCCGTTTGTAAACAAAGTACACACCGCACTTATTATCTAAATTTGATGAAATTTGGCACGGCTCACATATTTGGTCCATGTACGAACCCTATTGAAATTTGTGAAAATCGGTTCATATGCAAAATTTCGTTTAAGGGGAACCCTCCATTCCAGGGGTCAAACATGTTGTTGATATAATTCGAATCTACACTAATTAAAGAATGTCCCTGCAAAATTTCAAATGAAAATCACTAATCAAGTGACGGCTGAAGAAACTTTAAACGCGCTTTTCTCAAAACATTTTTTTGCGAATGGCGGGCACGATAACTCAAAAACTAATAACCCAATCGATTTCAAATTTTTACACGTATCTCTGTGGGTGTATAGCTATCGTATGAACTAGGATAAAACCAATCGGTGAAGATCTTCCTTATTTTTAACTTGGGTTTTGGTAAAAAATCGGCGATTTTCCAAAAATATTTTTTCAAAGGTCCACCATTTTGTTAATTTTAGAGCGAAGTCAATAATCCTAGTTCATACGAGAGCCAGACATGTACTCTTTCTAACACCGTTGGAATTTTCGGATTCCAATGTTCCAGTGAGGAGTTATCATGCCCGCCATCAAAAATAAACACTTTTCTTTAATTACAAAAAACAACAACAAAACAATAACAAAAATTGTTTGTAAATTATTTTTCTTCTATTTTAAATCTTCAATCAATTATATATGTATGTGTAAAGTTACAAACCTTAACAAGCATTGGTATTGATTTACCAGCCCATTGAAAATCTTGAAAAAGTAAAATCGAGAATGGGGGGGTTCAAACCAGCACAGGATCTTTGAGCACCATTTACAAAAAATCGGACGAAAACATATATGGAAGCTATATCTAAATCCCGCACGGACATACCCTTAGTCTGTTAGACAGATGGGCGGAGGGATGTACATCCATAAATCCACTCAAAAATTGATGCTATGCTTATTCTCAAAAATAACTATGGGTCTATCTTGTTTCCTTATGTGCCTTAGAAACATATGTACAAATACATAATACCCTGTACCACAGTGTGTGTGGCGAAGGGTATAAAAACGTCAGTTATTTGTCAAGCCATGGACTTTTCAAGCGATTTATTATTTGTGTAGGGCACACCACAGGCTGACCAAATCGACTACACTGCGTTTTTTACATTTAACATAAAAATAGTCGATTTTATTTAATTTCTTCAAACTTTCAAATATGGTGAATTTACTCATATATAAAATTAGTTTATATATGCATTATCAATTGGCAATAAAACTTTAGAATTCCCTCTAATCATTGGTGCACAATTTATAAGAATCGGTTCAGTATTCGCTGAGTTATTTGCATTTGAAGTCAACTATGTTCCCAAATATACTTACTGTTCGGTGCTGGGCGCCCATTACCTGAAAATGAAAAACCTCACAAAAATCCATTTTTAACAACGGCAATTTTTCGTAATGGCTGCTGCTTTGTTAAGAAAATTAAGCATACTTTTAGGTCAAACACAGTATGTATGTAGTCCGATTTTTAAATTGATAGGCGGGTATGTTTGTCAGTTTTCATGCACAAATTTGACATAACACAACAATACATACACACAGTAGCTACTATGAAAAAAAAAACAAAACGTTCAACTCAGCGAATACTGAACCGATTTTTATAAAATTTGCACCAGTGGTTAGAGGAACTTCCAAAATTTTATTACATATATTATGCATGTGAAAATTAGCAATATGTGACATTTTGAAGTTATGTAAAAAATCGGACTACATACCTACTGTGTTTGGCCTAAAAGTATGCTTTAATTTTCTTTACAAGCCATCAAGCCATTACGAAAAATTGCCGTTGTTAAAAATGGATTTTTGTGAGGTTTTTCATTTTCAGGTAATGGGTGCCCAGCACCGAACAGCAAGTATATTTTGGAACATAGTTGACTTCAAATGCAAATAACTCAGCGAATACTGAACCGATTTTTATAAATTTTGCACCAATGGTTAGAGGGAATTCTAAAGTGTTATTTCATGTTGAGAATGCATATATAAACTAATGCTATATATGAGAAAATTAACCATATGTGAAAGTTTGAAGAAATTAAATAAAATCGACTATTTTTTGTGAAATGTAAAAAAACGCATTTGGTCAGCCTGTGCTGTACCCTACATAAATAATATATCGCTTGAAAAGACAATGGCCAGGCAATAACTGACGTTTTTATACAGGATATCATGTATTTGTGCATATGTTTGTACCGCGCAGAAGGAAACAAGATAGGCCCGTAGTTATTTTTGAGAAAAGGCAATCGTATATATGTTCGTCCCTTTCTACCATTAAGACGAAATTTTGACAAGCTTTGATGTTTATTTACGAGTTTTATTTTCTGCGGGAAAAAATAAAACTCCTGAAATTATTTTTATTTTCTAGTGATTTGATATAACTTATAACCGTTACGGTCTCTGAAACATACACAACACGTTGTGTCATTTTTGACAACATATAACTGCAAACCTTTTCAGCAATTTAGATCAGTATGCCATGCCGTTAGTGGTGTTTTAATTAAAACAATGATTTTTTTCTTTATATTTTTTTTATTTTGTACAAATATTGGATGTATTATTATTAAACTATTAATATTTTACTAAATATATGGGGGATGATTTTACAAGAATAATCCAAAAATTGGATTAGTCAGTCAACCGATCTACAGCTAGGCCTAAGGTCTAAATACAGTTGTGTGTAAGGTAGGCTTTTGTAATGGACGCGTTCAACGCAAGCGGACAGATGTGCATCGTCTGGTTTACATTTTTGATGTAAGGGCGGCTAACTGCGCTTTGAGGGCATCGATTTGGCACAATAATTCGATGTTTTGGCGTTCCAGATAAGCGGCACGAATGGCGATCTCGTCTTCCTTGATGCGGCGACGGTCATGGGATTTCTTTGCTGCGGCATAGTTTTTTCGGCGACGTTCATAGTATGCTGCATCTTTGACAATGCCACCCGAGGTTGATACGGAATTTTGGGTATTGACATTGGCGCTAGAATTGGGTGCTGATGCACTGGCAGTTTGGGTCACAGATGACTGACTGTCCGAATTTGAATCACAGTCGCTGGATTCTTCGCACTGCTGGCGTTCTTCGTTCTCGCTGTTGCTACTGGACGAACCTTCATGAATGCTGCCACTGCGTGAACTTGTGCGACGCATTTTTGGATTGGTGACGGTGCGGGATCCACCATTTGAGCTGCGAATTTGCTCGAGCACTCGTTTGCGATATTCAGTGTATCGCTCCACTCGAGGATTGTCCAGCAAAACACCTGTTGCTGCAAAATTAGCCGCAACGGGGGAAAGCTTTGAATGGACGGGTGGTTTTAACATCGTATCAAATTCTTACCGCCTTAAACGACAAATACATTAGAAGTTCTTACCGGGTTAACCTACTTTTTGAGGATTTATTTGACATATATGCAAAGAAATTGACAATTTAAACCCATTGGGTTAACGAAATCCGATTAAATGTAAACGTACTATTATTCTCCAATGCTAAATCCAATCGAAAATGCATTTTCAAAAATAAAAGTATGCGCAAGAGCTGAGCTGTGTGACGTTTCAATGGAACATAACAGCTTACTCGGCAAGATTGTTCTAACTACGTTATGGACATGGTTTCGAAAATCCCACAAGCTGCAAGTCGGGAACCCCTTCATTATGATAAGCAGTTACCTTATCATCTACAATTTATTAAATCAAATATGTATTTCGCATTTAGAACCGTGTATTCAATTCTTGTTCTAAAATATTTATTTATTAAAATGTCAAAAATACCAATTAATTTATTTAGTTTTATGTAGTAAAGATATTAAATAAAATCACACCGAATTAAAGAATATTTATGTTAATTACATAGCCATACACTATATTTGTTTTTTATTTAATTTCATTTAACAAAAAATTTCCTTGGATAAGAATAAAGGTTTCATTTAATTTGAAAAAGTTTTCCAATTGCAAAAAGTTTTTTAAAAAGTTTCTTATTTGTAAAAGGTTTCATGTTTCATTTAATTTGCAAAAGGTTTCATTTAATTTGGAAAAGGTTTTGTTTAATTTGGAAAAGGTTTCATTTAATTTGTCTGTCTATATCTGTAGATGTTCAATTGCAAAGTTCAGGTCGCATTTGTGATCCGAAATGGATGAAATTTGGCACAGCTATTGAACTTGGTACGCTATGCTAAATGCTAAATGTACCTTATTTACACCATTGGCGAACGGACTAAACTCCCAAAAGTAACTATGGGTTTATCTCATTTCACTTGCATGTTGAAAACAGTGGCGTAGTATATAAAAACGTCAGTTATGTGTCAAGTCGTCGACTTTTCATGTGATCTATTTTTTCTGTTGGGGTATAGCAGAGCCTGCCCAAATCGACTATACTGCCATGTTCACATATAGCAAGGAAACATGTTGATGTTTTAAATATCTTTAAACTCTTACATAAAGCTAATTTTCTCTGTATGTATGTAATGTTAGTATGTAATGAAACTTTAAAATTCCCCCTAACCACTAGTGTGTAACTTATGAAAATCGGTTAAGTATTCGCTGAGTTATTTGAGTTTAAAGTCAACGATGTTCCTAAATATACTTACTGTTCGGTGCGGGCGCCTATTACCTGAAAATTACCTATCCCCTTGGACCCTACATGTAAAAATAAAACACTTTTAGGTTTATATTTTGCTGCAAAAATCCAAATTTTATTGATTCCGATTTCTTAAGCGAATCGCAAAAGGAATCCGTTCAAAATATTCTCTTTGAGATCAGTTTTCTTTTTTTTACTTTCTTTCACAGTGCGTGAAACGAGTATTCTTTGCGGATTCATAAAACGAATCCAACAAAAGCAGCTGTAAGAAAAATCTTTATAAAAGATATGTACTGAATAAAAATTATAATATATAACAATACATTTACAATTGCAAATAATAACTATGATAAGGATAAATAAAAGTTGTTGTTGTCGACAATTGAAAAATAAAAAAAAAAACAAAACAAAAGTAGCATACAAACAAAAGCTATAATCGTAAATGGTATGTAGGAAAATGATGCAATTGAAAATAATCTAATTAAGGCACGATCTCAAGATGTCAAAAAATACATTATTGGTTATTAGATCGCTGATATGTAAAAAGGACTTTCTTGGCTTAAGGGTTGAAGTTTTCGAGAGGAGATTTGTTTCTACTTAAAGATTAGGGAGATTGTTAAACTGATTTTTTTATCCCCTCACACGGGGACTTCCCAAGAATGTTCTTAAAAATCAATTTTTAAAATTAAATCATAAATTTGTAAGTGTCTGTGTGAGTGTAAATGCAAATATCACAATCATTTTCTTCTTGTTATAATTAAATTAATTTCTTAGTTTTTTGTTTTTTTTTTTTTTTTGTCTATCTTTTAGATCTAAAATGTATGTTTGTGTGTTCTTTTTGTACAGTAGTAGTATTAACGATTTTAAAATGTGAAAAATTAAAATTTAAAATAAAAATCACAGTTCATTTATCAAGTTACTTTCATTTGGTTTCAAGAAGAAGTTGTTAAGTTTCGATATAATAAGGTGTAAGAGAAGTTTGTTGTTTTTATTTATTATTAATAATTTTTGTTTTTGTTATTCTTTATATAATCATTATGTAACATGTCTATTTACTACAAATATGTATATATATAATTATTTTCATTCTTTAATCGCAACAATTAATGTCTTTCCTTTAATTTATTTCAATAAGCAAATTACTAAAACTGGCATTATAAAGCGCATGTTGTGTCTTCAAGCATCCTATCCATATTATTAGTAAGCTGGACTCATTAAAATAGAATAGATCAATATTTAAATTAAACGGTACTATTAAATTTCAAATGATATAAGTGTTATTATTACATAAATTTTTATTATTTTTACATAAATCTGAGAATAGGTTTCACAAGATGGACACATGTTAAATGTTCTTCTTCTATAGTTTTCTAGCGTTTAAGTACACTGCGGGTCATAAAAAAATTTTCAACATGAATCATTGTTACATTTAGAAAACTTGTTGTCATATTTAAATGTTATTCATCATCGAGCTGATTTAGAAATACTACTTAAACCAAATACAAATACAGTTAAATTTTGTTTTGAAATCTTACATTCGACTTTTATGTGTGTTTTCATCATTTCAGTTTTAGAATTTTTCAATTTAATTTTTTTTAATTTTCTTAATTTTATTAAATATATGTATAATAATTATTAGTTTACAATGGATAATTTTTTAAGAGTAAAAAAAGAAAACAAAGTCATAGAATTTTGTTGGGTTTGTATTAATGCGTGTGTTTGTTTAAAGCAATCACTTTAATTGTTTTTGTTTTTTTCTGTTTCGCTTACATACTAAAGGAGATGAATGTGTTGAATGAATCCTTAATGCTAATAATAAAATGGTTGGTTAATTTAACTTATCGGCTACAACTTATACCTAAAACATATTCTAACGTAATGGCTTAAAATATGAAAAAACTTACAATTGCTAAATTGAAGAAAACAAATTAAAATCGAAAATAATATATCAAATAATAAAAAGTGATAATAATGTTGGTTTGCCTTTATTTGGTGATAAAATTTGCAACTGATTTGGAAAAATGTAAAACAACAATTTATGTGAAAGAAACATAACGCATTGCTATTTCAATAGCAACAACTATATACTCTACTCTATACTCTATAGGGCAAAGGTTGCGGTATTGTTTTCTAACGACAATAGAACAATAATAAATGATCTTTTATACTTAATTAAATAGAAAATATTCAAATGTCAAGTAAACAGAGCCTTTTAAATAAAGGAAATATTTTTGTTTTTTTTTTTCTCCCTCTTTCACGGTTGTCAAGGTTTTAATATGGTCAAGACTATTGTAGAATTTGTCAAATTTGCTGAAAACATTTACAATAGGATTGTTTCAAAAGTTCTTAAAAATCAAAACAAAAAACACATTCTCATGTAAAAATTAAAAAAAAAAATAAAAAAACAAGAATTTTTAAAATAAATTCATTAAAAAAAAAACATTACATATATCCTTATGTATCAAATATATATTAAGATTACAATTATGAGAGTATGCGTAAATCATGAATGCAGTTACCTACACTACATATAACACAAAAGAATAATGGTTCGAATAATTGTTTCATAATTGTGAAGATGCTTTTGAGTTTAAGTGGCTTAAAGCCATTTAAAATAGCGGCAAGCTAGACGTTATATCGCAAGTGTCAATTCAAAACATGCTCTTCGAAAAATATATGTCCGGATCGGCCTATAGTCTAAACGAGAAACCTTCAGGCTTTAACAAACGAAATAAATTATATGTTTTAAAGATAATTTCATTTGCATTCATACATCTTTCAAGTTAGCATTCATTCATTATATAAAATACAATATATATGGTTTGTGAAAACGGAGTCTGCTTAAATAACGGGTTATAGTGACAGTTTTTTTTTTTTTGTGTATAAATTATTTGCGCAACTAGCTTATTTACTTAATTGAAGGACTATTGTATGGGCAACTATTTTTCATTTAAACGTTGCTTGCAGTTTTAGATTGATATTTATCATTGCAAACATGTAAATATATCTATATATATTCTGTTGCGTCAAACCTTTTGGGGTGAAAGAATGTGAAATTATTATTAGCTCTTATGAGCTAAGACATAAACGGATAACTTGTTGAGAAAATAAGTAAGGTATTTTAAAATTAACACTTAGTCATGCTTTAAAATGATTCTTTGTGGCTTGCGTTTCGAATCTGTACTGGAACCACCGACGCCTCCATGCGCGGGTGATTGTTGCCTACTTCCACTGCTATTGTGATTGCGTACATCCAAACGATCAAGTATGACTCTGCGTGAGTTGCCATTACCATTTCCCGATATATTAGCCCCTGCTCTGTTTCCTATAGACGATGACGTGGAGTTAGACGATGTTTTTAAAACTATTCTGCGGTTGGAGGAACTTAAGCTTTGCTTGGAAACTCCGCCACCGCTACCATTGCCGCCACGTGCTTGCACATTCCTTCTGGACAATGCTTTCCCAACCGGTTCAGGAGATGGAGTATGTGAGATGTCTCTTTTTTTGGCCAATGTATCTCTGGGCGGCGAGGTTTCCGGCTCCGAAGCCAACAAATCGTCTTCGTCAAGCAAAAGGTCATCCTCATCGTAATCCAATTGCACTTCATCTTCACAACGTGAAGATAAACGTCTTGGCGGTTGATGGTGATTTTGTGGTTGAGGCCTGATCGCTGCTACGGTTGCCTGCGAAGCCGATGACGATGTCTCTTTAATGAAGACTGGTTTTATGACAGCCGTATTTGCGTGGCTACTTGAGTGATCTCTAACAGAACCCGATGGTGTATTGTTTGTTAAATGGTCTGTCAGGGTTTTCTTGGCCTCGGGCAATATTTTTGCCGTCGGAATGGATTTTCTCTGTGTATTCGCGTGTTCATCAAAAGAGTCGGTTTGCGTTTGTGGGCGCTTTTTTAAAGAGATTATTTTACGTTCTGGCACCACTTCTTTAAATTTTTGCGGTGGTTGTTGTTGTTGCTGCATTTGTGTCTGTGATTGTTTTTGTGATTGATCGTCCTTGGGCGGATGGGAAGCGCTGACACGTTTTTCCTATGAAATTGTTGAGAATTTATTGTAAAAAGGTATGCATAGGATCTCAACGCAATATCTTATCCCTAACAAGTATGAAAGCAACGTTTACAGAAATTGTTATTTATTCCCGTGAACTAGGTACTTCGCAAGAAAAAAAATGAAATGTATCTTACTGACAGCATAATTTTGCTAGATTCGGTAGAGTTGTAAGCATTCGATTAATTTATAGATAGAATTAATTTTGTAAACATTATCGTCAATAATCCTTCTAAAGGGGGGGCCAATAACTGTATTCTTATCAAGCAACCGTATTTCATTAGAACTTTGTATACCGCTCAATAAAACACTCACCTCATATTGCTTCTCTTCAGCAGCACGGCGACGCTTCATTTCTTTGTCGCGCATTATTTGTTCTCGCAACGCCTTCTGTTTTTCAATTTGCAGACGATAGGCACGCGTCTCTTCATCCTCGTCAACCTATAATGTGAAAATAAAACACACATGTATTAGACTCTTTAAAAAAACTATGAAAGCATCAATTCACATATCGGCGTTATTAACTCACCTCCGGTTTATCGCGATCATTATTATACCGTCCTCTGTTATTGCCAAAGTTGCCACCCCTATTACCAGGAGAAGGAGACTTACTACGACGACGTTTCCCATAATTTCCTCCACCACTTCCTTGATAATCACGATCTCGGCTGTTGCCGCGTCTGAACCGATTACCTCCGCCAGCTTGCCTATTATATGCAGGACCTGGACGGTTGCGATCTCTTTCTCGATCATCTCTATCACGACTTCCAGCGCGACCTAAACGTATATTGCCGTCATTGTTTCCGGGACGTTCACGCTCTCTTTCCCGTTCTCGTTCCCGGTCACGATCCCGCTCACGATCAAAGCGATCATTACGATTGTTGTTTGGACCTCCATTCGTTTGACGTTTTGGCGGTGAATAGCTACGTTCACGGGATATACTGCGAGATCTAGTCCTTGAACGACTTCGTGGCGATCGGGAACGCGAACGTCGAGTAGGAGAAACTTCTCTGGCATGTCGTCGTTTTTCAATGTGCTCGCGATTTTTATTAATAAATTCTTCTTGCTGGCGTAACAACTCTTCGTCGCTCTGTACACGCGGTGCTTGTCCACCGGCATTTATACCCATATATTGAGTTTCTTGTATGAATTTACTTGTAGCAGCCTCAACCCCGCCTTTGAAGTTGGGATTTATAAGAACCTTACGTGGAGCTATCGCTGATGCTGGGGCAGGCTGGACCGAAATTTGATTTATAGACTGCTGATTGTTTGCTACTGCTGCCGATTGGTTAGATACTGGTGGAGGCTGTGGCCCTGGTACAGTTTGTGGCCGTATTTGCAAAGGAGAATTCATAAAATTAACTTGTCCAGGCATAGCATGAGGCGGTAATGCTTGTAATGGTGGTCTTTGCATTCGCATTCCCGGTCTCATACCCGGTGGTACATTACCCATTGGACCTTCAGGTCGAAACATGTTCCTTGGTGCGCCGTAGGGATGGTTAAAGGGCGCAGGACCTTGATTAGGATTGAAGTCGTTTGGGCCTTGAGCATACAAACCACCGGGATTTGGATGCCTAAATCCCCCCATTGGTCCCGGTCGAAAGCCAAATGGATGACGAGGTCGCTGATGAGGATTATTGTGATCTATATTGGGAGCTAGGGGGCCATGAGTGGGATTGTGCATTGTATTGGAAGGGGTTGGTGGACCAAAGGGATTTGGGTTGGTTTGTTGTGGGGGTAAAAATGTTTGACCTGTAATAAGAGGATTTGCGGTAGCGTGTGTTAATGTGACCGTTGCCAAGTTGCTTAAGGGCGAAAAATGTGCTGGAGACAACAAGGATATATTACCATGATGGGGAAATCGCAGGGGAGGGCGGGGGAATAGGGGAGAGGGACCTCGTATAGGATGACCTCGAATCAGCGGGGCACCATTGCGCTTCTGGTGAAGAACAAAGCGATTCTGGGACTTTTCTAAATAAAAATAATTGAATATTAAAATGGAAAAGTACAAATCACAAGTATTTCTCCCCAGTTACGCACCTGGCGATTGTTCATGTGTTTGTTCAAATGTTTCTCTTTCATTTGTTGTCTTAATATTAGTGCGTTCTTCGCGTTCTTCTTCGAAATCTTCACGGGGATCCGATATATCGCCATGACTCATTGTAACACTAGCACTCTCTTGGGAACTAGGTATGGCCGATGAAGCGCACGAGTCGTTTACCATACCACCACTTCCTGTGGAATTTGACACAGTTGATGATTGCTCGATGTCCAAGTCCTTGTTCGAGCTCGACGACACCTCTGTCGATAGTAAAGCATCATTTTGGGTAGTCGTGGACGGTACATCCTCGCTGCTTTGAGTTGTGATTTCTTCTTTTATTTCGTTTCCTTGGATTAGCGTTGTATCCCCTTCGTGTGGATTAGGACCTACTTGTATCTTAATTGCAACACTTTCCTGCTCTTTGGAAGATCCTTTTGAATTAGACCCTGTAGCGTCATTGGTATCAACAACTGCTGGTACGTTTGTTTTCTTGTTCTTATCTTTTATTTGCGATTTGACCCACTCTTCGGCTTCAGATTTTATTTTTTGTTTTTCCTCCTTCGATACGTCCTTTTCTAGATCTAGAAAGAACAGTTGTTCGTTGCAATGTCTATACATGGGAGTAGGTTTGGGGTGGTGGGCGGTGGTAAACACAACGCCACTCACACTCCAACCAGCCTACTTACCTTCATCTGAAAGCAGAAGTTCGTCCTCGTCGGCACCAATTAAAACTTGATCATCTATAACATCCCCAATATCATAATTTAGTAGGTCATCACTGCAAAAGAACCGAAAGAAATCGAAAAACCATTAAAATCGTATGTTTCTATGTAGCTTGATCTATGGAAAAATCCATTGACACGCAGAAAAACTTTGTATGCACAGTATTTTTTCACAATTTTCATGGCAGATTGGTGGAACATCATCACATGAAAAATTCTATTACTTTGCAATAGTTCGTAAAATTTGGCATATCGGCAACATTGTTATCGTGATTCTAATAGAATTTGAATTATTTTGCCAAATAAATTATAAGAATTAAATTATTTTACACTCACTTTAAGTCAGACATTTTGATAATGCTGTCAACAAAGACGTCTATACGCTAATCAGTTTGACATTTTATGCGCTTCGATTAATCGACAATCGGTATAATCGACTAACCGAAGATTGGCAACTCATCACTGAGCACAAAGTCCATTACAGTACGTTTACATCGCACCGGATTTCGTTAAGCCAGTGGGTTTCAATTGTCAATTCCAATGTATACATGTCAAATAAATCCTCATAGATGGTCTGTTCCCGTACTGCAAGAATCTACTACTTTTTACTACGATAACGAAATTTCCTTTATGATATCGAAGAAAATAGTAAAATCGAGTAGATTCTTGCAGTACGGAAACAGACAAAGAGTAGGTTAACCCGGTAAAAAGTTCTAATGTAAGTCCGTTTTAAAAGGACTTCTTTGAAGCAATTGTTATCGGCTATTTTGGTTAAAAATCCCCACACTGTCAATTTTTTGTTTACGTTCTCATACATTTAATTCAAAATGGAATGTATTTTGACAGTTCGGGTTAAATCATCTGATCTATCGTTCGACTTTATAATTGGGGCATGAATGAGTACTTCAAAATACATCAGCAATCGATTACATCAAGCAACTCATGATCCAATAAATCGTTATCGGCCATTTTTTTTCGATTTCACACGATTAAGTCAAAATTCAAAGCATTTTGACAGCTCGGGTGAAATAATCTGGCTTTATCGGACGAACTTATTATAGGACAACGAAGCAACTGTTGTAAACCATGATATGTCAACAATATTGATAAAACAGATTCAAACATGATTTACTCCAATTCATTTGCAATATATTAATACGTTTAGTACGTGTGCAATACAACAATCAGAATTTTTCATTTGTTTTTTGACTGTTTTTTTTTAGTTTTCATTTACAACAGAATTATTGACAGTTAAATATACAATCAGCTGTGCTGTTGTCGCTAACTTATTAAATCTACCATACAATAGAGTATACAATAAAATAAAAATGGAAAGACAACATAGAAAGAAAGAGACCAACTCACAACAAAAGAGATAAATAGAGTTTATTTATCAAGTCGACTTGTATGTCCCTATTAAATTTTGATTCAGTATAACAAAGAAAGTCGGGGAAACAAGTCGTTCTCAAAGTCAAGTGGTATCTACGTTTAAACTAATTTCTGATCGAAATAAAGCAAAAAATAACAAAATGAAGTTCATGTATAAAGAGGAACATGTTTTCGAGAAGCGTCGTGCCGAAGGAGACAAAATTCGCAGAAAATATCCCGACCGTGTACCTGTAAGTAATCATAAGTAGCTGGAATCTAAAGGCAGTTTAATTTAATTTCCCCGAAGGAAGGAAGAAATCGTACAAATTCATTGCAGGAGGTCGAATGCCACAGGAAAAGCATTAAAAATCCTACAATTTCTTGAATATTTAATGATATTCTAACAAATTGCGTCATAAAAATAATGAAATTAACAATTGGATACATCTTTGTTTTTATACAAGTTTTTTTCTTTCTTTGCACGAAAGAGAGGTGTATACCTAAGTTGAAAAGAGATAGCTTGGCCAAATATCATCTGTTTGTGTATGCTTTGCATTCTCTTGTTTTTGTTTTCATTTTTCGTGTGTGTTTTTTGGTCATTGTCTAAAATCGTTTCTACGGGGGTGGGTGATGGGTGACGGGTTGGCAGCTGTTTGTATGTTTTTTGGAAGGGAAGTCGGTGGGGGTGAATTACGTTGTTGTTTATAAGTTTTAAATGTTGCCCTATTCTACCTTGTAGACAACTTTTTTGGACAATAGAAAATAGTTTCAGGAAACGGTGGGGAATAGGGGTAGGAGTATGGTTTCACTTGGTTGGATTACTAAGTCTTGCGTTGGTTTTTATGGGGTCACCAAGTGCATTACGAAGTTAATATTTTGTAGCAATCTTAGGGGAGGAACATGCATTAGTCATAGCAGAATTGACTGATTAAATTGCTACTTATGAAGTATAGCATTCTATTATTATTGTTGTTCATAATGTTTTGTTTGCAGCTGTTTTTCTTTTTTGTACTTTGTTTTCAAACAAAGGAAGATACTATGCAAAACAAAATATTGTCTAGATGTATTTTCGCTGGGAACCACCACAACTAATAATTGCCATTGACCATTTCCATTTCTGTATATGCGCAAAAGCAAAATAGAATATACGTATAAAAAAAGAACAAAACAAAAACAACTGCGTAAACAAACAGTCCATTTAGAGTATAAACATAAACTGTCTATAATCTAGAATGTTAAATAATTCAAATTGTACGCTGTTATTAGAATATTAACTCTTTGCCAAATGTCAATGATTTAACGCTTAGATGTCCTCTAACCAATACATATAAACGAAAGTGTGTGTTCGTAAAACTAATGTAAATGACAATAATGCCTGTACTCGGTTTTGTCTTAAATATATTATCGTCTTGTCAAAATATAGCATTTGAAATAGTGGACCGAGAAAGTATTTAGGGAACACCCTTGATTTGAGTTCAAACGTGTTTGTATTACGTTGCCAGTTTAGAACTTCAAAAATGAAATACTTTAAGAATACCATTCGCAACTAATTACAAACATAAAGTGCATAGTCTTTGTTTATAAATAGCTAGCATTCTTATTGTTATATTTTTCAATTTCGCTTTACGCTGATGTGCACATCGCGTCACCACAACAACAATATCAATTTCATGACTTTGCGAAAATAAATTGTTCGAAACGTGATATATAGAAGAACGCGAAGGGGGAGGGGAGGAACAATTTACGTTTCTATTCTATAAACATTACAAAATTAGTCTTTGCAATATATTTACAAAGAAGGTTGAAATCACGTACGATTTATTATAGTAACACTTTAAATGCCTATATTCATGATTTATTTTATTTTTTTTCGTTACAGGTAATTGTAGAAAAGGCACCCAAAGCAAGAATTGGTGACTTGGACAAGAAAAAGTATTTAGTACCCTCAGATTTGACTGTTGGACAATTCTATTTTTTGATCCGCAAACGTATCCAATTGCGGCCTGAAGATGCCCTCTTCTTCTTTGTTAACAATGTAATTCCACCAACATCTGCCACAATGGGTTCCTTGTATCAGGTTTGTTTTACCATAGTCAACATATTCACTCATATATACATATATATATTTTTTTTTATTTTTAGGAACATCATGAAGAAGATTATTTCCTTTACATTGCCTATTCCGATGAAAATGTTTATGGTGGCAGACGCTAAACGCAGCATTTTAGCTTTTGCTCTAGAGTGTGATTGAAAACTAAATTACAAATAAAACAAGTTAAAATTAAGCACGTATATATGGAAAATCGTTGTACGGAATCTTGGCGATATAAACGACTAGAGGAGGAACGCTATATAAAATGAAGACATATTTGTAACCAAAATAATATTGATCTTTTAAACAAATTCAAAAACGAATTCGTCGTATCTAATCTAAAAAAAACACCTAGTTATAGTATTAGTTATAATTCATTACTGTTTTTTCTTTCAAAATTTCTATTAGATGCACATTTCTTTCGAAAAATTGATATATTAAATCGATGTTATTGGTGGGGTCATTTCTTAGGTTTCCTTTCTAATAGTCTGGTTACGTTTCAGTTTTCTTGAAGGCTGTCCCAGCCTCTGTCAGAAATGTGCATAATATGTATTTTTACAAATCATAAGTATATATTTTTAAATTACTCAAATAAAAGCTTAGGATATCCTAAAACACAAATTGTTATCTTTCTTATTTACAAGTGACATCAACCATTGGAAACCAACTCTTACTCGGTCAACGTCTGCCACTTCAACCCAATGTGTAAAATCAATAGGGCTGCTACAACAACAAAATCAGAGGCATATATATGTTTTTTGCCTTATCTCCCATTCAGTATCAACGTATCACGGAATATTTATTAAATCAGAATAAAATTGGTGGTATTAGCATATCCTCATCCCGTAAATAAGTCATGGCTGAAAACACCAAATATCCAACATTCTTTTGGCAATGTCACGTATTGTTTTATTTCTGAATGGATTTTGTGCCGCCCTATGTTGGTGATGATGTTGTGCCTCACGAAGTAATGAATGGCTCAAAAACGTATTCTACATTTGTTGCAAATCAAACAAGCCACCCAAAAATCAATACATGAAAAAAAAATTCTAGCAAAGGATATAATCGACGAAGTCGATACTCATTTGGAAACCAAATTAAATGCTTTGGGTCATCGTGTGGACCAGTCCACAGACAACTTTCAGAATTTATGAAAATTCAGATTGTCAGCATGTTAATCTAAATATGTAAGCTCAAGAATTACAAAATCCAGTAATAACAACCGATAAAAATATTGAACAGGCATTTGTTAAAGCCTACGATGATATGCGATCGGTTAGTGGTGACGTTTGAAAAAGTTGGCGAACAAGTTGCAGAGCAAGAAAAAGAACTGGAAGCACTTCGAAAGAAATTTTAAACGGAAGAACCGGATGAGAATGAATGATTTCAGTTTTTTTTATTCTTTAAATAATAAATGTGTGTTGATCGAATCGTCATAATTATTTTTTTTTTAATTTAATTCTTTAATAAAACTCAATTTTAAATATAAAAATAGCAAGTATATTTGGATATTTAGAATTACTATTATGTGTGGGTAAAACGAAACAATGGGCGTAAGGAAAATAAAAAAATATATACAAAACAGAATCAAAATATATACACAAAGGTCCAGAAAAACGCATTGAATACTAGAAAAGACATTGGGAATAACACACGGGCTTTAGCATCGATCCATTGCGATATCTGCTGGGGCGTAAGAGTGGTCCAGCCATGTTTATTTTCCTCATTATTACAATTGCTGCTGTTGCCATCCTCCAAAAGGGCCACATCCATTTTCTGGCTGTTTGGGGCATTGGTGAAAGAGGTCACCTTTGACACATTATCCATTTCGGTTTCATTTTCATTAATGGTAGTAATTGGAAAATTGTGCACCGTCAAGTAGTTATTGAATTTCGGAGCCCCCGTTAAGGAAATGCTATCGGTGCCCAATGTACCAGTTGAAAACGAACGTGAGCGTGCTTTACGGCGTGAAAGTCGCGGGGATAGTGTCGATTTTAAGATGTGTCTACTGCTCATGGATTTAACATCTACATTTTGTTTGCGCCTCCAAATTGAGTTGACAAAAGCGAATTCCAATAAGCTGCCAAAAATGAATAGGGTACACCCCAAAAACCATACCTCCGATACTTTAATGTAACTCACCTTGGGCAGTGTTTTGCCTATGTGATCAAAAAATTGTATAAATTATTCAGATGAGGCATAAATAATTATTAAAGTTGTTTCTTGTACAAACCTTGAGCTGATGCCAGTGTTATAAATGTCAACATTGTAGATGTTCCAAGCATTATTCGCGGGGGAGCCTGGTCGGCCTGCAGCCAAAATGAGACCCACGATATTCCCACAATTAACATAGATGGCAAAAAGTAATCCATAATGTAAAAACCAACTTCCCTAGTAAAATGGACTGTGAATCCTAGCGAGCTGTAATTACCAGCAAAGGCTCCATGGCGTAGATCGTTTAAATCCGCATTAATGACTGTTTCGTTACTCCAAGCCTGCTGAAGAATATATTCGGTCAGATGCAGATCAGGATCAAATGTGATCGGTCGCTTTTGTTCCCAGTGTAATATCAACTCCGATGTGTTGTACATCCAACTTTCCAAATAGGTTGAGCAATGCTGCTCGTCAAAGGGGAACTTCTGCAAATTCATCCAACAATACAAGGTAGCTTTTATACGACTGGAAATGATTACAGTTCCATCGGGGGAAATCGAGGTTAGAATGTCTTTCTCATTGGTGCCCATTATGCTGGAAT
This sequence comes from Musca vetustissima, assembly GCF_032173495.1. NCBI lineage: Eukaryota > Metazoa > Arthropoda > Insecta > Diptera > Muscidae > Musca > Musca vetustissima. The sequence goes on along the minus strand of NW_026876336.1, from coordinate 1,595,555 downwards.
CCCTTTCATTGGCAAGAAATATATGTGGTACCCATAAGTTATCACGTAGCGGCTTCTCGCCGAGTATGGGTTGCTTTCGCTTGGGGGCGACTTTGCGAAAGGTCAAACGGGGATCAAGAAAGCGAAGTTGCAGAAGAGCATGAATTTTGAACTGCAAGTCATGGGCTTCTAAATTCTGCATAAAATAGACATACCATCGAACGTAAACGTCCACAGGTAGACGGTTACCCGATTCCGAATAAGTAATGGGCCTTTCCAGGCGATCGTAACGGCAACCATGTGTTAGCCTCTCAAGTAACTGTGTTTGGGACAAACTGTCAGCATCAGCGAGTGAAGGGCACTCTATTTCGGCACATTTCACATAACAAATAAAAACAAGCAATAGGATTACTTTTTTCATACTGAAACACAAGAAAACGACACCAACAATCTGAAGCAAGTGCCACGACGCAGACTGACCACACGATAACACGAAATGTCTATCCAACACAACCTAACACCTAGTTGAAAACTAACGGTTAATGTATAAGACCGAGGACATATTCGATATGTTGGCAGTATGGGAGCCAGAATCGTTTCAATTCCACGCATTACTCTTATTACTCTTATATATGTGTACTTTGTACAACATTTTGTGCCTAAAAATCTTCCGCCCGCCATAGAATAAACAATGTCATCTGTAAATGCATACACATATCACTTTTATTTCGAATGAAACGAACTCGCATATTATTTAATGCAGTAATATAACAATTCAAAGCTACAGTTCCCCTCCCCTGTCACCTTTGGCATTCTTTTTTGACTTTCGTTTTTCACCAGCATTTTGTAGGGTTTCCTTCAAACATTTTTTATCGTTTTCTTGTAGGACTTGTTCGGCACACAAATGATCTATTAGACCCTTTTGGTCTTGTTCATGGAAATACCATTCGTAGATGGTGTCCTCATATTGCTCCAGCATATCCTCGCACTGGCTCTTCATGTGTGTAACCTCTACAGGAGGTTTGTCCCACAACTCCTGAGGAATTCCCAAGTCCACCTTTACTCCTTTATCCACCAGGCCATGCAATGTTTTGAATGTTTCAGACATGCCTTTGGCGAAACGAGTGCTATCGCTGCGTTCCTTGTGTAAATTGTACTCTAATATCCTATCACACACATTTTCTAATGACTCCAGCAATCGCAGTTCACTCCGACGATATTCCGTACGCTTTTTGGGTTTGACATCATCTACGGAATAACTATCCCCAAACTATTAACAAACCACACCAACGGCTACTGGATGCAAGATCTTACCCTGTTTCAATGACATCATGAGATTTTCCAGTTTCTGAAAGACGTTCTTGCAGTTCTGTCGCGAGAATTTTGCATGTCTCGCATTTACTGGCAAACCGAACTCCCTGTTCCTCTTCAGGGCTTGTTGCCAGAGCGTACGTTACTAACAATAAACCTAAGCTAAATTTAAACATTTCGTTCGAAAACCAATTGTAAACAAAACGCTGCTACACCGTAGACCTAGGAAACAGCTCTCCGTGGGAACAAATTGAACAATTCCAGAATTCATAGCAAGTGCCTTGATATTGCCAGATTGACGAAACACAACTAAACAAAAAAGATCAGGGCTATAGAAGTCGATATACATACACTGGGACATATTAGGTTGTAGGAAAAGAAATCCATTATTTTTATATGAACTATAGGACTTTATTTAAGATGGAATTAACTTAAAGAAATCCATTATTTTTATATGAACTATAGGACTTTATTTATCATGTTTCGTAACGTCCGATTTGGGCCAAATAAGCTCCGTTTGATTTGTTTGCCATTTTAAAGGCACTTCTCGATAATTTCTCCGACCGGCCTACTTGTGCAAGATGCACCTTTAACATCAAAAATTCCTGAACGGAATCTACGAAACCAAAATTGGTCATTATTGGCTGTTACAGTATCGGAACCATAAACACCATTCACAATTTTAGCCGCTTGACTTGCATTTTCGCCTTTGTCAATGAAAGACTTAAAATGTACCGAATTTTCTTTGTACACTTCCATTTTTAACACCAAACAAAAAACAGAAATTTTTGTTTAATGCGAAATGTCACCCTTCCAACGAACTGAAATTGTTTGCTCTATACTTTACGAGAAATCTATTAGTACAGCCATCTGCCGAAAAAATAATGGATAATGGAGTAATTAAGGCCTTATGCGGGACAGAATATACAATTTGGTACTAGATTCTTGACATTGGAAATTTTAGCAGGTGTGGGAAACATTTTTTTTTTAATTTTATGGCTGCAGCGAGGAATGCGAAAAACATTCTACTTCACTTTAGAATAATTGACAATAAAGTCTTAAGTTTAGGCAACGTCTGTTGCTAGTTATCGGCGTAAGAGAAAGATTTCTACAACAAAAATTGTGCAATGCATTGTTAAAAATGATTTTGTAATATGTATATGTATATACATATGTACATAAATGTCATATTGCTAATGACTTTGCAAAATTTTCAAAATTGTCAGAAATAAAAACATATTTTGATAATGTTATCAGTGGTAATCGCCGTCTGCCTGAATATTACTTTTATCTATCACTCTTATCCTTTTCGAATCGATCTTACTTTTAGATACACAATCTAAGGATGGAGTCAGAAGCATATATGTATGTATTATCTTCTATTTTTTAAAATGTCTTGCGATTGTTATGGATAAGACCATCCCCAATGCAGAGATGATGATGCTGGTACGATCATAGTTCGCCACACACATACAAAATACATACAACTACGAAGAACCACTGACAACTGATGAATTAATAGCGCTGATATAAATGTCTGACAAACAGAGATTAAATCCATACAGAGTATCGGCTTAAACAACGAACAATAATGTTGTCTCTAATCAATTGGAAATCAGACGCTTTAAAATACGGACGTAATACAAGTGTTCGTACGTAATCGCCAACTGAAGTTAAACAAATTTCAGTAATCGTCAAAGCTATCATCAAAACAATGTGAAAGTCCATCGCAAATAAAAAAACAGTTTAAAAGTTAATTCGAAACTTTACAATAGTTACAATATAACACACAAAAGAAACAGAACAAAATGGAGGTATATACGTCGGACAGCAGCGATACGGATTCTCGTGAACAAAAGACTTTGGACTACAGCCGCATGAATCTGCAGGAAATAAGCCTTGAAGACGATCTTTATTCCGAAACCAAGCAACGTCTTAAATCCCAAAAGGACATAGAAATTCTTCTGCTTAACCATAATCGGCTAAGATATTTGCCGGCTACTATAAAAACCTTTATAAATTTGCGAACATTGGATTTAAGCCAGAATTGTTTAACGGAATTGCCTGAAGCCATCGCCCAGCTGCCGTTTTTGGTGACATTAGTGGCAAAGAACAACCAACTGACAAATCATTCCTTGCCAAAAACCTTCAACACATTCAAAAACCAACCGAGTCCATTGAAGGAGCTGAATTTGAGCGGAAATTTTCTCACTCACTTCCCAGAACAAGTTATCGAGTTGAAGCAACTGAAGTACCTATACATTGGTGGCAATCAAATAACAACCATAAGCAAGGATATATGGAAAATGCAAAGGTTTGTCTCAACACACCGTACCAATATGAAATGGTGAAATTTATTTTATTGGCGTAAAATCCCACATTTAATGTGTACGCATGTATGTGTTGTGCCTCCACACATATGCACACATTTAAAACGAGTAATAATAAATACAATTGATAATCTTTCCATTACGGGTCATCAATACTATGAAAAGTCTCCAAATTCTCCGAAATATTTTTATTGATACTGATTGAATATTGTTTAGTAAGAAATATTGTTTGTTTCTTTGTCTTTGCGTTTTGCAAACTGTTCTCCATTGTTATTTTTAAATTTCGCGTGTTTCCAAGTGTAATGGGACATTTGCTCCATTGAAAATATATTTACAAACTACCATGATGATATTGGAAAATATTCCAACCTAGTTAACAACTTAAAGTAGTAATATACCTATATATATATATATATATATTTGTATCTTTATTTTCAGCCTTCAAGTTCTCTCGATGGGTGGAAACCTCATTACAGAAGTTCCCGAATCGGTCGGTCTGCTAAGCCAACTTCAGGCTTTAGTTCTCTGTGATAACCTTATTGAGAATCTGCCCACAAGCATTGCCCGTCTAAAAATGCTCAAATCACTGTTGCTACACAAGAACCGATTGAAACATTTACCCAGGGATATTGTAGCTTTAAAAAACTTGGCAGAAGTATATATATATATATATATATATACACGGCTTATTAATCAAATACACCAATACCCTTTGTTTTTTTTTCATTTCTAGCTAAGCTTGCGTGACAATCCATTGGTAGTTCGTTTTGTCCAAGATATGGCTTTAAATCCTCCCACATTGATGGAATTGGCAGCACGAATTGTTAAAACGACTGGTATAGAAATACAACCGGGAGATGTACCTCAAACTACTTTAGAATATTTAAAGTCTGCAAATTGTTGTGTGAATCCCAATTGTAAGGGTGTATTCTTTGATAATCGTGTGGAACATATAAAATTTGTGGATTTCTGTGGCAAATATCGTGTTCCGTTGCTGCAATATCTATGCTCTTCAAAATGTATAGAACACGAGGAAGAACCAAGACGACAGTCCAGCAGTAATGCAAGTGGATACATGTTGCGAAAAGTCTTACTGGGTTAAGCGGGCAAAAATAAAATGCTATATGTTTAAAACTGAGATAATAAATATGTATATGTATGTATATAGCCGCACACTTTAGGCTACAAAAGTCCTTTTATTTCAAGAAAATATCTATTTCTGAATGATTAATATGCTAATAATCTATTGGTACTAGCTTCTTTAGTTGGAATTTTTGGTTTCAGATTTTCCAGTGATGCAAAGGTATACCAAATCTTATAGAAAATGAAATGAGAAATGTCGCAATTTAATATTGTTCCACAAAGTTGTGAAGATCGATATAACTACCCTTATGGGTTCGTTCTTTATTTTTCTAATTTTTCTAGATCCATTAGAAGCCCTCAAATTTTTATAATACGCATTGTTCGCTCTGTATATTTGTTATTAGAATGCCTCAGATTTGGAATAACTTACCTTATGACTTGCGAATTTTTTAGCACTCTAATAACGGTTTTCGTCTGATATTGATAATTTCACGCACTTGCATTTGAGAATTTTCGAGCGCCCCTGCTTTAATTGAACATAACAGCCACATTTGCCAATCGAACAAAGCAATTTTATTGAAAAACTAACAAATTCGTTTGCGAATGTGGGAAATATTTAAATATGTTGCTTATGTTTATATATCCAGAATAAAAAAATTTAAAACCATTTAATACCTATGTTCTCTTATAGAGCGTATTTCTAAAACTACATCCATATCTCAACGTTACACACCAATTCTGGAATCCAGCTCTATATAGCAAAGTTGGTAAGCGTTATTACCTTTTGTACTATTGCTTTCCTAATTCGAGCACCGTAACTACTTAGTTATGCCGCTACTTATATAGCAAACATTATTTATATGAATTTATGAAAGAAGGAAAAATAACATAATAAAAAGTTGTAAATGATAATAAAATTCAGCCATAGCCCAAAAATAAAATAAATAATACCCTGTACCACAGGGTGGTGAAGGGTATATCCAATATAAATCTTATTTCCCAATTTCAGGATTCCAGCCCTATCGGTTCACCCAACATCTAATTGTACTAAATTTATTACCATAAGTGCGAATATCCAAAACTTCCACATACCCCAACCCTACACTCCAACAGTAATCTTAATTCCAAATTTCTGGATTCCAGCTCTATCGGTTCACCTAAATACAAATTGTATCCCATTTAGAACCATTGAATAACCATAAGTATAAATTTCCAAAACTACATTGAAACCCCAATCCTGCACTCCAACAGTAATCTTAATTCCAAATTTCTGGATTCCAGCTCTATCGGTTCACCTAAATACAAATTGTATCCCATTTAGAACCATTGAATAACCATAAGTATAAATTTCCAAAACTACATTGAAACCCCAATCCTGCACTCCAACAGTAATCTTATTTCCAAATTTCAGTGTTTCAGCTCGATCGGTTCACCCAAATCAAAATCGTACTAAATATAGAACAATTTAGTACTTTTCGTAAACATAAATAAAAATTCCAAAAGTAGACATGCCAATCTCACACTCCGACGTTTATTTTATTCCAAATTCGTATTGTACATAATTTAGTACTATTTAGTACATGATGAAACACCGTCATAAATGTGCTGAAACAGATGTTTTTTGTTTTGATTATTTTTTGTTATTTGTATTTATGTATTTACACTTTACTGACTATCGAATGTTGTTAAAAGTTACAGAATAGGTCTATCAAATTTATCGTTATTAATATCCTCCTTATTTTTCAAGTAAATTTGATTCCAAACTAGCTGGTTAATAATAAGTAGGACTACTCCCAGTGATTACAACTTTCGTTGTGAACCAAAAGGCAACCATGCAATTTACATAACCTACATACTTGGACCTGGTGCTCGCTGCTTATCGTATTTGATAGTTATAAAAATTCATTTTGTATTTGTTTATTGTGTTTATTGTTAGTTTTGTGTATAGACTAGTTTCTAGTGTCATTGTATGTACGTATGTTTTTTTTATTTGCTACTTTTAGTTCGCTAGTAGACAGTTGTGAACGACGTTCAATCTTATCTATTTGGTTGAGAACTTCCCAAACACTCCAACACTTGATCTATTCGTACCTGATTTGCATATAAGTTTGTGTCTTCGTATGTCACCATTGAAAACGTTCTTAAGAAAGACAAAATAAATAAGAAAGTTGTGATTTAGTCCCAGTAAATTTGTGCTAAATTAAATGTCGCCTAGTCCAAAGTGTATTTATACTTGGCAAATTGTTAAATCAATCTACAGAACAAGCGCATCACTAAACAGGCACTGTTCGACGTTGACTAGCTGTAAAATACCACCACAAAACTTGAGTCATACACGAAGGAACTCGAGCTATTTCCACAAGTATGTATATATATGTACATGCACAAATATGTTAACAACATGATTAGAATGTACTAAAAAACTTTTAAAGGTATCAGAATATAATGGATGCTCCGCCAGAAGTGTTTAAGGGTCAGTTGGATCGCTTTAATGGCGTCACCATAGACTCCAGCAAAGAGTTCGCCAGTGAAGAAATTTTTCCGGAAAAGCTGGAAAGTATGTGAGTTATTACAATACGATTACATTTGGTTAGATCTTTTCAAATTACAGAGTCTTTGCAATATTGGAAGGAACAAAAACGCCGGGCAATTTGGTTTAGTGTGAAAACCGAGCACTCTTCTTGGGTGCCCCATCTAACAAAGGTATGTTGGTAATTTCCTATAGATTTGAATACTTTCGCAGATCCAAATTCCGACAGATATACTTATTATTAATATATATGCAACAAGTTATTGAGTTTGTTTACAATTTTTACTAAAAATAATTCCACCATTGTACACAAAAATAAAAACCATTTTTATTGTAGGCTGGTTTTGAATTCCATCATGCCAAACACGGAGTTGTGGTGCTATATCGATGGCTACCTGAGGAAGAATACGAAAACATACCCGTCTACGCACACACAATGTTGGGTGTCGGAGGTCTTGTTGTCAACGAAAACAACGAAGTCCTGGTTGTGTGCGAACGTTTTTCATTAATACCAAATAGCTGGAAATTACCCGGAGGGTATGCCGAGCCCCATGAAAACATAATTGATGCCGCTATAAGAGAAGTGCGGGAGGAAACTGGCATTGAATGTGAATTTAATACTGTAATAAGTTTGCGGCATTCTCATGGTGGTATATTTGGTTGTTCCGACATCTACTGTGTGGTCGCTCTGTCCCCGAAGTCATCAGACCTGCGTCGCTGCGAACGGGAAATAGCTAAATTAGAATGGATGCCAATTTCAGAATATTTGGAACACCCAAATGTTCATGAAACGAACAGACATTTTGTGCGATGTTATCTTGATTATAAGGATCGTGGAATTCGTTTCACATGCGAGATGGGAAAACATCAAGTATTGAAAAAAGAATATTGTCTCTATTACATGAAACCCTTACATAAAGATCAAGAAGCTTTGACTCAGCCGAAGACGTCATAACATTTAGTAGAACCATTTTCATAGTCAGGGAATTTACAAGAAAAAAAAATAAACTGAACGATAATATTACTTGTTGTATATATATTATAATGTTAGAATATATATAATAAAAGTGCAATGATTCTAATCTTACTTCCGTATATGTTTTATATTGTATTCAATTTGTATAATTCGAAATTATTATTATTTTTTTTTTTGCAAATTGGGTCATTTAAGTACGGTGAATGGAAGCGGAAGGATACAATTATAAATAGCTTGGCGAATATTACGTCAATTTTCTGGGAATACGTGCGTGTCTACCCCTAGTGCCTAAACTAAATGTGTTCCGTGTTTGCGCGTAGCGTCGTTGTCTGTACAGGTTTTGTACTTTTCAGCCTTCCCCATTATTATGACGAACAATAACAGTCCAAACTTCTTTTCATGTTTGTAAACAAATCCAAATATTTGTAAACATAAAGGCTGTGAAGAGGCATACCCACACTCTGTCCATGTTTGTTGACAACTATTTTAATAAACGGTTCTCGGTTCTCTGAGATACCTGCGTAGTGAGAAGAAGCTATTTTGTCGAGAGAGTAACTATTGGAACAACGTAAAGCCGGCACTTACACAATATCCTTGGATAAAGAAATTCCCCTTATCAACAAAGAGATGCTGCGTATATCTATCATTGTTGTCAGATACGAGAACAAAGTTAATGAGCCAATAATATATACTGACAGAGTTCAGCTCAGTTCACATACACATCCCGCAGCAGTTGGTATATAAAGGAAAGTCTTATGTATCATATGAATAGTTTGGAAATCAAAGCAATGTAGGAAGAATTCCATAAAGGAATTTAAAAAATTTATATGTGGTATATATGTATTAAGCTAATGTTTTACTGAATAACATAATCTGTAGTAAAATATAGTACAGAAACTTTTGACAAAAATACCCTAATACATACATATATGTATTAATTTTTCAATAAATATTAAGTTTTTCATTAAAACATTATCGAAATGGACTCATCATATCAAGACTTAAGTGAATTGGAAAAATCCGTAAGTATTTCTATTGTCGTTAAATTTGACATTTTCACTTGACCTATATAAGTAGAAGTGTAGTAGTTACACCCAATAATGCCATTGACACCACCAATCCTATTTGTGAAGATACAAACAAAGTACGCGAAGATGCAACTAGCAATTTAAATGCATATATAAGGGAACCGAGAATCAAATGTATGTGTTTTTTTTTAATTTTAATAATTTCAGGTGGCCCATGCCGGTTCGCAATTGAATTGCATGGCACATAAATTACATGAAGTGGAACAACGCTGCTTAGATTGCAATAGTTTGGAGGAAATTGATGACACATGTGTATTGGAATTATTGGAGTCAATGTCAGAGGTACATCAGTTTTATCAATTTTATAAAAGGTAGAATAAGCTGAAAACCTCCGTTTTTTTTCTATACTTTGCAGGTACGCAATGAATACATTAATCTCCGCAAGGACATCCAAGAGGTGCAACAACTACAGCGTGACGTCACAACATCAATACGTTTTCAAATGCGACAAATGCATTTAACATATCAGGTGTTAAAGAAGCGCTTGGAAATAAAAAGAACACGAAAGTAGATTTGCTGGTGAAATGGAGAAATTTATTAAAGAGACCTCTTTTCCTATTACACTATTTATTGCACTGAAATCAACCCGAATAATGAACTTTTGTGGTATAGTCGTGTTGTGCCAGTCTATGGAAATGGACAAAACTGGGAAAAATGTATAACAACATATTTTAACGCCACTGGGAAACATTTTGTAAATGTTACCTGATTTGCTAGATCTGTTATTTTATATTAAAACAAATTAAGCAATGCCTTAACAAATAAATAAGACGTCTTGGGTTAGGACATTTCACAGCAAACACAAGACTTGGAGATGTCTCCAAAAGTATATGTTATCTGGTTGTGTTTTTGTTTTTATTAATATTTTACTGACCTATGCCAGTAGATACTTCTAAGTTGCCCTATTTTAAATATTACTGCAACACTTGTACTATTGCACTCTGCAATAACCTTGTATAAATGTTAAAATATTTCGTTTATTATAGAAACAATTTTATAATCGAGTCATATATTCTAAATTATTGTAAGAAATCAAATACAATAGTTGTAAGCCTACAGATGTATACCTTGACTTCTATAAGCACAGTTCGTAAACCAATGTTTCGTTCGTAGGATGTAGAATTGTCAATGAATTTTGTATGTATTTCTAAACATTTATAATCTATTGTTTGTTTTGGGCACCACACTGTGAAATAAATCCAAGTATGTATGCCTCGAATTAATGTATTTTACTGAATGAGATATGCATGTGAAAATGCTACACTCATGTGATGTGGTTTGTTAGACACGTGGCCCAAATAAACGGCTGTAAATAATGCACATTTCAATCTTTTAACGTTTGCAGATGTCCTGCTGCTGCACGGCTTTTGTATGCGAGTGTGTTTTAAGACACATTTGAAAGATCCAGCTGCTGTGAGTAGACATCAGGTACATAATAACACAATAGATTAGTGTCAAACACGTTCAACGATGGCAAACCGTTTCAAAGTATAGCTAAGTATAAAATGAAATTTAATTCGCGGACAATTTTTGAAATTCAACTTGGATTCGCAGCTACTTCTTCAAGCCAAGTTATTTATTTCTTATGATTTGGTTATACCCCGAATATACTATCAATGCTTATCAATGACGGATGCGGTTGATCACTTCAGGATTTTCTATAGCAAACCATACATCACCAGCCACAAAATTATATAAAAATATCGTTCTATTTATGTCGTTTTATTAAAAAAGAAAACTAAATTACTGTACACAAGAAATTCATTTTAGCTTTTTTATATGACAAAATCTTCAATTTTTTCATATTACCAAATGTCTATCCATTGTACTTAGATGTGTTATTTTTACTATGTTTACATATTTATTTTCAGCTAAGGATATAACATTGTAAAATAAATTAATGAAAAATAGTCTTTAAGGTTCTGGTAGAAAAATATTCATTATTATCTCAAAGAGAACGTAGGAAATAAGTTCGTTTTTTATCAACAAGAAAACAAAAAGAAATAATGAATTGGTATATGTGTATGTATGTATTTGGGCGAAGAATGTGTTTGTTTCACACTAAAATGCGTTTGTCTTACAGTTTAGTGTTTTGGCCAGATATGGATATTTTAAACGCATTTTAATCGCGAAACTAACAGCCATTCTTACTGCACGATATAGGTTTAGTGTGCATTTCGCATCTGTTGGAACAATAACGTATAAAATATGTCCCCCAAATTATATACACATCGGGACATTGACGTGGATGCATTTTATTGTCTCTCATTGGATAATAATCTATATCGTGCATGTGGGGGCGTTTCGCGTCATTCTGATAATCCTATAATGTTTTAGATAACGACATTAGTTTCGAAATCAAAAGTATACAGTATGATAATGAGCGAATTGGGTGAGTGAATTATCTCAGTTTCGCGTTTAACGATTTGACATTGAGGCATTTAGGGTACCTCTTCTATGGATATTATTACAATAGCGTCATATAAAGTATATGCTAATAGTCTATTATGTACGACATATTGGATGGTCGATAGCTGATCTGGTTGTCCTCGTCCTCGTCGGAAGAACACAAGTCAATCGTGTCGACGATAATTTCTGCCGATGGACACGAAGATATCTTCCAGTTTGAGCTACGGCAGTTGTCTCGTGTTAGTTTGATATTCAGTTTGGTGCTCGGATTATTTTGCCGACTCTCGTTAATCTTTTTCAAGCGCACCGATATAGGTTTGCATCGTCTCAGTAGATTTGAGTTGAAGAGTAATACGTTTTCGGTTCGACGCTTCTGGGAGAATTGACGACGAGGGAAAATGTATAAGTGAGTGCTGTAATCTTGTGGTTTCTTGAAGCTACAATGTGGCGTGGATGTCGACTGTTTTTTCTCCAAAAACTTGGGCCGGGTCGCCAATTTTGACAACAACGGTGCCTGGCAGAATCGTTCAATTCGATCTAGGCGTTCGCTGAGATATTCAGGTGTAATGGAAGTTTTGGTTGAACGTAATAAAAGCTGACCTGCAGGCGAAGAAAGAGGAATTGTGGGACAACGCCATACGGAATGCACAGCTCGACTTCGTCTCGAAATTCGTTTCTTTTTATCTACAATCTTGAATCGGCTATCTACCTTTAGATTTTCTGTGGGCATTCCATTGCATGCCGCTTCAGGCTCGTTAGGTGTCTGTATGGGCTGAACTGTTTTTTTGCTTGTTCGGCATTGCAGGTTAAAGTTTAGTAAAAAGCCAATACGCTGTTCGTTGTCCTCCAGGGTATTGCTATCTTGTGGCTCGGGCTCTGGAGTGTCACACAGTATGACGTCATCATCGTCTTCCACACTGCAAGTCTTCTCGTGGACCAAGATTGCTTCCTTAGAATACAGTTCCGCATCACAATTATCACAAAGATATATGTCGAAGGGGGCAGGTTCTACCATCTGTTGCAGCGAGTTTAATGTGGCATGACCGTTTTTGGACTTTTGCTGAAGTAGACACTTTCGTAGCCTCTGTGGTTGGTCATACGACATATTTTCGTTGCGAAACGTAACCAGTAACTTGTTACTCCTGCGATCGAACAGCGACGTCGTCGAGTTGTAATTGTTGATGAATCGAAGGCTTGCATGTTCATACGAGGACAAGTCGTTGCAGAATCTTAGGAGGAAAACACTTTTGTGGAACTGATAACATATCAGAACTACCTCTTTCAGCTTTCCAACCCAATTGCCGTGAAATGTCTTCGGCTTACGCAAAGGAATGCAAAATGGCAAGTCTTCGGGCCACCATTCTGGTTCGCTGCACTCAACTTGACCTTGCAAGTTGATATGGCCCAAGGAACATTGTACCATAAACGGTATAAACTTTTCTAACTGAGACTCTGATATTTTGTCTAAAGACGTCGGATAGCCATTTGCAAAGAGCAGTGGTAGGTTCGATATCATGTTGTTCTGTTGGATTTCTTCTCGCTCGTCCATTGGTCGGCTTTATGTTATGTTTTTGATTGCAACAATACAAATGTTGGTTGTTTCAGAGTATCACGTTATTGTATAGCAAAAACACGTCGAATGTATACACAGCCGGTAATAGTCAGATTCTGAAAAGAAATTAGTCGTCAGATTAACAACATCATCATCAGATTATCAAAGTACAAATTAATGCTGGCGTTATTTTTGTTACTTTAACTGGTGATACTAAAACCTCAATTATTTCCATATATTTGAGTTTTCCCCGTATTCTCTTGACGAAGCAATAGACTGAATATTTATATTTATTGGTTATTACAGAGGTCCTGCATTATGGAAGGCCCGGCCCTTCATTATCATTCCCAATTCTTCCTTTTTATTTTTGGGATGTTAAATATATTCATCGAAAACATGATCCAAATGTGCTCAAGAAATGGATTATGTACTACTTTTCACAACTTATGGCTATAATAAAAATGAACGGCAGTCGTCCCTGTAAGCCCAACTTATTGTAGTCATACCTATAATAATGTGCAAATATCTAAGTGTTTTTCCACTGATGATGCAGCCTGTCTGCCCGCCTGCGTTTCCCTCTTATCTACTAAGCGTAATTTCTGGTGATTGTAAAAATCCGCCAAATCCTGGATGTTGTAGTTTACAATAGGGCATGACTCTAAAATAAAATAATTTACATTTAGTTTCTGCTCCATTACGATGTATTGTAGGGAACTAAATGTACATGAACAGCGAACTCTGCAGGATGGGTAGTGTCAATTTAGCTAATCAATGGAGGGCTTACGGTACAAAATCAGCAGAAAATTAAAAAAATATTCCGACAAACATATTTTTATTTATACTAAATTCCCAAAAGCAATAAGTAATTTTTTTATTTGTGGGCCGATTATATTTAGCAACTGAAATCGGTGGACGATAACTATGCAATCGTATAGGGAGCGATTTTTTCTTCAAATTGCATAGGTATGCACAAACCACTACGTTAGCGTTCGTTCGTTCCGGAACGAACTAGTTCATATGAGCTATTCCGATATGGGAACGATTGGAACTGGTTTAAATTCTGCAAGAATCTATCTAGATCCGCTCGAAGCAAACCCCCACACGCGTTCTCTATTTGAGAGTAATTTGTGTGAAGAAAAACGTAAAAACGGTTATCTGCCTGTGTCTGATCTAGTTCCTCTATTTTATCTTCCGACCCTTTTCGTTCCTTTTATCGAATGGAACTAGTTCTTTATCAGGGCAGATTTTATATGGTCGAGGTATCAGCATAAAACGGCATGAACATTATAACATTTTGTATGGTTAACGTCCTCTATAACGATTTATTTGACAGTGGAATTGACAATTGTAACTAAATCCATATACATTAGATCTTTTTACCCCGATAGCCGTTATGAGGATTTACTTGACACATATCCAATGGAATTGATTATTTAAATCGACTGTTTTAACGAAATCTAGAAAAAAGTAAATGTGTATTATGTAAATGTACTATAACTCCTGGTACAAATGGCTATCTAAAATGTCGTAATCATGTTATTGTTTTTATTTGACACGTTAAATTTGTTAAAACAAAATATGTATTTTTATTTAATACAAAAGGCCAATATGAGAAAAATGTTAAATCAGTCCGTGATCTAGATGAACTAAAAAGCTGGGTCTAGTTCCGATCGTTCCTTTCGCGGAATAGACCGTACTGCCTGATTCGTTCCGAAACGATATAACATCAAAAATCACCCTTTTGATTGATTCGCCAAAAGTCGACTTACTTATTCCTAATCTGGGAACACTCAGTCGCTCTCGGCTGCAAGTTAAGTTCGTTTCTCTGGGTGGTGAAATATTTTTTGCGATATTTTTTTTCTGTTGTTTGAGGAAGCTGAAATTTGCCAATTTTTGTTATCCTAAAATTGGTATTTTCGACATTTTAGCGTTCTTATAAATCTACAAGAGAAACAATTGAACAGATTGCAGCAACAACAACTCTAGGAGCGTCAAATACAAAAGGGCAGGCGACTAAAACGGGGAAAAAATTTTGTCGACTGTGTCTCTATACCTAAACCGGGCATTTTTTGCTAGACACCAAGCTTCGAAAAACACTTGTATTTAAATTTCTTTATTATCAATTATGGTCACTATGGAAAATGCCGAAGAAGTCATGCAAATACTGGACAGGTTCACACGACTCAAACAAAAGGAAATACCAAAGGAATTGGATGAGTATTTGGGCTATGTGGCCAAAACCGGTGACACGGTTTTCAAGTGGACGTCATTAAAATATTTGTTCCGAGAAAAGCTATTGAATGTGATTAAAAATTTTCATGATTCTACGCCGCGAATTGATGGTGAGTTTTCATTCATTTAATTTTTTTTTGTATGTAATCGTATATAACTTTTCTCGTCGAACTTTTATATCGCAAAGTACGACGATGACTCCTTTGATGGCAAAATTTAGTTCATAGCTTTCACTTTGTTCATCGCTTACAAAATTGGGCGTTGTAAATAACCAGGCTGAGACAACGTTCATCGGCATCGCTAGCTTGCAAATAATTTTTCTAACTGTTTTTTTTATAGTCATTTATTTACCTTTAATTATTCATAAGAGACTTGAGGTGTTTGGTCTTTATGTCAGTGTAATCTCATTCAGCTTTTATATCGCAAAGTACGACGATGACTCCTTTGATGGCAAAATTTAGTTCATAGCTTTCACTTTGTTCATCGCTTACAAAATTGGGCGTTGTAAATAACCAGGCTGAGACAACGTTCATCGGCATCGCTAGCTTGCAAATAATTTTTCTAACTGTTTTTTTTATAGTCATTTATTTACCTTTAATTATTCATAAGAGACTTGAGGTGTTTGGTCTTTATGTCAGTGTAATCTCATTCAGTTAATTTAAACTCCAAAACATCTAAAAGAAACGAAGACGAACTGGAGGTATGGTTAGTTTTAGTTTAATTGCTAGCCTTTTTGGCTGTTTGTTGTCTCAAATCATTTACTATCATATTTGTCCAGTTCGCAATAGCCACACACACAACAACTAAGTATGAATGTGTGTTTGCGCGTTAATTTCGCTGGAATTTGTCTTAATGGCATTTAGTTGTTTTCTTCTTTAGTCAATATACGCTTAGCACATTTTCAAACAATATCTTCTATATATTTGTTAATGGTATTTTCGACAGAAATTCCCCAGTATCCCAACGTTGACCCTTTCAATTATGAGAGCATGAAGTCTTCCCTACTGGAGCGTTTGGAGCGATTCAATGCAGCTCCATTCACCATACAACGTCTATGCGAGCTGTTGATCGATCCAAGGAAACAATATAGCCGCATTGACAAGTATATGCGTGCTCTGGAGAAAAACATTCTTGGTAAGTGTTGCCAATTTTTACACATAAACCAGCATCTGGAAGCTTGGCATTCAAATGTGATCTTTGCCAATCGATGCATTTCAAAGCATTTTTGGTTTATGCTACATGTGTCGGTATTTCTGTATTCATTGAATTTTTCTAGTAGTCAGCACCGTCGAGCCAGGACGCAAGAGAACTGAATCAGAAAATGGCGATTCTTTGGACTCTGTCGTTAATGGAGATCTGTCGCTGGATGTTAACGTAGACATTGAGATGGAATCTGAAGGACTGTTCAATAATTCGGAGAGTACGAATGGCAATGGCAACGCAACAAAAGCTGAAGTTGAAGCAGCAAAAGAGGATGCTAAGACAGAAGAAACCGAAAAAGCTGTCACCAAGAATACTCATGCTAATGACGATGATAATTTGCCTAATCCAAAGAAAGCAAAACTGGACTTACCCGAAGATTCCAAAGTCGAGGCGGAAGAATCGAAGAAGACGGACGAATCTGTCGCAAACGATAGTGCAGAAAAGACCAAAATGGAGAGCGACGAAGACGAGAAAGTTACTGATCAGGAAAAAACAATACATATTGAATCTGAAAACGAATCCCAGAAGTCAGCAGCAGAAAGGACAGAGGAAAATACTGGAGTTCTGAAGGACCATGAATTGAAACAGGAACAAGAGGGCGACACTGTCAAAGATGAAACGGACGTTGACCAGAAAAATGATGATGTATGCTCCAAATGCGATGAGAAGGACGAAACAGAAAATACTTCAGAAAAAGAAAAACAAATTGCCGAAACAAAGGAAACATCACCACCGTCAGAAGAAAGCAAAACATCACAACCCGAATGTAACAAATCTTCTAACGAAGTTGTCAATAAAGATGTTTCCGTTGAAGAGACTGATAAGAGCAGTTCTGGCGCCGTCAAAACAGTGGACGCAAATCTTGGGGGAAATAAGGAAAATCTTAAAGAAGAAACTGGAACAGTAGTTGAAAAACAAGAAATTGAAATCGGAGAGAAGGATCAAGCTAAACAATATGATTCATCACCAGAAAAGGTGGAAAAAGTAGATGATCCGTCTAAAGAGAGCGAACAGGTCGAACAGAAGTCAAACGATGAGGCGATTAAAGAATCTGATGATGCTGTGATAGAAACAGCTATTGAAGCAAAAGAGAAAGAAAATACAACAACTGAAGCAACTTCAAAGGAAGTGGGTTCTGAAAAGCAGACAGAGTCGTGTGACAAAGATAATACTGTCTCAGACGAACACAAGACTGAAAATATAAAGACTGACATCTCCGACAAAGTCACTGAGAAACAAGATATTGATTCCGCTTCCAGTGCTAACACCAATACTGAAGCAGAAGTCGAGAAAAAGGAGGCTGCTACTGCTGAAATAAACATAACAGCTTCTGCATCACCAGAGATTGTTCCCACCACTGAAGAGAAACCAGAAGCGGCTGTAACAGAAACAAAACTGGAAAATACAACAACACCAACACTTGCCCTGAACGATCAGCCCATGGAAGATGCTGCCATAGACGAAGAGTCTCCATCGGTTGATGAAGTAGTAATGGACGAAGCTCCAGTACCAGAAAGTTCTTCGACAGCTGCCATGGCTACAGAAGACGAACCACCATCCACTGCTCCAGTTAAACCCGAGGAAGAATCTTCTGGTATGGAAGTTGACGACACAAGCCAGGAAGCAATGGACCAGTAATTACTTCCACTCCAACTACCAACATTCACATTTCATAAATTATATTAAAATAGACTAAAATCGCTATAAGCACTAAATAAAAAACAAAAGAAGACAGTAATGATAAAATTGGCAACCTAGAATTGGGAAGACAATTTTCTAAGATTTTTCTTTAAATTTATTATTTGTTTTACTCAATTTACATCGACCTATAAGACCATGGACAACATTTATATAAAATTACAATAAAAGTTCCGCTTTTTTTCCTAAAGAACTATCAACACTCAGATTTAATTTTACCTATTTATTTTGTGTTTATTCATACAATAACTTCAAAAATAATATAATCTAGAGGTTTATAATGCTTCAAATAAATACACACAATCCATATACGTACTAAAACCCAACAAATATTTCTTATTTTCATGGTGGATTTTCCAAGGAAAGTGGAATGACATTTTGCTACAATATCTCATGAAATATATGAGAATAGTTGGAAATTGCTGCTGCAATTAAAAAATGAGGAGGAAAGTATGCATTAAATTAATGCAAGCATGCATGTCGATATACTTCCAAAAAATACGAATATCTCTTAGGCTTTCTTTGTATTGATATTATAAATAAAATAAAAATATATAAGATATTCGTTGTTTAACCCTTTCAGACTCAAAGACATTAATATTTGTCTGATGGATATGTAGAAAAATTAAGACGGATCCCAGTTTATTTTTACTTTCTGTGTTATATTTTCTAAAGGGATAACAAAGCAATACTAAACCAATAAAAATCATTTTTACATACTCTGTTTTATATTTTAAGCCGGGTAAAGGGTTAACAAATATATAAATATGCATCTTATTTCCATATATCATCCAATTCTGCGTCAATTTTGGCCTGCATCAGTTGATCATATAAACACACTTCGCGTTTACACTGTGAACCCAATTGTCATAAAATAAAGATTCGAATTATTTTCATTTTGCATAGTTGTGCATTATCACATTACATTGTACACAGTATAATTTATTTTATATGATAAATAAACAATTTTAAATATAAACTAAAAAGGATCTTAGATTAGGCATCTCGTGCATATACACATGCTCATTAGAGCTGCATTTGGGAATCGTTTGATGTTACTTTCATTTAACCTTAACAAAACAAATGATAAACAGAAAAAAAACATAAATACATAATTCTACAACATAAAAACAGTAACTGTTAAACATAATTAAAATTAGGCTAATATAATATTAAGGAGGGAAAGCAAGGCCCAGCTCCAGGCTAGGACATTTCATTTTATAATAATAATATATAGGTGTTTTACTTTTCCTTTGAACCCATTTATTTCATTGGACATCTGAGCAGGATTAATAGATACCTAATCAATGGGAGCATCGTTCTCCTGTTTAAATCCCAGCTCTCTCTAATGCCGACAATTGTTGTCCCAGTCGCTCCTCTTTTGCTTTGCGCTCCGAGCTAACCTTTTTAGAGTGTGTGTAGTTCTGCAAAAATGTCTGTACATCGATTTTGCTGTTTAAGAATTGTTCCACATGCCTCTCGCATTCGCTGTCTGCATTTGAAGCCGCGATCTGCAAGAGCTCTCTGATGTGCTGAGGATTATATTCCTCAGTCTTTTTCAAATACTTTTTATTCAGTTCATCGCATTTTTCACCCAAATGCTTTAATGTTGTCACATCATCGCTTAATTTGCGCTTCAGCTCGACGAGGTGTGTTTCCTTGGTCTCGTTTTCTTTGGAAATGTTTTCGACTTGATTTATCATGGAGTCTAGCTCTTCGTTCAGTTGCTGAACAACAGACATTTCCTCGATAAAATCGTCGAAAAATTCCGGATCATTATCTAGTTGTTTCAGTTCATCTAACGAAAGCGTTGACAGATTTGGGAAACTTGTTTCATTGATCCGTGGTGATGTCAATTTGATGGGATCATGTGGCGATGTTTCTTTGCTGCTGTTGGCACTATTGGAAGCACCGCTGCTAGTCCCGCTGTCTAGAGATTTGGCCATTTGCAGGGGAGGGTAATGATGAGCGCGTGAAACATTTACTTGCGCTGAATTGGCATTACTGGTTGGATTGGGACTTTGTGATTTTATAACTTGTGGAGGAAAGCGTTCAAATTCGCGGATGATTGCCTGGACTACACGTCCTAAATCGGAATGTGGCGAATACTAAAGAAAAACAAAAGGTTCATGTAATCACACTGGTATATTTGCTGGAATAATGTAATGTGCATTGCTCATGGGATTAAAAATATCCTGTGAAATAAAATGACAACATTTAATAATTCGCCTTTCACCAACAAGTTTAAGGTCATTGATAACGTCACTGTGTTCAGTTTCCTTGAACCTTTGGTCATCAAGGATTTTCCTTGTGCAATTTTAGAATTTGCAAAAACGATGACAGGAAGCAGCATAAATGTCCTTCGAGGGTAAGGCGAATCAAAGGCAAATACCATCTATTTACTTACATTTACTAAACCTGGCGCTGATTCAATTTCTCCTGTAGTTGGATTGACCCAGTGGTGCTGAATAATGGGCGAAATGATCAGTTTCGGACGTTCGTTAGGGAAATGCAAGCCCAACAGAACAGTCAGCATAAAATTGCGACCACCCGACTCAAAGTGAACACAAAATTCCGTCAGCTCCGAAACCTCAACGACACTGCAAAGCAATATTTAAAATTATTGTTTTACAAAGCATTGCGCAAAAAAGCCAAACTTACTTGTCGTTAAATATTTTCAGGGTATCAATTTGACGACGAATTTGATGAAGACGATGTTGAAATGCACTCATTTTTGTACAAACAAATAATAAACAACTGGAGTTGTGCCGCTCACAGTTCACGAACGAACGAACTAGTTCATATCAATGATTCCCCCATTAAGAAATTTATTCGAAATTAGGGATACGTAAATTGACTTTCAAACGACTTTTTGTATTGAAACGTCTTGAAGATGGCGTCGGCTTTTGGTCATAATGACAATCGCAAAGTCGACATATTAAGTTCGACTTTCTTTCTAAATGACTATTTGTAATTGTCGTGAAAGGGTATTCGTCTCCTCTCTATTCCAATAATATTATTTTCTTCCAAACATTGTAACAAAACGTTCCGTTACGTTCCCACTAACTACACCACACCATTCGTTAATTTCATTTCGATTGAATGTCGAGTTCTACATCCCTAGGAACAGCTGCATATTGTTTACATTCATTCGGTTCCATTGGTTTTTATATAATAAAGAGTTAAAAATTCTAATTCTGCCGTGAACATGTCCTTATTTCAAATGAAATGGCTCAGACGTCTGGTGAGGCAGAACACAAAACCCATACCAGAATTGGAGGCAGCGTTGTGGAAGCGTCGACTCAGCGTGGTGTATGCCCTCCTGGCCTGGAATGCTTTTGGATTCGTCTGCTATATGGCGTTCAGCGGAAAGAGCGATTGGGCCCACTACCATGGCTTGAAAAGTGACGAAGAGAAGAAGGAATCGCAGGCAGTTCAGTTTAGCAAGCGGCTGAATGTTGAAAAAGGCAAAATTATACGATACTCTGGTTTTAAGAAGGTGGAAGAGTTGGAATTCGACAATACAAAAGATAAATAAGCCCTAGCAGTAAATCGGTGTAGTTTTATTTCTCTTAATCAGTCAATTGTTTTGCTTGTTAATAAATGCAACATTCAATCGTTCTGTTTACAATGGAATCCTGATTGCATTGTGCTATCGTGCTAAATCACCCATTGCGAAGAACCCAAACAAAGTACAAGAAACAGATGTTTTGTTTTGCGTTACGAACTAACTCGGACGTGTCTTATGTTGACACGTTACAATACGTATAATTTTTAATTCGGTTATTTTGGACTTCAATCAAAAATATGCCAAAATATGCCAAGGTCCTTTATTGGGCCATGGTTTATACAAACAAACCAGGTATATATAGTGGCCAATAATTCTCGATAATTTAATAACATGTGAAGTGATGTTGAAAACGAGCAAATAACTCATATCCCTTAATAGAAATTGTCTACAGTGCAAAAATATCCGTTTCTTTTACAATACGTTTCTCCGTTACATTACACACTAACTCTGAGAAACGCGCGTTTTTGCGATCTGTCAAACATTGTTTGTTGTGTACACACAATTGTTTTATATTTATTTTATTTACTTGGCGTTAAAAAGAAATTGAAGGAATGGATAAATGTTACCTCTGCAAATCGGAGAAAGTAAACGATATACAATATGGAGAATTCCTCAGAAATTCACAAATGGGCTTTGGGGTCCATACATTCTGTCTGGTAAAGTTGGGATTTTTGCAAAATCTATGTTCCGGAATTTGACTAAATTGTGCCAAAATTTTTTGGTTGTAACTTTTAGTATTTATCCTCGAATCTGACACAAAATGGAGACGATGACGAAGGCTATCTTGGATTTTTGAAGGCCGATATTAAAAATGAGGAGATACGGATCTCACGTTTGGTAAGTTGGAATATGGCAAAATTATGTTTGAGAGATGATATACTATGCATTGTTTGTTCAGACGTGCTGCTATTGCCGGAAAAAATACGCAAACATCGGCTGCTGTGAAAAAAAATGCCACCGTACTTTTCATTTCATCTGTGGCTTGGAAAATGGGGCTGAAAACCAGTTCTGTCAATCCTTTCGATCGTATTGTCACACACATAGGCGCAAGGGACCAAAATTGCCAGGGACGGATACAACATGCACTATTTGTTATGACAAACTGTTCGAGTCCAATGACCCCACGGCGAAATGGTCAATCGTTAAGAGTCCCTGCTGCCGTAATGGTTGGTTCCATAAACTGTGTCTGCAGAGATTTGCCAAAAATGCTGGATATTTCTTCAAGTGTCCTCTGTGCAACGATGCAAAGATATTTCGACAGAAATTGCCAGCCCAAGGAATTTTTATTCCAAATCAGTAAGTAATTACAAGTCGGTGGTATGTGTTGTGTTTTATATTATGCTTGAATTTGCCTGTGTAGGGACGCCGCTTGGGAATTGGAACCAAATGCATATGTCGAACTTCTGGAACGCCCCAATGAGTGTACTGCCAAAGAGTGCCAAAACAGGAATGGACGCACCTATTCGTCCACTGCGAATCCACTGATATTATGCGCTACATGTGGTTCAACCGCAATCCATAAACAGTGCTTACCACATTCGAACCGCGGTCGTTTTCATTGTGCAGATTGCACCATAGCTTTCCAGCAACATGACGGAGATGACGAAAATGCATTAGTGCATGATGAAGAAGCCGAAGAAATTGATGTTTGTCATGTTAGTGATAACGAAGATTTGAATATAGTAGAACAGTTGCTTGGCGACGTTGATAACAATAAAGGAAATGCACAAATGGAGAATAGGGATGATGAAGACTCTACTGATGAAGATGGTGAGATAAGCATTCCCCATCGACGCAGGACCCGAATTCTAAGTAGTGATTCCGACAGCAGTGATATGCCGCCAACAATAAAAATGAACTCTGATTATGAAGCTGGCCAAGCCGTAGGAAACAAATTGGATAAATGTTTCTTGTGTAAATCTTCGAAAAGAGACGAAATTCAGTATGGTGAATTTTTGCAGAACGAAGAAATGGAAATGGGCGTTCATATGTTTTGTTTGGTATGTTATTTATTCTTGCAGCTTGCACTGGGTAGTAATTGTGATGATTTGTTTTTAGTATTTATCATCAAATCTGACACAAAATGGAAAAGATGAAGAAGGTTTCCTAGGATTTTTAAAAGGTGACATAAAAAAAGAAGAGCTTCGCATTTCACATCTGGTAAGTAGAAAAGTTCTGGTTTTTATTATTCTTTTAAA
Organism: Musca vetustissima; assembly: GCF_032173495.1. Taxonomy (NCBI): domain Eukaryota; kingdom Metazoa; phylum Arthropoda; class Insecta; order Diptera; family Muscidae; genus Musca; species Musca vetustissima. The sequence continues at coordinate 1,571,395 of NW_026876336.1, read as the reverse complement.
ACATATTGAATACATAATAAACTACAAACGTTGTTCCAGAAATGCTGCTATTGTCGGAAGCAATATGCAAATATTGGTTGTTGTGAAACAAAATGCCGCCGATCGTTCCATCTAATCTGTGGCATTGAGCACAATGCAGAAAATCAATTTTGTAATTCATTCAAGTCGTTCTGTTTCAATCATAGACGAAAGAAAATAAAAACACCACCGCCCAGCACAACTTGCTCAATTTGTTACGACCTGTTGGGTGCCGATAAATGGTCCATTATTCAGAGTCCTTGTTGCCGTACTGGCTGGTTCCATAAACTATGCATGCAGAAGTTTGCCAAAACAGCGGGATATTTCTTCAAATGTCCACTCTGTAATGATGTGAAGACATTTAGGCAAAAATTACCTGCGCTTGGCATATTTATTCCAAATCAGTAAGTACATTATCTGTGTCGACATAAACTGCATTAGTGTTGGCCCAAGCTATAACCGTATATAGCTTTGCATTGACTTTCCGAAAAATTGAACTAACCTGTTTAACTTTTTAGGGACGCAGCGTGGGAATTGGAACCAAATGCATTTGCAGAACTTTTGGAACGTCCCAATGAATGCTCGGCTATCAATTGTGCAAACAATGAAGGACGGAGTCATTCCGACTCAACAAATCCCCTCTTGTTGTGTAGGACTTGTGGTTCTACTGCAATTCATAAGAAATGTTTGCCACAATCGGATAACAACCGATTTCATTGTAATGATTGTACGATTGCCATGGAAGAAGACAGTGGACGGGAGAGTCTAAATTCAGAACTAAACGATAAAGGAGATGTTCTACATGGCAATAAATTATGTGATGTCAGTCATCACGAAAATATGGCAATTATAAACGGATTAATTTGCGATAATGCTGTCTCTTCCGATGAGGAAATAAAGACAAAACGTCGTTATAAAAACAGGTTGTCCAGTGTGGACTCTTCTGTTCAGCCCAATATTTATAGCAGTATGCGACGGAATAAGAAGGCAAGTAAAAGCTATAAACATGGGAAGAGCATCATAGATTCAACAGATGACGAAGATAGCGAAGAAGTAGAAACAATCTGTGGCACAAATAAAGGCCTAGGACAGCAAGAAGAGTTGAAAAGCAATACAAATTTGAGGAATGAAGAGGGTCCAAAATGCTGCAATAGGGATGAAATTAACGATGGTAGCGATAAACGGAACCTGGTAAAGTCATTACGATGGGGTCGCAACACAGACATCAGCGACGACGAAGTGATTATAGAAGTTTTTTCTGGACAACAAAACGCTAATATTCATAAAAATGGAGATAGAACGTGTAACTTGAAGAGACAACAGCTCAAGTCGATAATTGAAAGTGACGAAGACGACGATGACTTCAAGTATAACGTTCCTAAAAAACAACTTAAAATACATAATGACAACACAGAAGATGATGATCAAAAAGACGACAGCCGGAGAAGACAGACTACCGTGGAGTCTGGTAGCGATGACGAGGGCGGAAATTTTGGAGATCTGGAAGCACACAAAGTAACTTCTGACGAAGAAGAAGAATCGGACGAAGATGATGACCCTTTGGAGAATTTTACAAAACTTGTCGATAGGCAAAAGGAAATAAGTTGTATAGCCCAAAGAACAAGAAACAAAGAAACCCAATCCAGTCACCAGAACAAAAACTCGCAAATCGAAGTGAAGATTACGAAGACGATTACATTCCAACATGAAGAGCCTAAAACCTTGACGAAAAGTGATAATTTGGACATTTCTTGTATCGCAAGAAGAACTCGCCGAAAAAGCACAGCTACAGATCGTATGGATTTCGATGATTATGGCTCAAATTCAATAGAAAACAAAGTGTTGAATACATCATGTGTTGCAATTAGAACGCGCGGAAGGCGCAAGACGGTATGTTCTGAGACTGCAGCCGAAAAGAAAAAGCGAGAAACCAACGAAAATTGTGTTATGGCAACGACCAATTGTCAATCAATTAGAACACCCCGCTCTTACGATATGTCGAAAGATTCTGATTCAGATGAAGAATATGACAATATTTCTGAAAATAGCGAATCTACAAGAAACTCACAAAACGATGGTAAATTAAGTCCTTTTGAGCTGTCATGTGTTGCAAGGAGAACAAGAAGGCGCAAATCTCTTTGCATCGATTCCGAGAACAGCACTTCATCTTCTTCCCGTTCCATAATATTATCGACAATACAAATTTCATCGAATCGCTTCAATCATGCTTGGCCAAAACAAAATTATGTGCTGGCATTTTGTAAAACAAGAAGTTCTCAAAATTATTATCCTAATAACAATGATCATCCTCATATCAGTAATCGGAGAAGAAACTAGTTTTTGTTGGTTTCAAATTATGTTTTTTTTTAATGAAGCAACGGTATATTTAATATGTTATATAGATGTTTGAAAAGATAGTGGGTTGCCGAATTCATATTCTGAATTCCTTGATTAAAATCAATCTATACATGTGAAGAGAATTTTCGATTGTCTATTTGGGACCTTATATTTAAATATTGTAATTTTCAATAACAAAATATCAATTTTGTTTGTAAATTTTTTTAATTAAGATCCATGATTGCTGTATACCATATTATTTAACTTGAGATGGAGGAAGTATTAAAGGCAACAATAACATATTATATATACAAATTAGAATTGTGTTTATTACATTTAACGTTGAGCGTTCCCAAACATATTATTCCATTACATATTAAAGTATTTTGTTTTATATTTTTATTATTATTTAAGTAAAATATGTGCATTTACTAGTATTTAGATAAAGTTCAATATTCAAGTAACCAAGACATGCTAGTTTTAAAATATTGAAAAAAAATAAATTTTTTTATCTTCTAAAAAGGGTTATATAGAAATAAATGGTTGTGGTTACAGATATTTTTATGATTTACATTAATGGCTGCTTCGGATTCGGCTTGTTTTTTCCCCAAGGTTTGAATTAAGTAACAAATAAATTGTGTTACGCAATTCAAGCATACCTTTTTATCCATTTTATCTTTTTTTGCAAAAATATTTTATATTTTTAAAAATATATATAATTTAATTATATATGTTTAAAAATGTATACGAAAAGAATTAAATTCAATATAGGGTTTAATTAAATTAACCCCAGTAATTCTATGAATATACTTAAAATTCCGATTAAGAATTTACTTTTGTCAAAAAAATAGACTCGGAATGAATTTAAATATTTCCACAAGTTTCACGAAGCAACAGTAGATACGGAAATTTTAAATGTTGCCACCTTGATTAAAAAATTTTTAAAAATGAACGCGAAGAATACAAAGCTGCTTCAAAAAGGAACGGTAAACAGCATTGTTTTTAGTTGGTAATTTATCTCGATTCTACCATTCTCTCCGTTTCCTGCATTGGCATCATTTTTCTCATTTGCTACGAAATGATTGGCAACACGCATTGTTTCTTCCAATTTAGTTCCGATTGAAACGCTTAACGACGAACAACGTCAGAAGCTCCGTGATCCGCGAAGTACATTTGAAAAAAAAAACTAAACTACATATTTCAAACAACAGCAACATCATTTTTGATATTTTTGCATAAAAAAAAAAACAAAATCTAAGCGAGAAAGCACCTAAGATAATTGACCACAAATTACTTTCGAATACATTCGTATGTTTTCTAGAAACGTTAGTTTACTTGGCAAGCAGCTGTTAAACAATTCATTTTTCAGTTGCGACTCAATCCAAAACCAAAACCGAGCAATAAGTATTTCTCGGTGTGTGTGTGTGTCAAGTGAAGTGAGACAGTGAGCTGGTTTATTTGTATGAGATTTGTTTGTGTGAGTGTGTGTGAGAAATAAGGTTATCAGTTCAAGAAAAACAAAAACCCAAGAAAAAGAGATTGAATATTATTATTATTTGTTCCAATACAAGTAATAAACAACGCTGAGGTGGAAACCGGATTTATTGCAGGGTAAGCATCTTGAAATATATACAAGGTTTTTGTGGGGATGTGGGACCAGACCAGACAGACATAGCGATGTACGGGAATTATTTTGCGGAGTCAAAGAGAATCTAAAGTGTGCCACCACCATCGACATTTACTGCAGACCCACTCTCGATACAACAACAAGTGTTGATGGCACAAAACAAAAGCAATGCAAATACATACCCACCAACAAGCCAACGTAAATCATCCACACCTTTGTTGAAGTAACAAACGAGCAAGTCGCCAACTTGTATTAACACAGCGCCAAACCCACACCAACGTTTGGAGGCGACCCCAACGAACACATATATAAATGCTCGACTTGATATTAAAAATAATAAATGATGGAAAAGAAGAAGGAAAACAGATGAACAATGACTAAGAGCTCGCTCGCTTCCAAAGAGAGTGGGTAGAAACATTTGCCAATATTTTGCTCGGGAGGACCGTATTATCTTATGTGGAGGTCATTATTTAGAGAAAACACTGGTATTATTACTTCTAGCTTTTTTCTTTTCTGGAAAACTCCAAACAAGTTTCGTCTGCACGAAGAGTAATGACTCCTGTAAAATATGTTTTTTTGAGAATTATAAAATTGAAAATTAAAACCAACAGACTTGATTTAAGCACAGGTGATTTCTGCAAAGAGAACTTCACTTGAAGGGCCGTCATTGCTCCGTGAATTTTACTTTTAACGTCTGTGGGGGCGATATTTAAAATCAAATATTATGTAAGAAGTCAAGGGTAGATGCACCGCTCCATACGCGGTAAATAACTTGAATCTGGCTTAATTCAATCAAGTCGTTGCCGTCTTCTTCTCTTCTTCTCAGCTTGTCTTTTGCTTTTGTTCTCTCTTCTCGTCTTGTCACAGCAGTAACAAAACAATAATAAATCGTGGGGGGTGTTTGTTATGTGTACGTGAATGTGAGTGAATGTGTGTGTGTGTATCTATTGGGGAGTTGAAATGTGACGTTGATGATACCCCATCACTACAACCACCACCATTGCCATACAACAACAACAAGTTAAGGTCCCATTGTTATTGCTTTTGTGTAAAATGTATACGTGCGTTTTTCGAGATACGAAGAAAGCCATGAATGGACAACCAACGAATGAACCAACCGACCAACCGAGCGAGTCAATGGAACAGAAACAACAACGCATTAATTGCAGGTTTTCTGTTTTTCTGTCATTCCTTCATTCGCAATTGTTATTATTTTGTTGTTGGATCACTTCGTATTTGTATTTAATTGAATTGCGAATACGAAAGGCTTTCATTTGCAAAAGCTTAGCTTAGGGCATTACAGCCATTTGCAAATTTTAAAAGTCAATTGTTTTTTAATTCGCTTATTTGTCGAGTTTTTTTTCTCGAAATGGCGAAATGGGTTTTTGTTTTCAAAAAAAAAAAAAAAAATCCAAAAGTTCCTCATGTTGTGATCTTTGGAATGCAAACAACTCTTCGATAATTGTTTGGTAGATTTCTTGCACAAAATCTTGAAAATGGATTTTTGGCGCTCAATGAGCGGATATATACCTCCTAAAGGTATATTTTTATTTTTCCACTCAACACATTTAAAAAAATGCACCATCCAGGCCAAGGACAACCTTAAAAGTTATATTTAATCGTATTTATTAGCATGCACATAGTAGATATATGGTACATTGTTTTACATTATAGGATGCGTAGATATTGCACATTATATAGCAGAAGTATAATAAATGCTCAAAACCACCTCGGTTTTGCAAGGAATTGCCTTTTTTGTGTGTAATTTCACTTGTTCGAAATTATTAATTAGATTTTTATCTAATAACGTTTATCAACGTTATCTATTATCAGACAGGGCGTACAAAAATATTCAATTTCCCCGCTATTGCAATATATTGGGTACGGCCATATTACCGTGTATTATTAGAATATGCTACCATGTATTATTGTAAATATGTTCATGTAGGTATTCATGGTATTCATGTGGTAATATAATTGCATTTTTACTACCGATTTCTGTAAAAAATTTGGTTATTAGTTTAACTGGAATATAATGGAGTGTGTTAATTTAAATTTTGTTTGCTTCTTCTGTTTTGCCTTTTTATATTTCGCTAAAGAGACAACTTTACCCCAGTTTCCTTCATTTTATCGGCTGTTTGTGACAAACGAAACTTTTGGAAATTAATTTTGTTCTTATCTATGTTTGTTCTGTGAATTCATTTAATTTCGAGTGTTTACCAAAGCAAAGTTTATCATTTACACTTCATGTACTAGGCGCATATTGGGAGCGACAAGTGGCAGCAGACGACAATCCTTTGCTTTTGTGCGGAATGGTTGCGTGTTTGTTTGTTTGTGACTCTTTCTGCATGGCAAAACTGCTTACGCACGCATTTTTAACGGGACTCACATTGTATTGCCCCAAATACATACATACATACAATGTAAATGGCAATTTGCTGTCGTCCAAATAAAGAGGGAATTTCACAAAACAAAAAGACAAACAAGCAAACTTAATTTCATAACTGTGCGGGTCTTATCACAGCAGAACATTGACGGTTGCGGCAGAGGCTGTGGCCTCTACCTTGCAACATGACATAATGCTGATTGGTTGCTATCACATTGCGGACCAATTTGACAGGATATAAAAAGTATTTTGGTAATGATATATTCAAATCACAAAAAATAGGCCAAACAAGAAACGAACGACGATGTTTATCCAAAAAATGGAGAAGCGGGCTCAAGTATAAAATAGGTCGTATGAATTACAGGGAATTTCAAACTGCAACAAGCCGAACTACAGTTGATATGAATGTTCTCCTTTATTGTCGTCCCCTACATAGCTGTAATTGGCATAGCTTTTTTACAAATAGCAATATACTCAATTATTAGTTTCGTATGTTTATCCAAAAAATGGAGAAGCGGGCTCAAGTATAAAATAGGTCGTATGAATTACAGGGAATTTCAAACTGCAACAAGCCGAACTACAGTTGATATGAATGTTCTCCTTTATTGTCGTCCCCATACATAGCTGTAATTGGCATAGCTTTTTTACAAATAGCAATATACTCAATTATTAGTTTCGTATGTAACATATACACAAATTCTACTATTCTTTTTTTTTCAACATTCCCACCTCGACGATATTACCGTGGTATTTATTTATGAATTTCCATTTTCTAATTGGCCGGCAACGAACGGACATGTCTTATGTAAACAACCAACTTGTTTCCCAAATAATTAAACTTTCTCCTGGCGTATGTCAACTGTCGTCGATTGTTCTTCGTATCGCAACTGGGTTTCCCGTTGTGTGAATATCGCGGAATTACATTCGATACGACAATACAGCGAACAAAAATAAAATCAATAGTCATGTTGTAAGGATGGGTGTGTTGTGGTGATGGGGGTTTTTTGTTTGTATTGTTGTTTTTGTGGCCTACAACAAATACACGCTTTTCCATCTAGGATATAGTGTGGCAGTGTTTATAACTGTTGAGTTCTAATTTCATTTTGTATTTTGTTTTGTTGTTTCGTTTCTCGTTTCATATTTCAGAGATATCAATAAGAAAAAGGGAAATTTGGAAGAAAGAAGAACAAAAAACGAACGCCACAATTTGCAATGATGTTTTGTTACAATTCCTCCTATTAACGTGAGGATTATGAACTGATATCAAATATCAACAGAGTTTCAAAATTCTGATCCACCCTTTCATAAAAATTCCACCAGCCAAGTACTGCTTGGAGTGTTAACGTTTATGTATCGCAAATGAATTAAATTTCATTTGACTATTTAACGCTCACCGCCACCGCATTCATAAAAAGGCAACATGCTCTGCGCCGTAGTTGCTGTTGTTTGAAAATGCAAAAAGGCGAAGGAAAATGTTATTAGCCTTTTTGTTGTAGACATTTTTGGCGATATTGTTTTTGTAGTATCAATGGCTTGCCACAATATAATTAGAATTGGCAAAAGAACAGAGATTTGTTATTGTTGTTTTTATTTCGTTTCAAAGTTCAGTGACAGTCTGGTTAGTTTTTTTATTCGTTTGGTTTTGATTCGTTACAGGTAGTATGTAATTGCAAGAGAAAATGTTTACCCTTGGGTCAGGTTCTATACTTTTAATGAAACTGATAATTTGTTTAAATATTTTACGCTGTTCAAATTGTTAAAAAATCGTAATATGTTGCCTCTTCAAATGATTCAAATGATAAATGGGGACACACTTTTATCTGACTCCAAAATAAATGGTTTTAGTAGGCTGTTTAACGTCTGAAAATACCAATTAATTGCTTCATTTATTCCATCTTCAGTCATGTATTCAAATTATATTTATCAAGCTTAAGTTTACCATTTGTTATTGAAATTAAATAATGAAGAGCAAGCCTTTAAAGAGGAGGCTTTAAAAAATATAATTTTTCCATGAAAAGTTGATGGTAAATTAATTCTAGCCGCTTCAAATTATTATTATAAGCAACGGCAGCATGTAAATTAATCGAATCAAAAGTTAAGAACATTCTAGGGTTGCAAATATTTCGATGTTTTGATTTGACATAAAATGTTGCTATTTTTATAAAAGATTACTTGGTTTGTCCGTTGCCTGGCTGACTAGCTAGCTGGTATGAGTCAACCAACCACATTCTTTTATCACTGAAGTACACTCGCCGCCGTCCGTAAGAATATCATTTGCATTGTTGTGGCCATCATACAGACGAATGTGGCTCGAAACTCAACTAACGGAGCTTTTATAATTTCATAGAACACGTAAACCATCGAACAGAGTTCGCTTTGGCGGATTGTACGTGCCCCCGTAAATTATTCCGATGATGACGTTATTTATAATAGATTTTTTTGTTATTACTGGTTCCGACATTCTGATTCTTGTTAGCCAGGTTGTGGGAGGGGGTAAACGAGGCATCGTAGGTTGTTCAGCGTGTGTCCCAGTTCTCAGCGGACATGCGATTCTCATTTTGACAAGCAACTATTATTAAGAGTGTGGTGTAAACGCACAAATATATTCACATCCAATCAGCCAGAATGTTAGTGTGGACAATAAAAAAAGAAACAACTTGTTGTTGATAGAGAAGAAGAAAAATTCACAAGATAGAAAATTCAAATATTAAATTCAGTTTGTTTTGTCATTAAGAAACAGTTCAAGTCCTACATGATCGTATGTATGTGTGTGTGCTTCACGAGGGATTGCAATACTCAATACTTCCACATTTCCACAAAGGATTCGTTAAGCTTCTATCAATAGAAGGCTATATATCTATAGAAGATATACACGAAATCTGGAAAACTTGGATTTTTTGAAAAAAAAGAAGACCTAGAATAAAATTATATAAACATTTACCGGGTTAACCTACTTTATGAGGAAACTCTCTCGCTCTCTTGGGCTGAAAATAGTAATTACATTGCAGCTAATAATTATAATGATCCTTGAAACATAAATCGTCTGTGTATTCTATTCCATCTTTAAAAATTCTTTTCTTCCTATTTTTCTGCGTAGTAATATTATTATTTGCCTTTGTACTCTCTTGCAATCGTCATGATATGTGCGTCGTAAACATACATATACACATATGTGCGTCAGTTTGTGGTTTCGCACTTTAATTCAAGTGTTGATTGCAGCAGAATTGTGTGATATTGAATTTCAGAAAAAATAAAAAATAACAACAATAAATATCGATAGAGTTGTTGCTGTTCTCTCTCCTCCCTCAGTTCGCATTAATTTATTTGCTTTTAAAGTTTACACAAGACAACGTTTTGTTTTCTCTGGAATGGAAAAAGGCAATCTAAAATAAATGATGAAACCTTATCTGTATGACATTCTTTTATATTAAATATTTATATACATACGTACATGTATGGATGTATGTGGGGTTTGTTTTATTGTATACAAAGATACATACATCGATATCATCCGACATAGTCATGCATCATTATTTGCGAATTCGTTTTTCGGGCAATCGAGGGTATTGGGGGGTAAGTATGTGTAACATGATGAAAACCCCTCAAACCGTTCTAAATTATTGATTTTCTCCTCTCCATTAGACTGCTCGATGTTATGACTCGAGGCAGAGGAGATACATAATTGCTTATTCAATACACACAAGGGTATCTGGATTAGGGCAAAATCTTAGGTATATTCATTAAATGAAATGAAATATATTATCCATCGGAAAAGCGAACAAAAGAGATGAGCATAAAAGAGCAAATATTATTACAAAATATTTCTATTGCAATAAATTCTTTGTAATAATAAAAACATGTCGACCCAACTTTTGTTTTTATAACAATTTTTTTTGCTCTACGGTTTTCGATAGCCTAAAACCGGTTTAATTTTATTAGCTTTGTCATTTTGGTATATTGATTGTGCCCATCGTTAATAAATGAAATGTGTTCCAGAAAAAACTTAATCTAAAAATATTTCATACCGCGTACAAGGCCAACAACAAAAGTATAATTTAAATACAACTAAAAAACCGGCTAAAATACAAACACAAAAACCGGTAGAGATATTTCATAAACTATATCATCTCAATGCAGGTTCTGTCAATAAATACCCTGCGAAGCAAATTGTTTGCAAAGGTAATCAGTCTGGAGTGGACAACGGATCTACGTGCAGGTCTACTAGGAATTTTCATTAATTTAAGATTTAAATTCACAGTTTGTGTTAGAAACATATATACGACATCTTAGTGATGCAATGTTATCAATACTGTCTGTGACATGCCATTTCATGTCCTAATTGTTAAATAAATATCTTACAATGTCATCGTATTTTCGAACTGCCTTCATACAGCTTCACTGTTTTATAAAAGTTTTCTCTTTTTCTTAAGTGCTTTTTGTTAAAATGCTTCACAGAAAACGCCATTATTTTGTTGAGGCGTCCCTGTATCATGTACCTAATTCACATTTTTACAATGCTCCAAAAAAAAAAAAAAAAAATGAAATACACAACATATTAAAACTTTTGCGACAATAATCTTTATGAATGATATTTGAAAGGCAATCTATTCTATTAAAGTATTTTCATTTTTTGAGATTTGAAAAATCAATTTCATGTATTAAGAAATGTACCGAGAACAATGTAGTGAATGAACCAAAATCGAATGATTTGGACTTTTTTTAGAGATATCAATGATATAATAGCAATAGAAATTTTAATTTATATTATACCAATTCTTTATAAATGTATTCCAATAATAAAAATATTACAAGGCTGGTCTCTTGCTTTCTAAAGTGTTATATCTCCCCTATAATATGTACACATTTCTATTTATATATATATGTATATATATTGCTAAATATTGGATTCTTAAGCTAACTATTTTGACAGTTTGTTTTCAAGTTTCCCTTTTTGAGAACTTAATGTTCAGATTAGAAAAAAACACACACACACCATGATTGAAAATGCTAAACGGACTACCGACCCTATGGAAATAGAAGTTGAATGAAAAGGAATGACTGTCATTTACTTGTGGACATTAAGTAAAGGATTTTATGTGCTGCCATCATCAACAGCATCAAGACTGGCGAAAGTTCCAGTGACAACAAAGCAAAAAAAAAAAAACCAACAACAGAAACAGCATGTTCACAACAGATAAACTTTGAAACCGAACACAGTTGGCCAAGTGATAATGTCCAAGCTCTGGTGGGTGTCAACGTCATTTCATTCTCAACAGCCAGTGTGATGGAATGGAAAATGGGAATAAAATCTAAAATGACACGAAAAGTTTTGTCACTTCACACATTTTATGTATTGAAGGGAAACATATTTGCCGGGTATTTCCCCGGAGGAGGTGTGGACTGTTCTCTGTTGTGACAGCTGTTACTGCATTGAATTTAAATACTTATAAAAGTGTTTAAGCAGACTTGATGTAGTAATACTACAAAATCAATACTACTACGTTGAGGGGGACAAAAAAATATTCCGTGAGTTTTGGAGTAGTAGTAGTTAGGCGTTTGGAGTAGTAATTTTGTGCACCTGGTTTTAATTTTCAGCAGTATTTCCAAGTTTTCTGTTACAAAAAAGATAGTGAAAAATATGTAAATTCTTTGAAAACAAACAAATTACAGTGGAAATCATATCTTGACAAATACTATAATTCCCTGATCGGCCCAACACTGCTGTGCGTGTTAATACTAGCTTGTGACGGCTAATAAAATGTCGGCATTGCCTCATAATATCAGTGCATTAAACCGGGTCACCGCATATTTCTCTTCTGCCTCAAATAGTCGGTTTCTTAAATTCCGTTTTTTTATATTTTTTTTGAGAATTATGCAACAATTGTAAGCCAACCATTCTTGTTTTCTACATTTTGTTCGGCAATGGCGTTTTCTGTTCTGACCTCTCCCACACATTCACTATTGTTCGTCATTGTTTGTTGGACGTTTTTCCAGTTAGTGTTCTCTGTATCGGGTCTCACTCTCTTCGAATGTTAAAGAAAACAACAACTACAACATCACACTGCTATAACTCTTCCCCTCATTTGGATTTTCCATGTCAGTGACACAGCAGGAATACACATACACATGCACAGTTTAACACTGCAGCCACATGAAAGTGCTAAATGAAGAAGAAGAAGAATAACAAATATATCGAGAAAACAAAATACCGACCAAATCTAGGCAGCCATGCACTCTTTATGTACCATGGATGGGGCAAACAGAATTTGTTGACTTACCAAACGAAGCAAAAAACAACAAAAACAACAACAACGAAAAGAACAACTATAAAAAAAGACAAATAAAGTTTTATTTTTTACTTTCTCTGTCATTTTGAATTTGTGCAGTTTTGCACTTTCTTGTGGTGGCTGTTTTTCTGTTGTTTGTTATGCCACCGCCACCGCCTCGCTGCCTTGCATTGGATACATAGTGCAGAGTCACATACCCGCCACTGTCAGCCGTTTCGTTAGTCATGTCGTTGTTGTGTTCCATTAAGTAGAACGAACGCCACTATATTTAGAAGGAGGTTGCATAGGCCATTAAACTATGATTCCGATGTTTAGAATTGGCGACTAGCAAACTATCGAGTGTTGCTGCTGTGTGGCACTTTCTGATGATGAGTATGGTGGTTGGGGGAGATGATGATATGCTGCTAGAGCCATACGCCATGCATAGCAATTTTTAGCGTTCGTCTGCTGTCTCGTCCGCCCATCGTTTGTATTTGTTGAATGGGTGGTTGGTTGGTTGGTTGGCTGCATGGTTGGTCGTTCGGTCGGTATGTAGGTTAAACCTTGCAGGGTTATTTGCTCCGAAAGTAAATGTTAGGTTAAGCAAATGTTCTGACAAAGATTAACACAGGGTGGGCGGAATCGTTAACTCTTTGTGCGACCATATTGTGTGATTTCATTCCAGCGTTATCTTTTGTTTTCTACGCCATTCACATGTCCTATAAAATCGCTGATTTTTGTTCTTGGGTTTTAAACTATGTCGCTGAAAAGAAATGTGAGCTCTGCACAATCAAAAAGTTGCAAAAACTATTAAATCAATTTGGTAGTCTTATTGCTTAGATAATTGGTAATGTAATTTTTCTTCTAAAAATTTTAGTCATAGCTTTATTATAATTACTATTTTGTTTGCTATCGTAGACCCCACCAGGTCCCCGTCTTCGAACCACATTTTTTTTAAACCCAACAGGTGAACGTTTAGCTGTTTTTCTCCTCCCTTAGGGACCAGCAAATAATCATTAGTCCATTATCTTTTGAAAAGCAACGAAGCAAACTAAAACATTTAATAACATTTGACTTGACTTGAATAAATGTTTGTGAAGATGAAGGTGTGCCATGGCGGATCAGGTGGCCACATAGCTGGAGTTTCTTTTGTTCCCAATGACTTCATATTTTCTAAAGCTATTCGAACAAAGAAGCAGAAACTAAGGGAAAACTGATGCGAAAAGATAGCAAACAAAGAGCAAGAGTAGGCGAGCGATAGCACCTTTGCAGAGGACAGCCAAACAAAGAAGCCACCTGAATTAACGGACTTACATCCTCTGAAAACTTTCTCTATTAGGCATTGTGACAGGCCCTTAACAACCCCTCACAATGAGTGGCTAATTAATTATTTAGCTTAAAATCAACCATTATGGCAGTGATAAACACTCTACTGGCCACGACAATAAGCCACTGTATTGTCCTGGCCTGGCTTTTATGCGATATTAATGCTTAATTATATTGAGGTGGTTAATTTATTTTGGAGCCGTAATTTGTTAGTGTCCCTTTTGTTGACGACACTAATGGTTGTTTTTGTACACATTCCCACTCACATACACGTACGCATATACGTTGATGATCATTGTTCAACAATAAAAATACAGTCATCACAAAATTACAATTAAAAAAAAAAACTAATTATAAAATATTGAGACAATCATAGGTGTATGAACAAATTGTGTCCTAAAATTATTTTCTTGACGATATATCATCAAAAATATATTATTATGTAGGTAATGTTAAAAGAAATACAATAACAATTTTCAAATCATCCTCATCGGATTCTAAATGTACACACGTGTACATCCATTGATACAAACATTACAGGTAACTTTACCTAATTATGGCCATTATTCCGCAGGTCGATTTATGGCCATCATCTGCTTGTCCCAAAACATGTAATGAAACAACTGTTGCTGGAGTTCATAAAGTTTCAATTTTTGTTGTTGTTTTTATATTTCTTATCTAGCAATTATTGTCCGACATTTTGTTGTTGACTTGTGTTCATTGTTCTGTCCTTGCCTTTTCATTTCGTTGGCCGTCATCCTTGTCGTCATTTTTCTTATTCTTCTTCGACTTGTCGTTGTATTTTGACATGGACAGCAATTAAAGTTAATTGAAATATTTGCCATGCCTGTGCCATCGTTTTGTGGGCTGGTCTTTCCATTTGTCCCCGTTTTGTTAGGTTGACCGGGCGTCCCATTATAACGGCCAAATGTTACAGTGGATCCAACAACACGAAATCCCATCACAAGACATGAGAAGGAAATTGAAAAGAAGACCCACCGAAAAAAAAGGAAATTTACTTTTAGATCTAACGAAGCAAACAATTTTCGATACAGAGTTCGCCAAAGGTGTTTGAAACTGTCTTTGTTTTGGGGAAATTTAACAAGGAAATGCTAATGTTGCTGCTCAGAGCAAATTGTCCTAATGGCCATCTTAAAGGAAATTCTAGGGGAACTCATTCCAAATAGTCAATGAATCATGTTCGTGATGATGTTCCAAGAAACGGACGGACCATTCAGCGTTTTGTTATTTTTTCGGCATATTTAAAATATATTTAAATTTGATAGCACCTGCCAGTTGTTGACGTTTTCTTTTTTTTGGATTTGAAATATTTATACAAAACTTTTGTAATAACATTTCACTACTTTTCTGTGATAACAAATCAAATATGAATGCTTAGAATATAGACAGTTGTTCTACAAATAAGCAGTATATAAATTTATTATTTATTTCCTCCGAATAGTGTTTTTTTCATTAATGGACTTGACTCGATTCTCGATTCGTGCAAATAATAATTTAATTTTTTTAAGACAGCCATAAACGAATATTGTTGTTAAACACTTTCGGTTCAATTTATTGAAATAATAAACATTTATGCACATATGTATGTATTGGAATTTTGTTTTCAAATTGAATTTTTAAACAAAATATTCAATAGACTAAATTTCAATTTTATATTCGACATATGGTGGGTGAACAGTTTGGAAATATTTCATAAAAGCTGTGGGAGGGAACAATGTAATTATGAGATACTATATTAAAATAAATATTATGATTAGTAGGACGATAGACATCTAGAAGAGCTGAAAATCGTCATATACATATATCTAAAACAATGTAAAAATACATACATATCTAGAAGATGGCTATAGTTTAGACTAATAAACCATTTACGTTTGAAACATATTGTTCTGATAAAAGCTTTTAATCAGTTATTATTGTAGGTCCCATATCCATGTAACCTTCTGTACCCATGTCCTGAGGACATTTACATGGGAGACATTCTGCATTTATTTTTCGGAGATTAAAAAATATCGACAGATATTCTCCAGTTTCATTCTTACTACATACAAGAGATGGACTTTTCGAGACAATAAATCCAAATAATAGATTTAGAACAAAAACACTGTGTACTTTTCGTTGTGTACACTGTACATATGCCGGGAATGGGCAGTAGTCATAATATTGATGATCATCAGCGTTATAGCTTAGGCACGGACAAAAATATACACAATTATTATGATTATTATCTATATACATATGTACGAATGTACATACTCGTACAAAGAATGATATACAATTTATTACACACCAGTCCAGAATATGTGCGTGCGTGTGTCTGTCTGTCTGTCACATACCTATGTGCAAATACATAAATTTAACAACAAAGCAGACATACACATTCTCGTATCTATCCAGGCTGCCAGACACGCATTCAACAGCCAATGCGAAATACGTGGACGTATAATGCAAAACAACCACAACAACGAAACAACACAAATAACGTCATACAAAAACAAGTAGTAGAGGTAGCAGTAGCAGCAGCAGAAGAAGAGTACATAAAAAACAGAAGGAAAATAATGTTCAATAAATATTTGTATTTATTAAAATGTCTGTCATAAGCAGCTAGCAAAAGTGTAAAAAATGTGGATGAACGAATGTCGTACAAAATGTGCACAGTGGTGAACAAGTGGGAAGCTAAAAATGTAACGAAGTTGTGTTGAGATTGCGATGGACAGGTTAAAAAAAACATGTCATCAGTTTTTTATGTCATTTATTTTCCCAACCATATAATTAAAGCTCTTAAAATTATTACCAACTATCCACTCACTCATCTCATTAAATATTCGCAACAGTGGTTGGGGATTGTTATCATGAGATGACACTAATTATCGCCATCATCATCATCACCACCACCACCACCTTCATTGATGCATGAAAATGCAAATTCGATTTATCGGTATATCTCCCTTGTTGTTAAAAACGGTCGTTTAATTTCCCATAATGCAATTTGAATGGATAATCGATAGATGAGTGAGTGTACTTGCGTGTGTGTGCGTGTGTATGTTTGACAGGTTAAAAAAAAAACCGTTGATTTCATGCATTTAATGAATGTTTTCCATTTTATTTCGATATTTAAAAATGACTAAATTATAGTTTTGTAAATTAAATGTTTGTGTGTAAGAGAATCTGATATGTTTGGGAATGCAACAATTTCAGTTCTACCACAATGATAAACCCCTTATCAACTACCTTTCATCTCTCACCCCATTAATTCTCTATGTGCTCTCTACTTTGAAAGTGCAGCGTTTTTAATATAATTATAGGAAATATCGGAAACTTCTTGTTGTCTCTATACATTTTATTCGATATCTGGTTTTGTTCAACAGTTTTCCGGACATACGGTACCATTAGTGTGTCACTGTACCTTGTTCAAAGTTTGTGGCTGTTATTATTTTTTGTCCAAATGTTTGCCATCTTATCTATCTATCGATCGCTTTCAATTCATACAATTACACTTAATTAGATAGTTTGTTGCTATTCTCGTTTTATTTATGGAATACTTTGGCGGCAGTTAAAAGAGCAATTGGATATTTTGTTTTAATGCAATTCTAATATGATAATGATGACATATGGAAGGAAATAGAGAAAATAGAGTTGATGTCTACGAAGGCTGATTAATCAGTATTTTTGGCAATTGAATTAATTATTATTAATTACAATTAATAATTGATGGCACATTGAGAGCATTTTAAAATTTTCTAAGATTTTAAATTTCAAAAAATTTTTATAATTTTTTTATGGAATGTATTCAATATTATTATACATAGATTGTATTATTATTTTTGCATCTGAAATGGTTAAATGTGTGACTATTTCCCTTTACGATATACAATATTTATACGATTTATATTCGTACAGGACAACCCTTGCAAATTGAGAATATTAACGAGCCTTTATGTTTCCTCAACCAAATAAAAAATATATATTTTTATTTTTTTATTTTTACCTTTTAAGTTGTCATGTTTCCTTCGTGTGGATTTAGTGGGATTGTGCATTTCCTTTTCGAGTTGAATTATTTGAAAATAAGCCAATAACAATGGACCATTAACATCATTCTGTTATTCTCTTTTTTGTAGGTCTCAAAAAAAAAAAAATCCAACACCCTCTCCCCCGCAAAATAATACGCATTGGGAGTCAACCACAAACTGAGAAACCAGTCACAGTTAACAAATAAATGTGCAAATAATTCGCCTGACCGAATGACGTCATAAGCAAATATTTGCATTTTATTGCGCCTCAGCATTTTCATTCAAAATTGTTGAGAATTTTTCCATGACGAGACCTCGACTTACTGTGTCACAGTGTTGCCAAACATTCCACAGTTTGTTCACTCGGTCGTTTCGTTTGTTATTTTGCAAATAAATTACTTGCAGACATTCTTCAAATGTTTTGGACTATATGCACCAAACACGCAATATTCATTTAATGACCTTAGAATACTGAGTCAGAGGTTTTTTGTTTTTGTTTTTACGCCGCCATATGTAATTTCATAATTTGCTGTTTGGAATTTCATAGAAAAATTCTGTTGACAAATTAAGAAAATTCATCAATTTATTGACTTTGGGAACTTTTACTTTGCTACAGTAATGTGCAAAATTAGTATGTTTTCTTAAAAGATACCCCTTGAACAGAGAAGGCATATATATATGGATCTGCAATCAAAGCAACCCACTATCGTTATATGTGGATACTTGATGCCATTCTATTGTGTAGAAAAATATTTGAATTCGAAAGAATATCTTTTAAAAAAATAAAAAGATAATAACCAACAAAATTTAATTGTAAAATTTCACTACTTATTTATAATGCAACCAAATATTAAAAATATTTTCTTAGATCTCAAAAAATTCTATTCCATTCTATTGTGTAGAAAAATATTTGAATTCGAAAGAATATCTTTTAAAAAAATAAAAAGATAATAACCAACAAAATTTAATTGTAAAATTTCACTACTTATTTATAATGCAACCAAATATTAAAAATATTTTCTTAGATCTCAAAAAAAAAATCCTCAAAATCTTCAATTTGGGATCCGTAACATATATTTCGGCATCATTCAATCGATATCTACTTAGACTAGAATATTATTTGTGTTCTGGCTACAGTGGAAAGTGGAAAGTGTTGACAATACAACAAACAAATACACACAAACTATGCACCATGCATACCATTAATACACATTGGACTCATCTATATGGTCAAAAGGAATGTTGTGCTATTTGTTTTATTGCCATCAAAATATAACGCCAACAACAGCAACAAAACTAAAAACAACGATATGGAAAATTTGTGTTGCCAATAAATGTCTAGTTTTTCTTTTAGCGGATTTTCAAACGAATCATCACCATCAGTGGCCGCATCATCGCCACACGGTTGGTGAATGAAATGAAATATAATTCAGTTAATATTATTTTTGGCTATTTGTTTCCCTGTTTATTTTTGGGATGGCAAGTACTTTTGACACATCGTACTTTGAAAATTTCAAATGTCATTTTGGAATGTCCGCTTTCGTTGATGATTCACAAGATGTAGACGAATATTTTGTACACAAACTGTGAGGAGTGAATGTTGGGAATAACTAACTCATAAGACAAACAACGAGGAGTGGGGAATGACCATCAAAGTTCATCGTGGCGTATGAGTGTGGTGAGAATATAAATTTTATGTTACTGCACATTAATCATACGTATCAGCAACAGACTCACTCGTACATAAATCTAATGAAGTTCATATTATTTACCAAATCCATAATGGAAAAATAGTTTGTAAAAAATATTTAGTGGAGGGGGCCATAAAGACATCAATGGGCGTATCAAATTTAAAGAACATCAAAGACGTGCACTCCCCATATAGTTTTCCCATTTTGATCCAAAATCTCATAATGATATTATAACAGCATAGCAGAAGTCAATATTTGACTCATTAATGTCTTTGGCTGAATGTCGGTCTTTTGTGGAAAATAAAATTGTTTTTTTTTTTAAGAAATTTGTATGGTCACAATAGCCGTGATAAATCACTGATGTTTTGGACTGATAAGTATGTATCAGTTGTGCATTTATGCACAATAGAATCTCCTCAATGTATCATACATTTCTCTGACCCATTTTTTTCTTTGTTTGTATAAACAATTTTCATAGAAATTCATGCTATAAAAGCTACCAATAGAATTCCCAAAGGAGGGGAAAAATCATCTTGGCTTTCTTCAAATTGGTCCTTCCAAAGTAATTACATCCGAGTACTTTTTTTGTTTTGGCATGTATCCTATACCGTTCCACATTTTTCATAACCATAAAATACCGTTTACAAATTGTTGTTGCTGTTGTTGTATTTACACCCATAAATCCTAAAAAAACTCCCATTTCCCATTTCATTTGAGATGGGATTTGAAATGATTTATATGACAGCCAACCGATATGGCCCATTTATTTAAAATCTTCTTATATCATCTTTTTTTTTGTCTTGCCAGAAATATTTTGCCAAAACTTTCCTGTTGTTGGTATTTTAAGAACGAATAAAACTTTTCTTTTCTCTCTCTCAAAGCCCTCGCGGTCAATTGAATTGTTCGTACTCGTTTCGTTTATGCCCTAAAGAAGTTCATTGTTTTAAAATTTAAACGAAAAATCAACATCCATTACCCGTTCCCTATCAATATTGTTGTTTTCTTAGAAAAGAAAAAGCGTTTAAACGGAAAGCATCCTTTCAATTTCTGTAAAGGATAAATGAAAATCGTTTCTTCTCTCCTTTATACCACCACAAAGGGTATATTTCTATATTGACCTGTCATGTGAATTCCTCTTCATCATAACACATTTCAACAATAATTTATTTAGAATTTTCAGGAAAAGAAAATTATGCAGTATAGTAGATTTCAATTACAATTGCTTTCCCGAGTTTAAGGCGATACATACAAATCGGAAGTGTAAAGAGTTAGATAAAGCAAAAGACATAGAAGAAATAGGGAGGAAGTCCATTATAAATTTTTTATAATGTATGCACGTGTCTGTTTTTGTTTGTTTGTCCGTGTGTGTGTGTGTGTGTGTGCGGGTTGAAGCAACAGCCAGTTAGTTGTGTTACGAAGGACAACCATTTGACTACTTGCTAGACATTATTAAATTCCAAGGCAAAACACCAACAACTATGGCGGTAGTGTTTCACACACACATTTTCACACACACACACACACAAAATATTATGCGGTTTGATATATTTTATATACAGAATAAATGTATGTGTGTGCGCACGCACACGAAACAAATAAAACAACTCCCATTCCAAAGGATACTACATATTACAAACACACACACACACACTCTGTGGCACTCCTCTCATTTAGTCATAATTTCAAAAAAAAATATTTTTTTAGTCTAAGCAATGAGTCGTTGTCCAGCCATATGTTTATGTTTTTGTTGTTGCGGTTGTTGTTGTTATTTTTGTCTAGAATGAATAAAAACCAAATCTAATTGAAATTCATAGCTTTTACGATGTGCTGGCAAAGTAAACGCTTGATTACACCATTTCATAAGAGTGTGTGTGTGTGTGCGTGCATGCGAATTATGAAGTAATACCAGCCACAAAAATGATTTCTACCGACATGTTGTAACAAAATACAAAAGCCAAGAAACCCTACTTGTATTTGTTGTTTTGTCTGTTTCTTTGTTGGCTCCCCATTCCCTCGAAATGCTTCCATCTACCCAGAGACAGGCAACATCAGTAAGTCATCATTCAATCTGATTGCCGTATCTGTATCTTGCGGCAAAGGATTGCTCCGAAGGGTCTTCTTTAGGCCATAAGAAGATTAAAATGTCAATACGCAAAAAGGCTACATGCTGTGAATATTAAATTTATGATCTCATACGATGATGGCTTTTAAGCGTTTGTAACAATTCCAGAAACGTTGTATGGCAAAATTGTGTGTGTGGCTTTAGAACAAAAAATATGGAAGAATATGGTTTGGCCTAGATGACGCCATTATTCCACAAGGAAGCAAAATTCCATTTTTTTAATAAATAATTTTATCGAAAAAATAATAAATTTAATTCATAGATTTTCATACCGACTCCGATATTAGACTCGTCAGTTTAAAGCATAACATTTGCAATTCAATTCGTCTTACTCATCACATTTCTAATACAACAACAATAACAACAATAAATCTGATACAATTTTAATAGTAGTTATTTGCCCCCTAGAAATATCGTAGTACACATACAAATTACAATGGACATGTTCAGCATAGACATTGTATTTGTAAGCCTGATTCGATTGCTTCCTTACTGCATTTTACACTTGACTGCGTCGACGACATCCTTTGTTGTGTTGATGCGCTTCTAATCTGATTAGGGCTGTCGCTGTGTATCGTTTTGCAACTGAATGAATTGAACCGTCGTGGAATGCGTTTTGAGTGGCTTTATGGTTGCAAGAAAAATGCTGCAAATGGATTCGTGGCCGGATGTCAGTCAATTGATTGTTTTCAGCCATGTTAACGTCATAAAGCTATCAACCCCCCAACCCACCTCCAGTCATTTGGCATTGTTGTTCGCCGATGAATCTTGCCATGATTGTGGTTAACGTTGTTGTCGTTGCCATTTCTGTTGCTGTTGTGACTATTTTTTGCCATTCTAATTGAATTTTCTTGTTTTAATTTGTATAAATAACGGCTGTCAATGTCGGCTAATGTCGTCACATTGGGCCAATAAAGTCAACCCGGGTTTGTCAGGTTGACTGATGCCAATGAAACGGTGGCCACAAAAACGAAGATATGTATATTTAAATTCCATTGAAAGTGGCATGCATTAAATTGTTGCACGAGGTGTGTAATGAAAATGAAAGTAAAGAATTAGAAGCATGGAAAGACTTGAAGTTAAGCCTACATTGATTGTCAATAATTTCAATTATATTTGGAAATAGATGCCTACATAACATTTTGGAAATGCGTGCTTGGGGCAATCATCTGGGAGTTATTATTTGACAAACATATTGTATTACAGACATTCATTTCCGATGGTGTTGCCAAGAAGACTGCTCCGACAAGTAAACACACACATACTCACTCAGACATAACTAATACACATTTAACAAATATTTGCTTGTTTTTGTTGTCAAGCCAAAAAGGGAAAATATTGTCTTGAAAAAAGGAAATAAAAAAATAAATTCATGTTTTTTTCGTCTTTCTTTCAGAAAAAATCCATTGCTCCATGTCAGAATATTGGGATTTACTACAAACATCCAAAGGAGGTAAGAAGTTAAAGAAAAAAGTGAAAAAAACTCATAATCCATTAAAGATGTGTTAGACAATTGGTCCATAGCGTCAAATATTTCCAGGAAACATTAAAAATATGGAGTTAGAAAAAAACAAAATCAACATCTTTGGAAAAATACAATCTGTTGAGAGATTCGGTATTTCATCTTTTCATCTAAATATATACATATAACATTACAGACCAGTAAACAGTTCAGTTTGGCAGGTTGATTAAACGATTACATTTGTACGATGTTATATTAGAGTACTTTTTAGTTTTGTGGTATAAGAAAAGAGATTATGCATCTCTCATGTTTTGTATGAACCTTTGAAGCAAATAAGTAGTTTACTTCGGTATTTTCCCCCATATTCCTTTCCATGTACTCTTCCGTTCGATATTAACAACGCAAATAAAGGCGCTGCTGTGTAAAAATAATATTCTAATTCGATTACTTTAATAGGCTCAATTATAATTAAATAGTTTGGTATAGTCATTTTTTTGGCGGGCGGGTTGGCTGGCTGGCTGGCTGGCTGGCGGTCTGGCTCCTTTGATATTTGGGAACCTGCACGTTTCATTTCTGTCATTGGTTGGCATAATTGTGTTAATGACGTTATTCTTTTGATCCACATTCCATTGTGGGAATCTAAAAATAGGATGGTCAGCCAAGTTAATAGAACACAAATAAACAATACCATCAGCAACAACAACGACAACGACAAGTATCATAACATTGGAAAAATGTCATGGCATTTTGCCATAGAGCACAGTATTTTCAATATACTAAATTCCAAAATATGCGCAAATAAGAAATGAATTCTCAATAGATCACCAAGTGTTTTGTCAACATACTTATTTAATAGAAAAAAAAAAAACATGGATTAGATGTTACTGATATGTGTATTCTAATCAATTATAAAATAGAGAGCTATATTGTACTTTGATACATGAATTTCTCGTGTGAACAAATGTATCTATTTATTTTAATCAACGCTTGTGTTATAGTCTTAGAATGTTTGAATATTTTAAATTTCCAGCTCAAACTGCCAGATGACGTATTTATTTATAACACCAATACTAAAAGGGATACGAAGTTCCACCTTCTTCTACTAGGACAATGCAATATGCATGTCACGTGGCAATTCTCTTTGTAATCTCTCATCGATAAATTGGAAGAAAATGAGTGCATCAAGAGCACATGAAGTATCGAATACTCAGAGATGAGTACATGATGGAATTTGAGATATTTGCAAAGTACTTAACCGCCAACCGATAACTAACTAAATGGTTCTTATCAAAATTATGTAGATACATTTGTAATTACTATTTATATTGTAGAACAACATTATATGAGATCACAGCACTGTCACATTTGACATTTCATGATGATGACTCTCATAATATTTACTATTTAACAACAACAACTACTACATGGAAAATAGTTTGAGCGAACATGTCCATATTTTAAAACTTGTTGACAGATATTAATTGTTATAGCAGTGAATCAATTAGTTATAACAAATAAAATCTTGACGGATGGCTTGTCAAGAATTATGTTTTGTTTGTTGTTGTTCTTGTTATTTTTTAAAATACATAAGTAGCAACACGTGAAGGCATTTGAAAAGCTATGACAACTATTCACTAAATTTCCATCGTCATCTCTCTTTTCTCTTCACAGTGGTCACAGCAAAGTATCAGGAACAATATCCCATTTAGACTTTTCATAAAGAAAAAATGAAAACAAAAGAAAATTAACCATTATTTTATTTATTATACCAAAAGTAATTAACAGATTTTGAAGATAGGCTTCAATCAGAGAACATCCAATCCAAATGAAAGGATTTAAGTCCAAGTAAATATGTCACCTGGCAAGGTATTTTATGACGTCTTCCCTCTGAGCGCACCACATTGCTTATATATATAGATTTTCTACATATTTTAAATTATGTTCAAGAAAACTTGTAGTGGATTCTAGTAGAGCACAATGAATGTTTGTCTACACATATGACCTTTAAAAGGCACAGTACAAATTACTGGAACTGTTCACATGAAAGCTGTCACCATAAATGGGGCTTACTGTCATGTGCCACCAAATGTGTTGCGCTAATGGAACCGCAACTGGCAATCGCCTGGCCACAGCTGGATACTGAGGCATTTGAAGTAAAATAAAAATCCCATCAATGTTGAGAATTCACTTTTACTTTCTTTCGTTCTTTCTTTGATATACTTGAAAACTCTTAAGACACTCACCGTCCACCCCCCAGTCTGTCCCATTCCCTTCCCCGTTTCTCGTTCTTGTTTGTAGAAAGCTTCAAAGTATTTATAACTGTCATAAAAATGAAATGCGTATCAAAGTTTTTGATGTTGATGTTGCTGTTGTGTTGGTTGTTTTTATTGTAATGGAGTCCGTATGCTGGCAACAAACCAGTGCTAACCTTGAACATAATAAAGGCACGAGAGTATCCAGACATATTTTGGATAGGGGCTGATTCCCTTTTAACATGCCATTTAGGCATTCTAAGTAAATATACAAGCGGGCATTACAGATTAGCATGGCGGTAAAACATTTACCCTTGGGTGGGTGCTTTTTTATGAGATCATCATCAAAACCGAACCGAACTTAAACACGCATAACTCTAATAAACACCCCAGACGACAATGTTTTTTGAAAATGCTAACCCACCCAACTATAGTTTAAAATAATACTTCTAATTTATCTATCACAGTTCCATGATTCAAAATATTTTGTCGCAATCAATGCCTTGTTTGCAACACAACAATTCCTCATTAATCACACGGGAAACAAATAGAACCAAAACAGCAACAACAACGACATCAGTTGACTGAATGACTGACATAGATATATGCAAATTGATTATGACATTTTATAACTTCCGGTGCTGTATCGACAAACAAGAAAAAAAAGAAAACACCGACTGTCTATTAAAAATTGCCTGTTATGTTCTGCCGTTTGTTTGTTATTGTTTCGCCGTGCCTTTTCTTCTCTTAACTGATGCTATCGAAAAACAAATCCCAAACAAAAGAAAATGAATGGAAATACAAATAAAATGATCTATGATTTACATATTCGAAATTTCCTCTTGATGGAAATTTATGGGAGAGGCTTCGCTTTGACGCAAAACTACTTTTCCATTAAGTGAAGTAAGGCGAAATTGAATCGAGGGGTTGGGGAAGAAAACATACAACCTGTCATTGAATCCGAGAAGAACAATCTGTCTACTAGCATTGTACTGTGAAAAACAAATCGCGATAAGATAAATGCTGTTACGTTGCTTTCCATTCCCATTTCCATCAATTATATTCTTGTGTCATTAGATTTTTGTCAATTGTATTTGAAAAAATATTTGAAAATTCGAAAATTGTTAATTGCATAAATATGCAGCTTCTCAAATCGTTAAAATGCTGTTGAGATTTAGAATCTCAAAGCGATTTTGCTTCTTAAATTTCTTTGTGCCAAATTTGCTTTGAATTAATAATAATTGATATTATATGAAATCATCTGCATACTGTATAAGTATATCGCACGCACACAAGCACATGTGAAATGTGTGTGTCTGTGTACATCGTAATTTGATTGTTGTGTGTGTGCATTTGTGATCGTTTATATGGGATCGCAATTCGAAAGTTCTTTAGGCGATTTGCGTTTTCTATAAATTTAGAAATACGAGACAACATTAACCGGGCGGATGGACGGACGGACAGACAGCCGGGCAGGCAGAAGAAGTGCGGTTTGCATTGTTTATATTTGTTTACTTATTTCACTGCCTGCTAGCTGGCTGGCTGATTGACATACGTGACATCATTTTGAATTGCGATAAAAAAATCAAGTTTAGTATGCGTCGCACCAGAGCTTGATAGAATTATAAACAAGATGGCCGGTTGGTTGGCTGAATGGCTGCCTGCCTTCCTGCATGCCTATGGCGGGGGTATAACTGTGGATTATTTGCACTTGGACAAAACAAAACAAAACAAAATGATCACAAAAATAATTTCACCCCGCTCTCTATATTTGGTTGCTGTGGAACATTGTTTTCGAATTTGTCATCTCAACCACATTGAGTTGCGGTGGTATTTTCCAAGTACTTGAACTGAAGGTCACATTTGTCATGTTGTTATTGTTGTTTTGCATTGAATTGAATCACTGGTTTAAGATAAAAACACAACCAAGCACAACAAGAGCAGCTTCATCATAATAATAATTAAAATGCAATGTATATATATATATATATATGTATGTATATACATATATATATATACATTTAGAACAACAAGTTAACAAAACAATTAAGTAATATGAAAATTTTCCGACTCATGCTAGTCATTAATTTTCGTTAAATGGCTACAGGGAGAAGTTCAAATCGTAGAATGTTTTTTTTACAAGGAAGGGTCTAGAATTAAAACAAAACAAAAAAAAAAAAACAAAAAATATGACAGCATTTATCAATTATAAAATTAAAATGCGATTTAATGGTGACACAAAGTGATCAACAACATAGGAAGGCTCATTTCAATTTAAAAATGATCCACATAGTTTTCCGTCTTTAAAGCTTGAATTCAATATTTTTTATTGTTTCACTTATTGCGAAACATTTCCAATGATTTGCGATCCCCAATCCTACCAACCTTCTAATCATTTCTATTATTTTCTATACCCTAATAGATTGGATATTTTCAATTAAAGTTTCCGCCATTCTTTCATTTCATTTAAAAATACTAGGGAAATGAGGACATTAACTACTTGAATTAATTGGCGTTATGTTGATAATTTATGGAATACAATAACTGACTGTCTGTCTGACATAGTGACATAAATGCAGCGACAACTAACTTTAATTTTTTTTTTTGGTTCTTTTTTTGTTTTATTTCCGTATCAAGATATAGAAAAAAATCATTTCCAATAATAGAACGACTCGGAAAGGTTGTTAACCGCCGACCCATAGACAAATAATAATATCTGTATTAAAGGCAATGTATGTCAACCACAACACACTCACATGTACAAATGTACAGTTCTTTGTTGTTGGTGTCTAAAACTATTTGAGGAATTTATGGACAAACTTAACAACAACGACAGCAACAGCAACACAAATAGTCATAAGTACATTCTTGGAAATTTGCCATAAATGTATTTGGAAAAAAATGTGTGCGGAACGAAAGCAAATTACTCAAGTCATAAATTTATAAAAATGTGAAATTTACTAAGAAAATGTTGTAATTCCAAATATATAGGAATTTCGAAAATAAATTATTGTAATGATTTAATTGTGATTCGTTGAACTTCAAAGTCAACGAGTTTTCACGAAACATATCTTCAAAGGCAATTTTCTATTTTCCTAATATTTAAATTGATAACAATTGGGAGCATTGTAAACAAATTAAGGCATCTTGCTTCGGCCATCTTTTCAGGCCACTGTTGGTTGGTTTGATTTTCATGTAATAATAAGGCAATGGCCTGAATTCGATAATGCGGGAGTATTTGTATTCATTCATAAAGGTTGATGATGATTTGTGGCACAAATTCTATTACATAGTGCATGTGTGTAAATATGTAGCATATAATATGTTTTTTTTATAATAGGGTGAGACGACAATTTATTTTTTTAATAATTTTTGTTTTTATTTCAAACTACGAGAATCTACTACTTTTTACTACGACAACGAATTATCCTTTATGATATCGAAGAAAATAGTAAAATCTAGTAGATTCTTGCAGTACGGAAACAGACCAATAATGTTTTTGTAAATTGTTGTTGTTGTCGTTTGGAATATACAATGTAAAAATATCTGTCACCCACCTAATATTCTTAGGTATTTAAGCTGTTTTTTTTTTCTACTTCATCGTTCTAACATACAAGTCATTGTCCTCGAATGTGTGCATGTCATTGTGTGTGCTCGTATTTTGGCGTTGTTCAAGGACTACTTATGGCTGAGTAGTGTGGCGATATCAGCAGTAGCACAGAGGGGCACGTAATTTCCATTGTATTCCTTCATTGTTCTTTAGTCAGGAGGTACTCGCATCAAATTGAAACGTTTTATTAACGAAAGTAGGTGATGTATGAAATGAAAGAAAGCCAAACAAAAAATAAATAAATCCTTCACGAAAAATGCCCAAGATGAATATGAATGACACTAATCTGTGGACTTGGCCATAATTGAGGCAGAGGTTACCAATCACGAACTCTTGAAAGCTAATGTTACCGATGAAGATAACGACTAAACTGTGTAATTGTATATATATATATACATACATATGTGTTTAAAACAGAATGTGTTAAATATGTTTGTATTTCACACAAATTGTAGTATTTTATGCGATGCAGCCTAATAAATAATTCTTAAATATGATAAACATAGTATGGCTGCCATTATTGTTTTCAGTACAATCTAATGAGTTGAGTCAAACATTGTTTTTCTCGCAAGGAAAGGAAAAATGACATAATTTTCCACACCATGCATAAAATTAATGAAATTTGTTTAGCGTGTTTGGCTCGCACATACATACATATAATTAATTTGTTATGTATGAACAAACAATTTTTTAGATATAAAGTGGATAAATATTACAACAAGTATTGCTATTTATATTTTGAATATAGCTTCAAAATTGCTGAATGTATCCGAAAAATACAAATGTTCTTACTACTTCCGATATATTGGAACTAACAATTCTTTCCGACGTACAAAGCTCTTTGTAAATAATTACAATTGAATCCCTTTGAGAATTGGTATTACTACGTCAATGGTTAAAGGAATACCTCGGCTGGATTAGCTCAACATAAATTCCTACTAAAGAAAAAAAAAAACAAAAAAAGAAACAGAACAACGCACATTCAATGGAATTTACATAAATACTTAAAATATACTGGCAAAATCGACCTAATAAAACATAATATAAAATCGCCCATTACAACAGGAAGGAACAAAACAAAAAAATCTCTAAAGATGACTGAATAACTTGAGGGTGGCAGAAACCCACATACCTACAAACACAAACAGAGACACAATAAGAATCGGGGGAGGAAAGTAAATATAATTGCTAAGAAATTCTGTGTGGCACCTGCACAGTCATATCATAAAGACTATATTCAATTGTTATAAATAATACAAGTTGGAGGAAGCGAAGAGATGTAAATGAATGCAGAACATAAACAATACATTTGTATTGTTCTTGTCGTTGTTGTTGCTGTTATTGCCGTTATCGCTGTTACTTATAATGTACCTTATTGTAGTTTTGAAGTACCACTTTTTGTATGCGGATTACAGGCATCCTTAGTGTTCTTTGTTCGCTGCCATTGTCCTTAGACGTAAAGAAAGTGATTTCTCCTCGCTCAATAAAGAACAAAATCATATAATTCTGTTATTTAATTTATTGAATTTTATTTTTGTTCGTATTTTATAGTACGTTTACATATAACCGGATTTCGTTAACCCAGTGGGTTTCAATTGTCAATTCCTTTGCATATCTGTCAAATAAATCCTCATAAAGTAGGTTAACCCGGTAAAAAGTTCTAATGTGTATGCCGTTTTACAGTTAGTAACTTATGTGAGGAGTTATTTTTCGATTTAATTAAGAACAAGTTCATAAAAGCGAGAAATATATGTCAATGAATGTATTTTATACTATAATGCACTAAATATTTGCTTCCTATTAAAAAATTAATTACTAAACACATTTGTAATTAGGATAAAAGGAGAAAGGAATCAACAACTTTCTGGGATCATAGTTTGCACTCTTTGAAACGAGAACCCAAACCCTGTGCTATTGTTCTAACATAAAAAGATAATAATTTTCCGAAAACATTTTCTTTTCAGGTAAACCTGATCTTAAAAGCCCCCTTATACATATTATTTTATTTTATTTTATTTTTTTTTTGTTTGATTTAAATGACACTTGAAATCATTTATTTCTCGCTTTTTATTTGTATCGGTAGTATACGTTCTAT
Organism: Musca vetustissima; assembly: GCF_032173495.1. Classification (NCBI taxonomy): domain Eukaryota; kingdom Metazoa; phylum Arthropoda; class Insecta; order Diptera; family Muscidae; genus Musca; species Musca vetustissima. The sequence goes on along the minus strand of NW_026876336.1, from coordinate 1,540,172 downwards.
ATGAAGTACATCTTTTCTCTTTTCTTTTAATAAATATCACTTAGGAGAATTGCACACCCTCAATCATCTCTCCAAAAGTGCAATGCAATTTATTTGTATAATGTCAACTTGCAAGACAATCAGGGAAGGGGAAGTTTATTTTGTCCTTATCTTAAACAATAATGATTTTATTGTTCGAGTACCCTTTGCGATGGCCTCTTTATTTCGATTCACTTTTGTTCGATTTTCGTACATTGTTTGTATTTAATAAATTTAATGCACTTGATATTATTATCAGCCAACGTATCTCAAAATAATATCTCGCCTACAATCAGTGCAGTCAGTTGAATTTACAAAAACAACACGAAATACCAAACAAATAATATATTTTTCATCGCAGTTGCTTCATTTTGAAAAACAACAAAAACCAAAATAAATACACAAAAGTAAGTAGAGTGGGTAATAAATTCTCAAAGTAAATTTTGGTTTTTTGATAATTTTCAAATTTTTGCAGTAATATTTTTTTCAAGAATAATAACCTTATTATCTTTTGTACGCGCGTGTGAGTGTGTGTGTGTGGTTATTTGCTCCAACAAAATGTGTAATTGTTGAAATTGAATTATTTAGAGTCCCTAAACAACAAAGAGAAATACAACTTTAATTTTGCGTACACCGCGTGTGTTTGTGTTGTATGAATATTAATCTAATAACAACGCATGCAACAATTCCATTTTTTATTCAAACATGGTATGAAACTCAAATACTGTGTGTGTATGTGTGGTGTGGATTATCCCTGGCTGCTGTTGTCGAACTTTCCTTCTATGGGAAATTTATTCAATTTTCCCCATTGTATTGTTTGTGTTTATGTTTGTTTTTGGCACAACGCTGTTATTTTCACCCCACAACCCACTGCTGCAGATGTGCTCGCTTGGACGAAGACAGTCACAGGTGTTATTTGGCACCAAGAAGTGCAAAACACATTAATGAATGAAATACCCATTCGGAATCCCCAAGTGGTTGTTTAATACCGCACTATAAGAACCTCCTCTCCCCTTCGAAACCCCATAATTCAGCGAATATTAGTGGTGAATGGACGAACGAATGTATAGACAGACCGATAGAGATGGGTGGGTGGGTGCCACACATCAGGGGCTGCAAGTGAGCTGGGGTGTGTGTGTGTGCTTGCTCATAATAACTTGTTTTATTTCATTTCATGCAATTTTGTTTGTTTATCTCATTTTATATTTTAACAATCACACCGGGAAAACAACAAATAACAAAGAAATAATAAATAATTCTGTTTTCCAACAACAATGATGTTTTTGCGTTCCTTTCGTATTAGAGATATTAAATCATCATATGGCCACATTGCCGCCAATAAATAGAAGGACGCCACAAATCCATCCATCAATCATAGGAATAAAAAAATTATAAGACTCGATGACATTATTGTTATTGGTGTAATGACAAACACACACACACACACTCCTTTGCAGTCCAGAAATGAAGTAGAGCTACAAACTAATAGGATATACACACATTATTGCAATAAATATGTCTTATTTTTCGAACGTTTTCAATAGCTCAATTCTAGTTTATTCAAAAATTCCCCAACCCCACCCCCAGCTATTCCCATTTTAATTTAAATTTTTGTTATGAATTCATTATCGGGATTATATTGTGCTATATATGGATATATCTAAATATGTATGTGTGCTTCAATTATTTGTATGTCAATTGTCTCCCCTCCCATTACTCAGCCAGTCTACGATAGATATTCCCTTTAGTTTTGTTTACCCCAACATTTTAGCGGTATTTCCATTTGCCATTGATTTGATAATTGATGAGTAGTGCCGGCCCGTGCTGGCTGTCTACAATTTATAGACATACAAATCGTTAAATTTGCTGTCTCCAGAACCGAACGACGAACAGTGATGGGTTCGTTTATTTATTTAAATTGAATTATTGCAATCAAATTGAGTTAAATCATTTAAATAAATTATAAGGTTTTAGTGTAAATTTGTGGGCTATCTGTTATCTCTTCATTGGAGAGTGTTTTTCTATTTTATTTCCATATCATAATTGATGTTACACTCAACGAAAGTGAATTTACATGCGATGATAGGTGATTTGTTAAGAGCTATTTATATGAGAACATATCAACGTTGTTCGTTTGCGGCCTTTTTTAATATTTATATTTTCTAGCATACTAATTACTATTGCCTTGGATATATATATATATACTAATTAATATTGTGGGATGATGTTAATTGATTTTATATCAAAATATATATATATCTTTTAACATCAACATGTTCATATACATGTTTAAGGTTGCAAAATACTTGCAAACGTCACCTCTTAACTCAAGGAGATAATTATTAAAGGGTATGTCTATTTTTTCTCAAGTAGTTCTAGAGAATTTCCTCTATCCAAAAAAGAGCAATAGGAAATCATCTGATCCCAATTTAAAAAAATACCCTAACCTATAGCAAGCGAACTGCTTACAAAGAATTAAGCAAATTTTCCTTTCTCTTTATGAAGCAGACTATTTATTTACATGGTGTGTGTTTATGTATTTAACATTTGTTTTTTGTTTTTCTTCGTCTTCATAATACAGGTTTTGGTATTTTAATTAGCCTTTGTCTACATTTTTTTTGGCATTTATATAAGGCGCAAAAAAGTTCATTGCTTTCTTATGAACAAAATATGCAAAAACTGATAAACATTGCTTTCAACATTTTGTGGCATTCCACACCAAAAAATGGCGTATCAATTAATTAAGCTTTCAAAAAACCAATAACTTTTTCAAATAAATAATCATAATAATTATAATGAGCCTCCCAACCCATATGCCTCCTCCACCTTCTTCACTGGCATGGCATGTCATGGTAAGGCATGTTAATAGGCAACAAACAAACTTATTAGAATTTACTAGGGCAAATTAGAATATGGCAAACTAATTCGATTGGCATTAGGGTGCGGGTCACAAGTGGCATTAATCAATAATTATAATATATATATATATATATATATATATATACGTATTCATGAAACTTTTTATCCATTCGAACCTATTATAGCGTGAATACTGCTATCCTGATTTATAATATTTAAGGCTTATATACATAGCTCTTGAGATACTATTTGAACTTTAGGCTTAAACATTGCAAAGTTACCCTCGTATTGACTTGGGGTTAAATTACACTTTATATTGCCGTTAAATTCCAGTTTCGTTTTGTTTTTTTTTTCATTCAACATTCTGACAAATCTAATATTGATAAACAATAGCGAATCATTTGAAATTACTGAATTTGTCATATTTCAAGAGGCAAATGAAGATATCGCATTTCCTTCCTGTGCTTGTTGCCACAAATTACAAGTGGAATTCCTTTTCTTTCGTCTGCCTGCCACAATTGCATTGGGATTACTAGCCAGCCAACAAAATACCCTGGCCCCCGCTCAGTCAATATTTGATAAATGGCTTATTGACGTGATAACAATCGTACAGCAAGAAAAAATACCGCAAACCGTTGTAAGACACTCAACGAGAAACGAATGGCGACAGTAAACATATTTTTGGCTAGGGACACACATCCGCACAAACACATAGCAAGGATGTTGTCATGTTAAACATAACAAGTACAGATGTAAGTAATAAACAGAAATTGTTTTACTGTTAAGGACGATTTCTAATTCGATTGACGGCAGACAGAGATCCTGTAGCTAACCGCATTGGTTGGAGACAGGTTGTATTGTTGTTTAGTTGGTGTTTAGATAGCTGAGGTATCGATTCGAAAATTGCGTTGTTACAATCAGTGAAATAAAATTGTATTTGTTTATTAATTTTTTGTCAATTCTAAACAAAAAAAAAAAACGAACAAATTATATGCCAAGTGATAACATCAACAATGGCGTATAATCAATTTATTGTCACCGGCAAAGCCATACGACCCAGTGTACCAAGGAATGTCCCGCAGTTACCAATGCGTAAATTTTATAATGCCTCGTATTTTCACGACACTCGTTATCGTCATGAAATTGCCAATCATTATCGTGATTTTAAAATGCGTCCTCGCTTGCGTCACAGGAAACGGAATATTCTATCCTATAATTATAGTAAAACTGCATCGTCGACAATACGTGAAGCACCCTCGGAATATTTGACGGAATTGTCAATGGCTAAGCAGCATTTTCCAAGGTAAAGATTGAAACGGTTGCATTGTTGCCTTTTTAGCATGACGACGTTTTGGGAACTGTTTCATATGTCATTGAAACAAAGGACCCTGCCCCGAAGGTACTGTTTTCCCACAACCATATATTTTTTAAAAATTTGAATTTATGTGGCCAATCCCAAAGGATTACATCTCGAATTGCCAACGAATCTTTGCTTAATTGGTATATGATTTATATTTCAAACCCCGATATTGGATTTTGTTGCCATAAAATTTATGTACGTCATGTAGCAAAATTCGTTTTTACTTTGTTGTTATCTGGGGAAATTTAAAACTTTCGTTTTTCGCAGTCTGTTGCACGTGCCCCGTAGTTCTTACCTTCCAAAATATATTATACACGAGCCTTGTCAAATTACAACAACAACTACTACTACCACTCTACTCCACCACCGCCGCCATCAATACACACTCACACATATGCATGTTATGCCACGAAACTAACCTTTGAAATCACGACACTCTACTGTTCGTCTGATGACAACAAAGACTATTCGCAAAACCCGAGTACTACTCCTAACCATTCCAACCGTTTTACTGTTGCTTTCGGTCTAATCTCAGGCTAGTTCGCCGTTGTTGGCCATTGCTAAATATGAAACTAATTACTTACAACGCAAGCCATTAATGCCACTCAGAAAGGCATTAATCCTAGCAACCATACCCAGCACACAGACGATAAGGCATGAAGGTGCCATTTCGGAGGTTCACAGCTTACTGAAAGGATACTCGCTCACCACCTCCGCCAACTCCGCGGACTCATCTTCTGTACGGCGAATTAAATGTGGTGGCAATGTATGTGTATTTGATACAACGTATGGGTCGACAAACGCGTCCTAAGAATTTGTGCAATGGTATTGGTTAGATTTTGTTGTTGTTTCTTGATAGCATCTACAAACGCTCAACATTCTTGTATGACATGGCACGTTGCTGGGTATGGTGTGTGTGTGTGTATTGTGCCTCAAGGGATTAAAATATATGTAAATAAATTACTTGCAAAAACTGTGTAAAAACAATAATGGCGACAGCGAACAAAAACACACACACTCACACACCGTCTATTAAACACGAACACCACTACTCGCATATAATTGCCGAGGAGAACCAGACTAACAACGGTTTTTAATTTACATTGAGGGCTCTTTTAGTACACGCAAAATACAGTACTCGGTTAACCGCTTTCAAGGCCTAACCGCCTTCTATCGACTCATACTGGTCTGGACACATGTTGCTCCATACCCTCGTATGAAAAAAGGAATAAATTTATTTATTCATGCCATGCAAGCAAAATCGCATGAACACTTATGAAAAACAGCCGAATCTACATACATACGTACACCACCAAAATTTGTACATATCCAATAACAACATATCTCTACGATTGTTTAAAAATTACCAAATTACCATAGATCATATAGTTATTCTTCAAAGTCTTCTGTTTTCAATTGGTTCCTAATATTTTCACACACACACACATTTTCATCCAATTTCAGATTTGAGAACGATCAGACAACACGTGGACAACGACGATTGTGTGATGACAAACGTGAGAATTTAGTTTACAACGATACCCTCAAGCGCATTCGAAACGCCACCAGAGAAGACACCAACAGTATTGAATCTTTGAGAAATTTGGTAAGACGTCAGCTGAAACAGCGATTTCAGAGACTCAAACCAAATACGTCCAATACAAGGGCAACAAACAGTAAAGACGGCTGCCAACAGCGACGACGTCGTAGTTTGGGGACACTCGAAAGTGTTGATGGACTGCTAACACACAGGCATCTGCATCCGCATCTTTATCAGCAGCAGCAGCGACAACAATTACTGGAGGATTACATAGAAATTCCATTCGCCAACGAGTGCTGTGTAACACGAACCCTTCGCAATTCTCTGTGCCATCCCCCTTAGCACAGTACCATCAAGAACGGCGGTGTAGCATTGGCCAATGCTAATACCACCCTATCGCATTATTTAGAACAGGCAACAGCTTATTACGAACAAGGTTTTCTCAATAGCATTGAGTACTTGAAAAACGTAGGTGAACGCAATCACCAGCGACGACGTAAACACTTACAACAACAGCAACAGCAACAAAGACAATTGCGTCATTCTACAGACGGCGACAACGATTGTCCGAACAACGACACGACAGCAACTGCTGGTGTTAGCCCACAATCGAATGCATCTGACACAGAGCAGCAACAGCAACAGAGCTGTAAACAGAACCCCCATTGCATTTGTAATCCAATTTTGAAAATTATCGCCAAGAAACGTTCTTTTCGCATTTACCGTTTTAACGAAAGGGAAAAGCCATATCCGTTCGACGCCGAGACCGACCGTACACACTGGCCTATACGTGTTCAAATCAAGCCAGCCGACAGTGCTGCAGTATTATTGCCACCGACTAGAGGAACTGGAAACGGCAAAGGAAATTGCAAATCGTCAAAGAATTCTGAGCCGCCAACGGAGGAGGACAGAGCTGCAAGAAGCCAAATCCAACACAACGACTCTTGGTGTAGCATGAATTTGCAGTTACAACAACTACAACAGCAAAGGCCAAGCTATCAATACAATCAGCAACCAAAAACAAGTACTCAACACAATTATCCCGCCAAGGAATTCCTAATTGATGCCCTCATCGGAAATCTGCAAGAATTAGAGATTGAAGAGTATCCCCTGAATCTACCCCGCATAACATTGAGTGACTACACCGACAAATATCCCACAGAATTGAGCATTTCAACAGCAACAGCAGCCGCATCACAGCATCTAGCCGATACATCACTTCTAAGTGGCAAAAGCAGTCTAAATTCGTTTCTGTTAAGTCGTCAGGAAAGCGTCATTGACTTGCCAACGTCGACACTTGGTGTGCCCACAGAATCTTCAGATTATTGCAGTGAAGCCAGACCACCGTAAAACCGACACTGCTCCAAAAAAAAATATATATATATATTTCCTATACAGATATTACGACAGACATCCATTTCGATCGAATCCCCCACAACCCAACCCATCCACCAACAGCATTAGACGTTCAGACGTTTTAATTTTGAGCCAGCAAAGAGAATTCGATTGGCTTCACTAAACCATGGTGGCTATTGAACATCGTTCGAAATCTTCGAATACTACAACTTCAACATCCATATTATCGCCCACCTCTAATTCATCGGTCAATTCAGCCACAACATCGGTCACTTCGACCACTTCCCTTTCGACCAAATCGACCACCACCCTTACGGTAAACAAGAAAATGTCCACGGAACCAGAAACATCGTCCTCATCCAAAAGTGCTGTTAGCCAACGTCAAGTCGAGGCTAAAGTATCGAAAAAGTCGCACAAGGATAAGGATGGTGGTGGTGCTGCTGTCAATAATCAGGAAGCAACAAAAAAATCACTGAAATTGGATCTGAAGGGCAAAGAAACCGATTTGGAATCACTCAAATCGCCCAAATCCCCCATCGGAGGTAAGCATCCTAGGTCATTTGGTCACCATAGACCAAACCAATAGACAATGGAAAGAGATCTCAGAACTTAGATAAGAGGAACTGTTCGTGTGGTGATTTGTTGAAAATGAAAGTACTTTAGATCGAAGCAATGCGAGGATAATGCACCGAAAATCACGTAACACTCCAAAACACATGTGTAGAACACTATGGCCACTTCTCGGAATCCTCCAATTCATCGACTCTTCTATTTTATCATTGAAATACTTGAAACTATTTCATTTCATTTTTTTCAAAATCAATTTCAAAATTCGCTGTGATCTTGAGAAGTACTTCTGATACACCCCAATACACACAAAAGAAGAACTTCTGGTGTACTTTCATTTTATGCAATGCCCTCGGACAAGCTTCTCCATTTCTAAGATGGTTTCTTCTTGAGCACATATCGATAGATATTAACGGCCGTTCTACAAATGCGAATACTGAGATTTCATTTCGCATTGGAGGTGAAGGTCTAATTAGTCACAATGTATCGGCGGTCAGACACGGCCTCATTTCGTTGCTGCTTTGCGATAAGTTTTGACTAATCGGACCTTGGTGTTGTGTTTTATAATATTGTCTGTTTTCTCTGTCTTTAGGTCGCCTGACCCACCAAACCTCACTGTCTTCGTCCGTTGATGTAGAGGATCGCAAAACATTGCGCGAGGCCCTCTATCAGGGTATATTCCATCGCCATCGAAGAACAATTTTCGCCTTTGGAAGTTTCCTGCGCATGCTGCGTAGCCGCAACTCCCAGTACAACTCGATACGCAGTGCATCCGAGGGCGAGGCCGAGGTCGAAGAGGTCAGATAAGATGAGGAGTTGGTGGTGGTGGATGATGGTAAACATGACATGATGAACCATGATGAAACTGGAAAATAAACAATTCACATTTTTTTAACATTAAGAAAAAGAAATGTATTTTATAACAAAACAACAACCGATAAAACAAACATATATACATAATAATTATATATACATACACATACATATATATAGTATATACATAACAAAAAGTGCATGTATTGTATTTAAGAAATGGGAACAAGTTCATAGAATCCATTTTTATTTCGTTTTCTTGTTTTCGTTCGACAAAATTTTGTTAAATTTCAAAGAAAGTTACAAAAAAAAATTAAACATGAGAAAAACAAAAACAAACAAAAAACAGGTGAATTAAAACACTATTTTTCGTAGCGATGTATAAGAAAATCTAAAAAAAAGAAAACTACCAACATTTTATATGTACGAATAACGACTTGATTAAAATTATACATATTATATCCATTGGCTTATTAAGTATAAACAAATAAAGATAAAATTAAAAAAATACAAAATTGAACAACAAAATACAAGCTTATAAAAAAGTAAAATAAAAAACAAGTTTTCAAAATAATAACATATTGTTTAGTTGAGTACTTATAAACATGTATACATACATACATCCATATAAACTTACAACAATTATTTATCAAACACCCAAGAAAACATTCCAGTTGCGAATTTTTAGTTGGTTATCCCAATATTAATTTCTATATGAATTTGTTTTTCCAATACTAACAATATTGAATATTATTGAAAAGTTCAAGAGAAAACCGTAATAAAAACAAAAACAATCTAACAAAATCTTCATTGTTGGCTGTAAAATATTTTATTTTATTTTTTTTTTTCGTTTTTGTTCTGCTGTTCGTTCGCATAATTTGTTTCATCTCAATAACTATTCTTTTTGGGGTAAATATTTTCGTCTCATTGTTTTTATTGTTATTTTGGAGTTGTAACCAGCATGCCGTTGATATTTTTATTATTTCCACAATTCCCGTCCAATATAGATTTTTTTAAAAAGTTATTTTTTGAGATGTTCACACATTTTGTGCATTTGTTAATTTTATTTATAGAATAAAAAGGTTTCAACTTGTTTAGAATGATTAATTGCAAAGTATTTACCCGCACATGCACAAGCATTATATACAAATGACAAAAGATTGTTTTGAAGTACTTATTTTATTTTTTCGATTAATAAAACCAAAATTGTAAACTAATCGTTCAAACAAGCAAAGAAAATGAAAAATGAAAACCAAAACCAAAACCAAAACAAAAGCAAAAATGTATATTATTGAAAACATTGAAAAATTGATGCCATGTACTCTCAGTTAACAATATAGGAAATTTTATAGTATTTATTGTTAGCAATAGACGCATACACTATCTACTCTTTCATATCGACTTATAGACTTCCGACTCTGTTTTTTTATATTATATAACTTCTTGTGAAAAAACGAACTATGATATATTTCTTAACATTCAGCAGATATGTTCAGGTGAAAGACAAAGGGGACATATGGGACAGGGTGTGTAGGCAATGAAGATATGAAACCATAGCTAACAAAGATGCATCTAAACGAATTCTGAGTTTTATTCGATTTATAGTGAGCAGTTTGCATTTTGATACAAAATTGAAATACGTAAATCAGGAATATTTAATAGTGAAAACATTAGCTCTACATGATCTTGATGATGATGATGATGTTTGGATTCATGTGCTCGTAAATATTTTCACAATGATTACAATGCTGTCACTATACCAACTATCTCTTAAAGTCCTTATTGTATCATCAATCTATCGGTTTATATGTCATCATATGCCCTTGTCTTAGCCATACCTAGAGTTCAGACATAAATATCTAAGGTTTGTTACTGAGTTTAGCTCTATTAATTACATTCATAGGTATGAAAATATTCTAAGCCAAACCAAAGACTCTGAGCCTTATTCTCTATACTTTGTAACTGATTTACAAACTAAAATACTATGATATTTTGTGAACAACAACAACAACATATTTTTGAGGAGTTCCAAAATAATGCTGACAAATATTCTACAAATATCATCACCGAATCTTGTATACTATACCCTTTATTTTATTTACCAAAATCAAAAGACAACGATGTTATATAATTATCACTTGACACGTAATTCCTTCTTCTATCCCCACGCTGTATTCCTTATGGAGTCTTTGGGCAAACAACTAAATGTTCAGATTATAAAATTGCTATATACATTGCTGGAACAAAGCCTTAATTAAAATATATACATATATACATACATACTTAGAAACACATGCATATATAGTTATTCATAATGCATACAAAGCGTTAACTAGAAGAATTAAAAAATATATACATAAATATATGTAAAAAATTGAAATGAAAAAAAGCTTGAAAACTATTTGTTAAGATTCGAAAAACACCTAACAAAATTAGATTTTAATATAAAATAACATAAAAAAACAATTCTATTGGTTACAGGTTGTTAATAAAATATTCAAGTTTCGCTTCTTCGAAAATAACAAAATTCCCTGCATTAATGAGTATCATTTAACCCACATCAAAATAGAAACTCCAGTATTGCAAATTTGTATTATTTCTGATTGTACGACTCATCTTTGTTACGTTCCATAAAAATGGTTTAGTTTGTGCAATTTCCAAAAACAAACAGAAATGATAGTTGTTATTCATTTTGTATTTATTAAAAAAAAGAAAGAAAAACATTAACCTCTGTCTAATACTATAACAAATATAATTATTCTAAAATAACACATTTTTTCTACAAAACATTAACAATTGGCATGTAAACTATATTATTAATGACTAAAAAGCGAAATTTAAAGTTGCATTTTAAATAAATACCTACTTGAAACGACAGAAAGTAAAAAAGAACAAAACTAGTTGCAAAACGAAACGCCGAATGAAATATGATTGACAATTCTAGCGACGGAAAGGACAAAAATAACAAAAACAACATTTACAGCAAATAAAAAGTTATAAATTCTACATTTTAAAATGTCTTTTATTTGTGGTCATATGCAAGTGTAATTAAAATATTCAAAAATATATGTTTTTGCTTTAACGACATCTGTGATCGATGCAAATACTTAGGCATGATTTTTTTTATTAATTCCAAATTGCCATCATGCAAATTTAGGTGTCGCTCTATACCATTTCTCCGCCGTTAATGCCCCTGTTTGTGTTATCATTTTACAGTGGATAGTGTGAGCAATGTATAGATTCAACGTCGATAACACACAACACATGATTCCATGTTCGAATTTCAACTTTATTTTTTCAGTTAGTTTTACGTTTTGAGACATATTTCTTCTAATTTCACAACACAGATCAAATTAAAATTCCAGTTTCAATGGATGTCCATAGCATTTAACTCTTACAAAGCCAAAACAACAAAGTACGAAGCCATGGACTTTAAAAATATTTATTTGATTCATCTTTTATTCTTTATTTAAATTCAAGTATCTTCCATAAGATGGATTTTGTAATTATTTTTTTGATTGTCCAACAATGATGAATATTTTCGTTCATTCAAATGTGACAGCGTGTACACCGCTTAAGCAGTCGAAATAAAATCCGTTCCACCATAACCACTAATCGATAACACAGTTATCGATTGTGTGTTTCAATTTCTATATGTAATCGAACCATAATTTATTGTTTTTTTTCGGAATTTTGTAGAGTTGGGCAATCTAGTTCACGTAGCGAATCGATCATTCTCGTTTCCTTTTTAAAAAGGAACTAGTTCCTTAATGTAGTTCCTTTGAACTATGTAATTACTTCATAATTAAGAGTCAAACCACGAATGAGAGAGGGAACAACGCTCGTCTGTACATGGCATTAGACTTTTCAATACAAAAAGTCGATTAATCGAAAGTCGATTTACTTATCCCTAATCATAATTTGCCTAAACCTCATTCGTAAACAACACGGTCTCTATCCCACCTCATTCGTAAACTTTCGGTTATACCATTTTGAGTTCATCTTTATCGGTCATTTTGTCTTCTCCTCCCATTCGTTAGCAGGTGGAACGTTTTTCAATTTTTTCAGTCGTCGTTTTTATTTTAGCTCCGTTCCAAAACCTAAAAGAATTGGCATATTTACTAGATTTGCGTTCCCGAACGTTTCAAATTATTTTGTACTCTGAGACTTGAAATGTTTCCCTTTTACTAGCTTTACTATTAAACAAGTGAAAAAGCGTTAAGTTCGGCCGGGCCGAACTTTGGATACCCTCCACCACAGGTATACTGACAGGTATTTGAAATGAAAAAGTGGGCCGATATTTATAATTTTTAGTAGAGATATTTGGTACGCAATATGAACCCAATGTACAAAATTGCAGCGAATTCGGTTGAAAAGCGCGCTCAAGAACCCCAAAATACCGAAATTGGGGGGTACCCTTATATGGGGGATATCCGAAAAAATTGACCTATATTTAAATTTTTTGTGGAGAGATTTGGTACCTGCTAAGAACTCAAAATACTAAATTACAGCCAATTCGGTGAAAAATACGATAAAAACCCAAAAAATACTGAAAATTAGGAGGTACCGTTATATGGGGGCTACAAGAAAAAGTGGACCTATATGTATAATTTTTTGTGGATACATTTACTACAAATTCGCTTGAAAAACGCGCTCAAGAACCCCAAAATACCGAAAATTGGGGGGTACCCTTATATGGGAGCTATGCCTAAACGTGGACCGATATATCCCATCTTCGAACTTGACCTGCCTGCAGACAAAAGACAACCCTATGCAAAATTTCAGCACCCTATCTCAATTCCTTCAGAAGATAGCGTGATTACAACAGACGGACGGACATGGCTAGATCGTCTTAGAATATTACCCTGATCAAGAATATATATATATTATAGGGTCGGAAATGAATATTTCGATGAGTTACAAACGGAATGACAAAATTAATATACCCTCCATACTATGGTGGAGGGTATAAAAAGTACTGGAACAGACCATTTGTTGGCGAAGGTTTGCGTACGACGTCGCTTGGGTCTTGGCAGAACGACGATTAACAAGCGAATTTTATGAAGGCTGGAGTCTTGGAGGCTTCCCACTGTTCTTTTGAATCTCTCTCTCTCTCTCTCTCTTTTATTATTTTTTTTTCGTTTTTCCATATATAGTTCCTTTGCTCCATATAGTTCCTTTGATCCATATAGTGCCTTTGCTCAATATAATTCCTTTAGTTCATACAATTTATTTGCTCCATATAGTTCCGACTCCTACATAGTTCTTTTGAATCTCTCTCTTTCATCATTCTTTTTTTCGTTTTTCCATATATAGTTCCTTTGCTTCATATAGTTCCTTTGCTCTTTATAGTTCCTATGCTCCAAATAGTTCCTTTGCTCCATATAGTTCCTTTGCTCTTTATAGTTCCTTTGCTCCATACAGTTCCTTTGCTTCAAATAGTTCAAAAAAGGAACTGGATCAGAGAAAGGAATTATATTAATTAAAGAACTGGAACTAGTTCCGTTCGTTCCTTTCTCGGAATAGTTCCAATGAACTAGTTCGTTCCGGAACAACCCAACTCTAGAATTTTAATTTTGGTGCGCGAGTAGAGTAGTGAAAATATATAAAAAAAATGTCGAAAACAAAATCTAAAAAGTCAAGAAAATCTGAATCGGAAGAATCTTGTGATGAAAACAGTACCAGTTCATCGGAATCATCAGATCAAGAAGAGGAACAGCTAAAGAAGAAAAGTAAGCACAAGGACAAGAAGAAGAAGACCAAATCATCCAAGAAAAAACACAAGTCCAAGTCGGATTCTGAAAGTGACTCCTCATCGTCGTCCGAGTCCTCATCGGAGAAAGAAGAAAGAAACGCCACAAGAAAGAAATCGAAATCAAGCGAAGATAAGAAAGAAGCATTTCAACCAAAACGCGAGAGAAGGGATAAATCATTGAGTCGTGAGCGAGAAAAAGACTTACGGTCCAAATGGGAAAGCCCCAAAAGAAGTTACAGAAGGAGTCGGAGTCGTGAGAGAAGTCGAAGCCGGCATAGAGACAGATCTCAGGAAAGGGATCGCAATCGTTCCAGCAGAGACCACAGAGACAGACTTGACGTTAAAAGAGAAAGAGACGAACGCAGGGATTTCAAACGTGAACATGAAGGTGGAAACAGGTCCAACTACGATAGAAGAGAGTAAGTGTCGCATTGTTTCCTAATTTAGTTTTTCGTATATAAATTTAATCGTTATATTCTTTTCTTCAGACGTAGCCCCCATCGAGAAAGAGAGAGATCAAGAGATAGGGGTTTTAAGCGAGAACCTCGCGGCACAGACAATCGATTTAAGAATCGCCGAAGGGACGACGATGACAATAACTATGAATGGGGAAAAGCATCAGAGGACAAAAAGTCCGAAGTGAAACAAGAGCCAGCAGAAAAAGAAAAACCTAACTTTGGACTTAGTGGAGCCCTTACTGAGGACACGAATAAAGTCAATGGTGTTGTCATCAAATACGCTGAACCCCTGGAAGCCAGAAAACCTAAAAGACGTTGGCGTTTATATCCGTTCAAAGGCGAAACAGCCCTACCCGTATTACACATACACAGACAATCGTGTTTCCTGGTGGGGAGAGATCGGAAAGTGGTTGACCTGCCCGTTGACCATCCCAGTTGTTCAAAACAACATGCCGCACTTCAGTACAGACTGGTGCCATTTGAACGCGAAGACGGCACATCTGGTAAACGGGTACGCCTCTACCTGATCGATTTAGATTCAGCCAATGGAACATTTTTAAACAACAAACGCATAGAGCCACGCAAATACTACGAGCTAATGGAGAAGGATGTTATCAAGTTTGGCTTCAGTACACGTGAATATGTCTTGTTGCATGAAAACAGTAAAGAAGATCAAGAGGACGACGATATCGAAATTAAGGAGGAAAATTGAAACAATTATATGAGACTTTTTTGTGAACCCAATAACAAAATAAAATGTTTAGAATATCAATTAAGTTTAATAGTTCATTTTGGCATATGCCACATTCCAATCCGGAGTATTGGAATTATGGCCAAAAATTTTTGGCCGCAATCTAATCTAAATAATCTAAAGGAGGTATATTGAGAATAGTAGAACATTCGTGCAAATTTTGGAACGGAATAAGTTAAAGTATTAGTGAATTAATTTTACGAAAATGAATCGAAAAAAATTAACTTTGACAAAATGATAAAAATTATTGAAATTTCCAAATTTTCGAGAAAATTAAAAATATTAAATGAAAAGTAGAAATCTGAACGGTTTCATCTAGTCTCCATCCCAGCTCATTCGTAAACTTTCGATTATCCACTTTGAGTTCATCTTTATCGGCCATTTTGTCTTCTCCTCCCATTCGTTAGCAGTTGGAACGTTTTTCCAGTCGGTGTAAAAGGCGCGAGAAAAGCATTCACTCGGCATCTTCGTAAATTACGCAAAATTAAAATTAATTTTATTTTAATTAAACTCAGTTTAAGTACATTAAATACTAGGATTTAACTCATCACAGATATTTTCCTTTCAAAAGCCGCGCCAATGGAGTTCCAGAGGATTTAACTCTTATAAAGTCCAAACATAGACACACGACGAAGGAGTTACAGCTTGCCATTCCAAATCCAAGGAGCTACAGGAGTAAGTAATTTCATTTGTTGAAGCCCATCGACTAGATCTGGCTTGAATTACGATGGATCAAATATATCAAATATATATGTATTTCATATACAGATAAATGTTTCCTACATTCTTGGAACGGTTTTAAATAGTGCTAGCCTAGCATATTTTGTGTGTATCTTTTAGGGCCCTAACAAAGACTCAAAGCACCAGCCAAAACAGTACACACAAGTCCCCGTAATCTTCAAGAATGCCGCCAAAGAAGAAACAAAAACCTAATGCATTCATGATATTTGCTTTGGAGTGGAAGAGCAAGCATGGAAAAGGGCTTTCCATAGATCAGGCCACTAAGAAAGCCGGCGAAATTTGGACGGTGGGTATCAGTCGTATCAGCGACCAATATTGAAATTAACTGCATTCTCATTTCATAGAAAATGGATGCAGGTCAACGGGCACCATATCAAGATAAGGCGAAAGAAGAGAAGATAGTGTCATCTCGCACTGCTGCACACAAACTTACATGTACTGGTGTCCCCGTTTCCCAAATAGAAAAGGAGAAACTTGATCACGAGAACAAGGTAAGGGCAGGGCAGAGCAGAGAGGCTGAACTACAGTTAAGTGTACAAAATGATATTCCATTTTAGGAACGTCTAATGAAACGGGATATTGAAACAACTGTCAGCAAAAGTGTTCAAAAGGATGGTAAACTATACTCTGCGTTTATGACATAGACGATATATTTTTAATTGTGTCAATGCCTAACATTACAGAATTGGAAAAGCAGAGCTACTATTTTATTATGGCCAATTATTTTACGAAAACATTAAAAGGAGGTGTTTACGTGCCCGCAGAACTGGCCGTTTCGAAATTTTCTCTAAAGGAGGGAGTTAGTCGTGTATATCAAACACTTATAAATCCAGGTTTGTCTTCTATTTGAACCATTTCGTTTGAAATATTTAACATTGCATGATTTCACAACAGGTGTTAATATCTACGGACATCAATATGAAGCTCAGCATCATTCGGAAACAACACACAATCTTCCGTTGCCGCCCAATGCTCTGGGAGACAAGAATCTCGGCAATATTTACAATGAAATTTTAAAATTTATTCGCGACGAAGATTCGAACAATTATCCACCGGTCTATACACATCGCGACTGTATACATATTGTGGAATCGGTATTGGAATTTCTGAAAGCCGATATCGGTTCAAATAACACCGAATTGAAAGTTTATCCCATTCAATATTTACTGTACATTATGAAGGAGGCGACCTGCGAGGCCGGGGAATTGGAGAAACCAAAAAGCTTTTACATTACAGATGCCTACTTTGAAAGAGATTTCTTTGAATTTCAAATTGGAATCGGATGTCAGGTAAGCTACATATTGATGATCGAATATTGTCGTCACTGTCTAATATGACCGTTGTAGTATCACGAAGACATTGATAAATGTAAGTATTGTACACAATCGTATGTTACACGCTGGGGATATATGTTTGCTGATTATATGTGTGGGGATTTGGCCATTCCTCTTGTACCTGGGCGCCACTGCCCATTGAATACCAATCTTAATGCCATTATAACAGAAGCCCCCAGCCGAAGTTACGACGACGAATCAATGGTGTCTATGAGCACCAGCTTAACACATGTCACCAAACCAGTAGCTGGTTCACGACATTATTATGACGATCCGAAACCAAAAGAGACCGGCAACAAATATTCCACAGACTTTCCATCCTTGGGTCGTCATGAAATGAAGAAGAAACATAAAATATCCCAACCACCACCAAGTTCTGCTAGTGGGGATGATGATGCGGACAATCCGGACGACTTGAATCCGTGGAATGTCCGTTCGCGACGCAATGTGCCGCGAGAACCAGAAAGTTCTCATTTTAATATTGACTATGGCGCTGGTAATTCCTCGGATGCCGATGACTATAGTTCGGTGGCAAGTTTTGGACGTGGACGAGGTTCGCTTGTTAGTTCGTTCAATAATTCGAATGCTAGTAGCTACGGACGTGGACGTTACTTTCGTCCTTGATCATTAGTCTGCCAGATAACAAAATGTCTTCATCGAAACCAAAATTCAAAGTGTCTAAACACTCCTAACTACTGTTTTTGTGACATTTAGCTTTAAGCTGTTAACATAATTTCAATTTCAGCTAGAATGCCATCTTCGCTATTTTAGTTACTACATGCATAGAGTCTAATCCGCTCGATTGCAAACCGTTTAATTGAAATAAAAATGTTTGAAACCAACAATTCTTTAAAATGTTCACATATTTTGCACCTCTTTATTGAAACTCCGTTTAATGGAAAAAATCGGCTAATTGAAAACAATATTACTTGAAATAAATAAGCGTGGGATTCGATCATTCGATCTTTTAAATGTGCTGAATGGAAGATCATTGCACCAAAACAACTTATGTGTGCAGACTGCGAGTTTTCCTTGGAACAAATGATGATTTGCGAGCCGAAATGGGTGAATAGGATAAAACAGGCTGAAGTTATTTCCAAATGTTTCAAAAAAGTTGGATTTATTCCTCGTACGTCAATATTCGATTTCTTAAACTTCGATTAAATATTAATTAAGCGGATTGGACTTTAAATATATTGCACAGCAATAAATAGAATATAGCAAAACAGCGATGTTTTCTTATTTAAATTGATTTTTCATTAAAATGTCATTTTTATTTTGGTACAGCATATTTTTTGTTT
The DNA here is from genome assembly GCF_032173495.1 of Musca vetustissima. NCBI lineage: Eukaryota > Metazoa > Arthropoda > Insecta > Diptera > Muscidae > Musca > Musca vetustissima. The sequence goes on along the minus strand of NW_026876336.1, from coordinate 1,521,319 downwards.
TGTTTTTACAAATATCTTAATTTAGTTTCAACTCGAACAAAAAGCGATTACACGAAAGCAAAATATAAACAATAAAACATTTCTCTATTATAAATAAAAATTAATGTCATGATGCAATCAATGTCTTGGTCGGTTAGGTGGTGTTAAGTTCGAAACGGATAGGGTATAATTAATACATGTGCCTTATGTCCCAAATGCTAATGGCGTATGGCGTTATATACTGTTAATTAATACTTAAGCAGATTTTACTTACAAAACTAAAATTAACTACAGGGCATTGGTTTGTGGTGTAAAACTTATTATAAGGAATGACCTTTGGTGATGCTTTGGGATGAAACCCTTTTACATGAGGCAAGAACTTCGTTTCAATTAAATTAAATAAAAATACCTAGTTATAAAACTGTACGAATGTTATGTTTTTCTTGTTAAAATACGTCATATATCGTTACGAATGTTTAGTTAGTAGTTCACCTATCATTGACTATTTTAATACATATTTGGTTGTTGTTATAAATTAAATTAATACAAAAAAGGAAAAAAAAACAAACAAACAACATGAAATACAAATTTTGCATTGCTAGCTTTTTTTCTGGAAAAAGGAGTATCTTGTTGCGTCGTGATTTATATTTTCCGTTTTTATAATCTCTAATTAACTAATGCTGCTTGACAGTTGGCTTTTTTAGGGACATCTTTAAGTTCTGTTGCTGTGACCTTATTTACAATGTCTTGAGCTTGACTAGTTGTCACTGCGGGCGTTGTCGTCTCCACCGCAGTCGTGGATAGATCACATGACGCCGCATGACTTGTGGCTGCTTTAACAGAGTGGGGCGAGGAGGCATCCAATGGTTTTTGGGCTGCTAATTGCACTGTCAGTTCAACATCAGTTTGTCCCGATGCAGTTTTGCTTTTTATCGATTTCGAAGCATACCGCTGTACAATTTCACTCGATGTCTGCTTAAATGTATCGGACATCAGTTTATGCACTCTGTCCATTAACTCGGGCAAATCATCTTTGGTTAGTCCTTCTGTGCTAAGGGCGGGCAATGCTGTTATTATAATATTGCCGGCGTTTAAGATTTTCTTTTTATCATTCAAAAAAGTGCAGTACGAGCTGAAGACCACTGGTAAGATGGGTATCTGCTCGTCGATGGCCATGTGAAAGGCACCTTTTTTGAAACTGTGTAATTCACCGGTATTTCGTCGTGTTCCTTCGGGAAATACCCACAATTTGATATTCTGCTTCTTGATTTTGCTGTTGACTTGGTTAAGTGTGTCTCTGGCCTTTTCACCCCTAACACGATCGATGAATATCAGACCGGCCAGCCAGGCGGCCAAACCAAATGGCCATGCATAAAATAGTTCACGTTTAGCAACCACCGTGCATTTGTTCATTACCGGCCAGATGTTAAACATTCCTGTGCGACAAGGGGAGGTAAAGGGGATTTGTTTAGTTATAGACATGCGTTATTGGAATGTTCTCAATTTCCATTCCATACATACCTAAAACGTCCAATGACGATTGATGATTTGCCACAATAATACAGGCTCGATCCTTTTCTAAATGTTCTTTTCCACGCAACTCCCATCGTAAGCCAATTAGGGTTGTTACGCGGTGACAAAATGCACTCGCCCATCTGCAAGAAAAAACAAAACAAAAGTTGCCATTAAATTTTGTTGGACTATGGATGGAGGGTCATGAATAAAAATGTTATTCTTAGCAATTTATAGAGTACAACATGACCAGCAATTATAGAGTACCCTAAACACTAATCATGTGTTGAAAGTATCGTAAAAATAAAATTCGTACCCTATAAATACTTCTACTTCTCTCATCGCATTTTGATTAAAATTAGTTAAGTAAAAAGAGTAATATATTGTATATTCAAGCCTTCAAAGTACAAATAAGTAATTCGATTTCTATAAAGCATAGAATATTTTTTTATCTTATAGACTAATCTTCTATCTGAATTGTTTTATTTATACGTGAGAAATAGCACATTTTATCCACTACAATATTCTTCTGAAAATAGTATACGCTATCTATATTTTTTATTAATTTAATTTTATTTTTTATTAATGTGTTTAGAAAAAACTTTACATTAATTCAAAGCCATCGGGCCAAGCAAAATTGAATTAAATTTTCTCAAAACAATTATGTACGTTTTATTGCTGTAACAGTTTCATAGAGTATGATATTGTGGTCACATAGTTTTATGACATTTTCTAGTTATCATTTTCGACATTTTAGAAATATTCCAAAATCAAATTATTATCTTTATTGTTTTTTTTCCATAAACAATTTAAGGTATCAACATTTTCAATTTTAAATTGTCCATTTAAACAAAAATCAAATCGCCTTCGGCACTTCATTGAGTGCCTCTATCAAATCAATATTTTTTTTATCTAAACTATAATTGTTTTATGTGTACTTGAAATGATACGACGACGCCACGTTTCATATCTAAATTAAGTATTTCGTCACTTAATAGCTAATTATTATCACAGGTAATAAACTTCATTGTGGAATAATTGATAGCTGAAATTGAAAGCAATGGTTCAGCTGGGAATTCTCAATTAGATTGTTAATAAATCATTAGCATTGGCCTGGAGACATGTTTTGGGAATATTGATGATACTAGTAGTATTATTAAATTGGCTTTTAATTGTCATAAATTGTGAACATTTTTAGGTTCTGAATGCAAAGGGGGCCATTTGCAATTTTGATACAGAACCAATTTATGAAAATCAAACATCGTTTTCATTTAAATAAAAATATAAGTAATCGCTCACATTCAATTGACAAAATAAATAATGAAAATATTGCTTTTATTGGACACTAACTATGCCTGCAATGTTCATTAAGGAACAGCACGAACCAATAAAGATAATGAATATAGATACGATGTTATAAAAAGAAAATCAATTAATCTAATGACGACAGTGGGCAACAAACCAAAATTCGAATTGCCAACAAATCCCAGTCTTGTGCTAGATTATATGTGTGGGACTTTCAATATTAAATTTCGTCGAGTAAACTTCAATTTTCCATTCATGAGAGTCTAGCCCAAAGGACCACGAGGGTTCCACATTGCCTAATTTAATTTTTCCAATATTCCCAATAAAGTTCAAGTGGAATTTTTAAATCGTCCTCTAAGACACCACTGTACCACTTGATATTATTGATTGGAATGACCCGTCCATCGACTACAAATGATTCCAAATACACAAATAAATTATTAATTGTATTGTTGACAGGATTGATGAATCAATCTAAGGACATACTAATATAAATAAAATAATAATAGAAAAGTTGACATGGATGACAATTTGTGGACATGGCGGGTGAAGATTTAATGTTCATTGAGGTCAGATTTCGAATATCAACTAAGATTTTCATATCAAAACCTTAAATAAGATACCTATTCATTATACGAACTAGGTATATATGTATGTAGATTATTTTACGATTTGAGTTTTTCGTAATACTCTTAGCAATACGTATAGATAGACAAAAGCTTGAATCTGTGATCAGACAGACAATTGTCATGTTTTGCCATTTCACTCTACAGATTTTTGTCTTCTACTTCATGCATTGTTTGTAAATATTTCAAAGCACGTACAAAAGATAGGTAACTGTGTAAACTATTTGTGCGTAATAGATTGGTAATGTATTTCAATCTTGAGTACATAGGTTCAAAAGGCTTATTATCCAAAGTACAACTGAATGCATAAAGTTAATTTATTTTATAAAAATATCAATTAACTGTCTAATTGTGGTACAATAATAATTATTAATAACTTGTCACATAGGTCTCAATTAAAAATTCATTTATATTGTTGTTTTAAAGGTCAAATTTCAAACTCCAGATAAAATCATTTGAGTGTTGACATTCTATTTGATTTGTATCTAAAATAATTAAATTATGTCAGACAATTTTAAATGAAAATCCGAAGCCATTATAACTCGAGTTAAAGTTTCGGAATTATTTGATGGATCTAATTGAAGGGAATCACTGTTAGGTTAATTTAATAGCACATATTATCGCCCTATACTAGAACTACCACTTATGAAAAATTGGTCGAGCGACAAAATTTCTTTGTCGGTGAGCGGCTTTGGGCGAAAATTAGGTCAAAATCCGGCTGCAATGATTTTCATTCGGGTCATTAGCACTTTCACCTTCGGTCTACAAAATAATATTTGATCACAAGAATGGACCTCTACTATATTTTCCTTCAAGCAGTTAACTCTTGATATGGCAATTCCTCTGGTTGTATAAGCTTCCGCAAAAATATATTAGCGGTATTCATGAATTCTTGTAAATTGACAATGCAGGCCTCCAAGTACATCTTATAAATATTGAAGATCGACAACAGTTTAAAATATCACAGCAACAAAATACATCGGCGTTCAGTTTATCACAAGGTTGTAAATTTACTTCACAAAAATGTATTGTAAACAAATTAGTACATTGTTTTTACAAGGGTGTAGAACAGCTGATTGTGTTGCCGCCATTTTGTTGTGAGTTTTTTATTTTGTGTCAGTGTTTCTATTTTTTGGCGAAAAAAGAAATTAAAAGAATTAAATTGTGGAGGTCAACAAATTACTATATTAGAAAGAAAGTGTAATAAAAGTGAAAACAAAAGATGAGGATGATGAGGTAAAGGAACTTGTTGGAGTATTTGCAGGAGCATAACTATTTTGGATTTTTAGGTAAGTGAATTACTTACATCAAAGCAGAAATCTATGGAGGAATCGATGTTTAAAAACACTCGTTAATTTCGCTATTCTTGTAATCAAAATCCCAAGAAAATTAATGATAAAAGCCTAAAGGAATTCTAGTTTCTACCAAACTCCTAATATTTTACTGTACAAAGAGTTGGAGGTAACTCCCTCGTCGTTACGTTTTGTTTACCATTACGATTTTAACAATCCACTGTTTTAAGAATTTGGACAGAATAGTCTGTAAATTTCTTTTATTATATATATATATATATATATATTGTTAGCTAAAATGCCAAAAGGCGTAACTAACAAAAACATAATTGTGTAGGAGAAGCAAAAAACTGTTCTGAATGAAAACTATAAACATGTCATGTGAAATGAAAAAGTATGCCCGGCAGGGTGATATTGCATATGACGAATAATAGACTATAATTTTTTAACAAATTTAGTTATTTAGTTTAATGGCAGTCATAACAATTAAGTTAAAACGTGAATTTTTTGTTAGTTACGCCTTTTTGCATTTATCAAATAAACCCACTTGTAGTTACGTCTTTTTGTTTTTTGTTAATAGAAGCTCCTGTTTTGACCGCAGACGTGTCATCTAATTGTGGAGGGTACAAAAAGTGCGGCCCGACCGAACTTAACGACCTTTTTACTCGTTTTGTTAACTATTTTTTGCATGAACGCCAGCTGTGCCGCCTCTCCTTTGCTTTCTTCAATTTTTCTTTTATTTTTTTTTTATTGTCAATAGACATAAATAATAAATAAACTAGGGGAACAGAACCGACGGCCTTGTTTAATAGGTATTTTCGTTGGGACAGACAAAATGCTTGGGAATATGGTCAACTGTTATTGATTTTCTCACAATTGTTTTTTTTTTTTATAAAAATGTAACTAACCAAATGGTAAATAATACAACACCTGACCAATTAGCACATTGTCAAGATATACTTACAGCAAATTACGAACATCACATGGACGAAACAGGAAGGCCGGTATCAGGATAATTGAGTTGAGCGACACAATGCCATAGTAGATGAGAAATTTAAAATAATACCGAAAAATGTGACTGGATTCGTAGAGAAAAGGTAGCATTAGTAGCACAACCAAACCGAGCAGTTCAAGGTACGATGTCATCTTGTAGAAATATTGCAGAACTCTCTTGTACACTTGCCTATTGTTGGTGGTGGCCGCTGTTGATGCGTCGTATTGGCTAAATGTTTCCAATGTGCAACTGCTGTTAAACTTTGTTGCCACAAACTGATGTATATTGATTTTATTTTTGTTGCGATGCTGCCAACTTATTCATGAAATTATTTTTTAGTCGGAATCGTTAGAAAAGCTATTTTTTTAAAAGAAAATAGAAGTGTTATAATATTTAATTGATTTTCTTTTTTTATTTCGATATGATTCCTAATTTTGTATTTAAAGGCTGAATAAGTATCATGACTATTGGCATTTTTTGTTTCTATTTGAAATTGATGCAGATCATGACTAAGCCATGTACGTAATCAAATTATAACTCAAATAAGACAAATACAATTGCTCAAATATTAGTTAACAGTGGCACAAATAAATCATGATCAAACATAAATTCATTGAGACACAGGCTTGTTCTGCACGTCTATTTATGATAGTGCTCTCAAATAATTCTGATCAGCTGTCATTAATTCTTTTATTTAAACACTTCATTTAGGCTTTTAATTTGATATATAATCTTGTTTATTTTTGAGTCAGCAATCACTTTTTTTAATTCGCTTAAATTAATTGCGAAAATACTGAGATTAGATTTTATTCTAAAGAATTTTATAAATAATTATTTCCCAAGATCGTAAAAATCGTTGTTAAATTTAGGTTCTATCAAAAGTGTTTTAATTTGTTGTTTTGATGTGGCAAGGAGTGTTTTTTGTATAAACATGTATCATTTCGTCATAGTACGTTTGCAACATTTAACAGTAGAAAGTCAACACACTTCTTGCTCTCACTCTCCCTCTCTCTTTTCTCTATGTCAGAGAGATAGGCAAAAACCGATTTCATGCAACCAATTTCAAATGTGTATTAAGATGAAACGCGAATGAAAGAAAAACAACAAACTTTGCAAAACAAAGAACTTTAAGAAACAAATCAAATATATTGCGTTCAATTATTGTTGTTTTTGTTTGTATTTTTTTTATCAGATGCATCAATTGAACAATTAATTGGAAAGAGCCAAATAGCCGATATAGATATAATGTATGGGTGCATGTATTTATATTTTTTTCAACTTGACAGGATATTCTTTTTGTTATCTGATACCGCTGTAAATATTCTTCTTGGTTAATTGGTTCGTTCTTATTTTTTTTGTGTGGTTTAAGATATCTTTAGTTTTGCTCTTCTTCCAATTTTTTTTGTTTGGATGGGATGCAAGTACAATTGACGTTGTTCGTCTGTATGTTTTATGTTTGTGCTATGCAATTTAATTCATTCACATCTGTCTCATTGCTAATAGTTAATTTCTTGATTAATTCTAACAGAGCCTGTCGCGTTAAGGGTGCGAACATAAAAAATGGAAGGTTTTTCGCCTTGTTTTCAAAAATGTAGCACTAATTTAATAAACTATTATGACTTCGATTCCAAAACCAACCACACAACACAACTGCTTTACATTTTTCCTTATTTTTCTATTTTTTATTTTTGCAACATGGGGCAGCGACGCGTGCTTCTTCGGCGGCGGTACTCTCATTACTGAGAAGAGAGCTAAACAATAGGGGTTTATAAGCTGAAAGAGGCGAATGAACTTTAAAACGGACCAAAGCGATAATGGGGTGTGTTCAGTCAGTTTGCTTGTTGGTTATTGCCAGATTGGATTGTTTTCAATAGTTAATGACTAAGCGGAAGTAGAAAACACATTCTGTGCTCTAATTTACTGTGCAGAGAACTGTTGTCATTGCCAGATTAAATTATTTTTTATATTCAATTAGAACACGGAAATTGACAATTCATATCCGGTTTTTACAATGCTATTATAATTTATATCTGATAATGGCAACATATATCTTTTTGGGACGTTAAATGTTGTAAAAAAATTACCTATGCCATTTAGTTATGAGCAATGTTGGTGTCAATTATATTTAAGTTGTCACTAAAATACAGGGGACAAATTATGAAAGTCGATAATGAGATGTATCGTGCAACGTCTTCCAATTTGGTATGGCCGTATTCGATACCGACTACATTTCGTCGAATATCCGACACTTTTTGTGAACAGAGGGGGAGCTGTGGCAAATTCATTGCAATTAAATAATAAATAAAAAAATTAATTATGACCTCCAGATACAAATCACAAAAACTTCAAAGAAAATACTTTTTAAGAGAATCTAAATGAAAAAAAAAAATAACAATGGATCCATTGGACAGTCGGAACCGCTTATAACGACGGCGGCCAAAGGACTTTATAAACGATATCAAATAAAAGACAGAACCTTTATCGAGACTTTGGATACAGTCGTAATGGCTGATATGTTTTATTTTCATTATATTTTTGACATTGTTCATCAAATAAGGTAGATGCCGAAGCAATCTATAACAATAAATAAATTGCTATAGAAAGGTTGTATTTAAATTCCCCGTTTTAATTTTTTATACAATTCAATTCAGAATATATAAAGAAATGTTTTAACCAATAAATGTTTCAATCAGTTAATTTCCAATTGTTTTTGCCTAAACAAGAGTATGAAATAAAACACATGATTTCAATTTTTTTTACGATTTATTAGTATTTTTTGTTCATATTACATTTGACATGGATGTACATTGAAGGTATTTATGGTTGATTATTATTATTATTTTGTTGTTGTTGTGTTTTTCATTGAAATACATAAAATAATTGCGGTTTTTGGAAAAGTTTACATATAATTTTACACAAAATACGGTTTAATAATTCATATTGGTTTTGTTGTTAGTTTTCTTTTCGTTTTTTTTCTTTTTGCTTGGAGGATATATGTAGGTTTTAATGTAGAAGCAAGTGTTGTTTATATAATTATGGTGGCATAAAAATGTTGTGTGTTCTTCATTTACTGTTTGTACATGTTTGTGTGACTTGGTGTGTTTGTTGTCAGAAAAATGAAACAAAAATTCCAGAATACACAAAAATTACAATTCGCCACTATTAAATATCGGTTTTGGAATTTGGCGTTTATTGGTAATTATGAATACATTTATAAATACATATAACTTGGTTGTTATGGTGGCCAGTCGCTGGTGTTTCAAAACCGAAGCTGGAATTGGTGTATTATTTTTTAGCCAAAACTGCTGCTTCCGCATTTTTGTTGTTTTTTGTTAGTTTCCTATACATATATGTATCAACATCAAATTATTCTATTTTTTAGTTTGCTGCCGCTTTTATTTTGACATCTGTAATATTTTTTTGCCATAATATATTTTTGCATATGTTGTATGGTTTGTTTGCTCAAAAAAATAATCTTTGTTTAGTTTTATGTGTGGACGCAAAATAAATTTTATTTCGACGCATAAGTGATTTACTATTAGTGTGTTTGTTCTTATGTTAGGAAATATTAATTAGAAACTTGTGTTTTTTTTGTTTGTTTGTTTGTTTGTTTTGTAATTCAGTTAGTATATTTATATGGAACATAAAAATGGAACTTATGATTTTAGTATAGTTTAGTGTTTTTGTAAAGGATTCCGTCGCTCTTGTGTATGTTTCTGCTTATTTGTTTTTATTCGTTTTAGCTTTCATCTTCTTTTTTTTCATGTTTTGTTTTATATAAATGCAGTTTATATTACACAAATATGTGTATCATTATGTCATATATAAATATTTAACTTTTTTTAATGAAAATTTGAGGTAGATTACATTTTATCTTATAATTTAAGTTTACACACCTTTTACAGTAAAAACATAAATGCTTGTAAAATAGTTTACCATTGCAATTTCTTGAACAGGGCTGACTATTTAAAATGAGTTTGGCATACAGATTGGCTTTGACGATTGGTTTATGGGAAAAATAATTCGTTGTAATGTTTTGATTTGTAAAGCAAAAAATCGGAAACCAATGAACGAGTATTCATCAAGCAGTATTCTTTTCCACAATATGCAAAATACAAATACAATTAATCAATATTTTGTACAAATTGTATGAAATCCAAATATCAATTGTGAATACATTCAACGTCTAGCTGAGGAAATACTTGCATTTTATCTAAAAACGACGAAAAACTAATTCGTGCAACTACTGCATTCAATTGTCATTCAATTGAGAGAAATGAAGAAATAAATAGACAAACCAAACGGCTGCAACATGACGAAGAAAATATGAAGGAAACAAACCACTGTTAAATAAAAACATCAATCTTTTTCTTTCGTTTTCCGTTTTTTACTTTTATATTTTTGTTTGAAAATATAAAATTTTACAATTTTTTTGATTAACAAAACAAAATTGTGGATTTTAATCTTAATTCTGTTTTGTTGTTATTGTTTTTTTTTTTTGTTTGTATGTAAAACTATTAATGCTTTAAAATTATAGATAAAAAATAATAATAAAATTAATATATATATTATTAAAAAATATAATAATGTAATATTGTAATTTTTTCCTTGACAAAAAATATACAATTATTTAAAAAAAATATATATATATATATATATTATTTTTATAATTTTATTATCATTCAGTTTTCATTGTTGTTGTTTTTTGTTTATATATTGAAGGATTTACAACTTAATGATAACATACAAAAGAAATGTATAATTTCTTGTTGTTGTTGCTATTTTTATTATTTTGTTTGTAAATATAAATGTAAATTTAGTACAATATAATAATGGTAAAGGGTAGATTTGTAAAAAAAATAATTATAAAACGAAAAGTATATTTATTTAATTATTTGTAAATATCAAACGGCTTAAATTAAAAACTACTATCACACAGAAGAAACCGCTCAATGATTTACAAATGCTTAAAAGATTAAATAAACTAAACATAAAATAATAATTATAATAATAAAAATATAACAAAAGCGAACTAAAGTTGTAAATATATATGTTTAATATGTATTTATGTAGTAGGATAGTAGATAGGCAAAAAATTAGATTTGTTTTCATCGAATTCTCAATAAAGAAACAAAATAAAGCAAATAACATCAAGATATGGACCCATGTCTAGAGAACCGTGCAGAATGACTAAATCACACTTCGTATTTAGAACAAAAACACGCTTGATTTGTACGACATTAGATTCTCATGAAATGGGTGATGATGATTCGTCATTGTTGCTGTTGTTTTTGCTTTGTTATAATCGTAAAAAGATTGTTAAATTTGAATTTTTATTTAAATAAAAATTAAAAATGACGTTTTTCAAAAATAGTTATTAAAAAATGTTTAGTAAAAAGAATATCCAAAACAAAACAAGACGACAATATAAAAATGTTGTAGCTCAGTCTCCAGTTAGTTGCCGCATGTTTTGCCCTAGAATTCTAAAACCTTTTCTCTTTGTAAAAAAATATTTGTTTTTTTGCCTTTCTTTCTTTTCGCGTTTGTCTATACACGCAATAGTTGCATATTGGAGAAAAGCGCTGCTTAAATTAGTTATATATTTTTATTATGTTATATGTATTGTAAAGTGGTAAATAGGGAGGGTGGTAGTGTTTATTGTATATAGGTATTCTTTATATATATTTTGTTTTGTTTATATATTTTTTTCTTCTGTAATCAATTCAGAGTTAATAATCCATTTAGAGGACAAATGCGGCGAAAAGCCGTTGTGTCCTCGGTTTGTATGTTTGTTATTCTTGTTATATATTTGTTTGTTTTTTTTTTCTATTTTCGTTGTTTTTTTTTTTTTAAATCGAAAATAACAATATGAAGGTTTACATTGAATTTTTATGCAGAGTAGCCAATTAAACATACATTTGTGGTTGGTAATTTATAGTACTAAGAGGCATGTTCGTCTATTATATTCATATTTGTATGTTGTGTATTTTATATTGTTTATATTTAAGCCAATTTTATTTGAATATTTTGTTTTTGTTGTTGTTTTATTCCAAAGTTGTTGTAAAGTTATTTAGCATAAATATGTTTTGTTTTTATTTTTTGCTGTTTGTTTTTTATTCGCACAGAAAAAAAATTTTAATTTCTTACATTATTGTTATATATATATATATAAAAACAATTTTTATTTTTCATTTTCGTATTATTTTGTTCAATTATTTTAGTCGGGGTTTAAGTGGTATCCGTTTTTTAGTGTCAATTTTGGTTTCTGATTGTGTTCTGATATTTGAATAAGAGCGGCAGTGTTGGTTCATTTGCCGGGCTATGTAAGTGCTAATAGTTTTAAATGTCAACGTAAATGTAAAACAACAACCTCTTGGAAACCTGAAACTGAAACCTCGCTCGGTTCGCCTTCCGGTTTAGTCTGGTATGTTTGTTGCTGTTGTTGTTTTACATACATATGACACACTTAATTTCAATTGTTCGATTTGAAGAAGATTTCTTCTCAATATTATGTTTTTGTGTTGTTAAGCTACTTGTCCGGTATTGTTTGGCAACAGCTATTTCCATTGTTTGTATGAGTCGTGTAGTGATGATGTCGCGAAGCACTATTTTCATTGGTATTACTTTTGGATTTGTGTACACGTTGGAATTGATTCAGATTGGTATAAAAAGGAAATTCTGTTCAGAGCCAGATAAGAGATAATCCAATACTTGCACTGAGTGGTCTAAACCAATTGACTTATTTTTGGATTGGTTGAATATGTTTTGTCTTATAGTAGGAGGATTATATTATGACGACCAGTTGGCTTGTGTGAACATGACTGTGGCATTTGAAAGGCAGGATATATTTCTATTACAAACATTTGTTGTTGTTGTAAATCGCTTAAACTTGCATTGTATATACTTCTAGAGTTGTTGTTGTTCATTCGTACATTGGTGGCTATTGTGGTACTGAATTTGTGTGTGGCAGATCATAACTTGCAAGGATTTCATTTGACACAAATGAGGTGGGACACTCAAAAGAAAGCTGAAATGCTTCACGAGAAAAACGTCTCACCAATCTTTGTACTTTTGATTTTTTGTACCTTATTGTATATTTTGTCTTTAAATGAAATGAGTTGATAAGGGACCTGGATCAGGAAAATTACATTCTCTAATTTATGTCGAAACAAAACATACATTATTTGTTGGTTAGCGGTGTCAAACACCTGTATGTGTAAACAATAAATTAGGTCACCGTTATTGTAATTAACTGTTCCATGGAATAGTTGAATCACAATAGCGATGATGAAAGATGTAAATTTGGTCTATTGTTCCTGATATGTGATGATAAGAGAAAAATAGGACTAACCTTTTTTTCGATCTGCAGATATTGGTTATAAGGGAGTGCAAACTAGGCGTCATTATCTGTTGTTATTGATAATTTTAGGTTACTTTATTATTAGCTGAAGATGACAATTATCACTTACATAAATTGTTGAATGTGCTTTTCCTGTGTCGTGTATGTATGCGTGTGATAAACATGATGGCTGCCCTGTCCTTGTGTTTTTGACGCTCGTGACATTTCTTATTGTTGCTGTAGAGCACTACAGTTCTTGATTATTAAAATTCAAACATTAAAATAACAAAAAAGAAAGTTATCACACTTCGGATCATGTTGTTGTTAATCTATATATTATTACAACAGTACTTGGCACAACATTCAAATTTGATTTTTCTCGTCTGGTTTTATAGTTGAAGAAATAACCAAAATTAGGACCCGCAATAATCTTGCAAAAGTGACAACAGAGTCAAAAAATTAACACACTGATAATTCAATCCATGCAATGGTATTTATCCTGTTTAATAGCCTCCAAGTCCTATCGTAAACATTTTCTTTTAGAAAATTTGTAATGGGACTCGCTGTGTGTCCTGAAAAATGTGTACATGAGCAAGTTTATGTGTGTCCCCCTTAGTCATTGTCGTCTTCGTTCTCTTTATCCAGTATAGGCTTGCTGCCGAAAATAGTTGTATACACATAAAAAAATGAAAATTCTCTCGATTTCATCCTTTTTTAAAAAAAGTTTCAACAAAATATGTCTCATTATATCGCTTTCTTCTTTTCTTTTGTTTTTGTTTTTTTTTTTTAATTATACTTTAGTATAATTTTTTGTTTGTTTATAAATGTATATACTTTTAAAAATATATAATAATAGTATGTATGCCTACTTGGTAAATAATTATTATTTACAATTTTAGTTTATATAAAAAAAATCGTCATTCCTTTTTTGTTCCGTTTCTTAAAAAAGATAATTTTTTCTCAAAAGAAAACTAAAAAAAAAAAACAATAATATAAAAAAACTTTGGGAGGAGGGTTTTTGGTAGCGGAAATGCGACACCCTTCCGTTTCTGTTTCTTTCTTTCTTCATTTTTGTTTTCTTATATTTGTAACGTCTTACTCTAAATACCCAATAGTATGATTTTTATAATGTCAATCGAAACGGATTCAACATTTTGTTCTTCATTAAATTATTAAACGAAGTAATTTTTGGAATTTTTCAATTTGGTATTATTATTATTTTTTTTAATTTTAAACTTTGTTAGGTTGTTTAACGATACAAATGTATTTTTTTAACAATTTTTTATTCAATGGGTTTGTATAGTTCATGTTTACGGGTAAAATAGTTGGTTACTGGTCGATGGTTAGTTGTTCAAGTTGGGTAAGCAGGATTTTTAGAATAAAAAATGGACCATAGCATAACTATGGCGGTTCTGTCATTCGGTTGATTGTGTTTTCTTTATCCAGTTGGGTTTATATGGAGAATATCACGTTCGTGACCTCTAGCTATCACACAGACATGGATTTTGTAGTAAACAGTGTGTTTCAATTGGTCGGTGGTCACAATATTGTCCATATTTCTATGGATTCATTCACATTCACCATTTCAGGATGTAATTTGAAGATATATCGATTTCAAAAACCTATATTTTGAATATCGGGTTTCCAACGCGTTCTGTTTGGTCCTCCAAAATTTATTTAATTTCGAATATTTCCAAATTGCATCCTAAAACGGTGACGCTTGATAGAGCGAATACTATTGATTAATGTTGACTTGTAATTAACACTATTAAGTAGTGTAAAGGAATTCGCCTTGTTTTTCACGGATGATATGATTTTATTGGAAATTTTCGTTTCGGCCTTTCAAATTTGTAGACTTGATTTTTTTTTTTTGTTCAATTTACCGGTATGAAAAGATCGCATGTAGTGGTTGCTATTATAATAGTTTTTTTTTCTGTTATCTTCATCGTTATTATTATTATTTAACTTATTATTTGTTTTTGTTAAATAGTGAATGTTTTTGTTTGTGTTTTTTTTTGCGTTAGGTTAGTTATCATTTAAATGTTTTAGAAGATAATGCACTTACATTGAGGTATTTTAATTACATTTTTATGTTTAATTTTTATCCTTCTTTTTGTTTAAGTCAATATTGATGGCCATAGTTGTTTTTGCCTCCAATTGTATTTATTTTTTGTTGTTGTTTCCAAATGAATTAATTTCCATTATGTAATAAAAATTTTGATTTGCCGAAAAACGTTGGTGGTGTGTGTTAATTTTGCATATGCCGAAATGTTGTTTGATATCAAAATAATAATAAATCAAAAGACTTTATCAGGAGGGGAATATTATTGTAGAGATGGAGTTATTGAAGTGCCATTGTCGTCTCAACAAAACAGAACTTGAGCTAAAAGTAGTTATTCTTTCATTTAAGCTAAACTATTTTATTATTCTATAATTTAAAAATATATTTATTATTTGTATAATGTAAATAATAGGAATTATTTTATTTTCTCAGTATTTTTAACAACGGAAACTACTTTACTATTTATTATAAAAAAACTGGAATCTATATTATAAAAAAAAAACAAAAACGTAATAATGAGTGGGTAAATGCTTGTAAAAAAGGCTATTGTAAATATTAATATTTGATTGTTTGATGCTCTTGGGATATGGTTAAGTTACAAAGGGGCCAACGTCGAGAGAGAAGTTCAAAACATTGAGGACCTTGGACGTTCCGTTTCGTCACGTCCAATCCTATTCACACATGTCCCACAATGCTGGACCCCTTTTAATGGCTATCTGTTGAGGTTCTAGGTTCTATTGCAAAAATGTTTTTGAATATATCATTAGTATCTCAATCTTCTATTCTTGCTCTTGTTGTATTTTCTTTAAATAACAAAATTAATTCATAAGAAATAAAAAAAAGGTTCATATTTAGTTTTAACAAAATCAATTAACATTTCAGCACCGTTTTAAGGCAAACACTTTTTTCGCTTCTTCTTCGTCGTCCCCATTTTCTTGGTTACAGATAACAAAGAAAATTGCATATTGTTACGAATCGGAAATAGTTCGTATCAAGTTAACGTGGTGAGAGACACGGATACTCTGATGACTATTGAATAGTCCCCCTACACATGTATACTTTGTTTTAATTGTAACGAAGGGAAATTAAATCGTTATCGGTTAATAGCATTCGACTTTAATTCTTTACTGTTCCTAATTGATTTCGAAATATCCTTTAGGTGGTTTTAATAAACTTGCTTAAAACTATTTCATCTCCATGTCATTGTTTCCCCACTATTGTAGTTTTATTTTAGACTATGGTTGTTTGGGATTCTGCTACACCACATTTATATATAATTTTGGAAATGTTCAAATTTGTTATGAAATTCTTACAATTACTATTGAATATGGTGTGGCGACATTCGATGCAAACAAAATTTAGAATTCTATATTTCATTCCAAATTAGTTATGTATGTTCATCGTTTTTCTGTGCATAAACATGCTATATGACGAACAACAATTTGCATAAATTTCATGATTTTCCCTCTCATACGAGTTGTAATTGTAGTGTGTGTGTGTTTTTTTCCGTTTTTTGAAATACCAAGACTTCAAGTAGATTTTATTGGTTTTTGAAAAAAATGCCGAAATATTTTATAATTTGGTTGTGGTTTTTGTTTTTAGATTATGCAAGCTTTTTTATTGTGTGTATCCAATATTATTCCAATAATAGTTGAAGCTATTATTTGATTTCTATATGATATCATATGTATAAATATTTAAGCGGGTAGGAGAAGGGGGTTCTTTTTGTTGGTAGTGGTATGTTTTGTGTGATTTCTAAATAATTACGACAGTAGATTGATTCTGTAATATACGAGTGTGCTTACACAATAAGCTTCAATATGGTGGAGTATACTGTGGGAGAAGACCGGATCTATTCTATATCCTTTATATATATAATATTTTCTCTGTGATGTGAACTTACAACTCAATTCTATCTCGATAGTGAATATAATTACAAAGAACTCATTACTTCACAGATTTGTTGATCGAAAGAAAAATTAAATAAAATAAAACAGTTTATGAATAGAGACGATTGATACTTAAAACAAGAGATTGACTGGCGGTGGTCTTGAAAGAGGTTATGCTTATCTTGTTTTTCTTCTGTTGTAATGTAAATATATATATGTAGTATATAGGAGGGGCGCGTTATTAAAAAAAGAATTTTAAACGAAAACGGTATTTTTAAAATTAAAAAATATATAAGTTTTAATAAATGCTTTTACACCCACAGTACTACGACATCTTACTGATTTGTACTCGCACCCTGTTGCTGCTGCTGCTGTTGTTGTTGTGATGATGATTGTTGTTGTTGCTGCTGTTGTTGTTGCGACCCACTGCCTGATGAACTTTGAGCAGCTTGCTGTTGTTGTTCTTTGGCAGCTTTTTGTTTTTTGGTTACAGGAGGAGGATTTGTAGACAACATCATGGCTCTAATACGTCTTTGGGCAGACTGGAATTGTAATAAAAGGAGACAACGTTGAATCCGATTTAGATTGGGAATAGCGACGGCAGACAATATGGCCTGCTCCAACTCACCTGGACACTATAGAATGGGCCAATTATGTGCACGGGCGTTTCTTCATCACCGCCCGATGTTGGCGCCAGCGCATGTTCGGGCAATTTGATGACACTGCCGGTGACACGTTGCAATTCTCGTACATTTTGACCACCTTTTCCAATAATACGGCCAACCTTTAACAAAGAGAAGCGAATTTCAGATTTGACTATATGTTTGCCAAACTAATACACCGTTCCACGGCATTGTCATGCTTACCTGTGAGCTGGCCACCAAAATTTCTACAGTCAATCGGACATCATCTGTTCCGCTCATGAAACCCTCTTCACGCATTTTCTCGAAAATCATATACTGGGCCTTCCATTGGCCCTCCGGCGTGCCGACAATGGTTACCTTACGTTCTGTCTGCTGTTCGACGGGCTTGTCATTGTCCAATGGGGCAATCTTTAACGAGGCATTCGAGAAACGCATTATACTGCGTATGTGTGAACCCTTAGTACCGATGATAGCACCCACAGCATTGTTCGGTATGTAAAGGTACGTAGTTTCCTGCATATCATTGGGGAAGACGGGTGGCACAACAGCGGCGGCGGCAGCGGCGGGAGTCTTCGACATGGGGAATCCGGGGCAGGGAGCATAAGGCATACTGGGATTGAATATCATGCCATTGCCGGGCGTAGACATCATGGCCATTGGCGGCAGGCCTGGGAACATGACACTCTGCGGTGCCATTGCCTGCAAATCGTTTTCGTAGCTTTGCCGCAACTTCGAACTGATTTGATTCTCGGCACGGGACATATTGTCAATGGCTCCCTTGACGGTGATGATGCGTTCCAAATTGAAACTGCTGATGTCGTTGATGGAACTGACGGTGATTTTCGTATCTGTTTCCTGCATGATACGCTTAATGGTGTTGCCGTTCTTACCGATGATGCGACCAATCAAGTTATTGTGGGCAAGGATCTTCAGGCATATCTCCCTGCAAGGAATTCAGTCAATGAGTAAAGATCGACAATCCATAGGCGAAATCACAGTACTTACCCCTTGTTTGTAGCATTGGCCTCTTGTTGCATGACTTCCAGAATACGTTTACAGGCATTTGTACAATTCTCAGGATTGCCATAAATTGTTATGGCCTTCTCCAGGGAACCGACGTTCTCCTTACGGTGCACATCGACACGGGCACGGCTTTGTTGTGTGATCGTGCGAATGGTGCTGCCCTGGCGACCAATGATGGCCCCAACCATTTCACTTTGTACCAAAATGCGGAGCGGGAAGTCCGCTTGACGTCCGGGTCCTGGCATGCCTGGATATGGATTTCGTGGATTGCGCTGAGTACGACGTTGATTTTTATCTAATTGTTCGGCGTGTAATTTGTTGCCTTCAAATTCGACACCGTTTAAACCACCAGCGGCTCTGAAATTAAAAAAAAAGAAAAATCGTTAGAATAACATTCTGGTGTTGAATAATCGTCATCAATAAAACGAGAACACACAATGAATTATATAAAAGAAAATTTTGGAATAGCCAATTATGAGAGGAAATTTAGGGCGTGTGGTATTTTTGACTCAACATTAATGGTTAGGGTTCTAATTCATACTACAACTTTGTCCTGATTTTAAACCGTCCTTCAATATTGAACGATGGATGGATGGATTTCTCTCTCTCATTCAATATTGCGGGACACAACTGATTTTGATGTTTTTTTTTTTAATCTGAACGAGTCAAGCCAAAAACCCATTACGTCTATCAATCGTATTAATAATGCCAAACATTTTTTGATATACATTCTTCTATGTCCATTATTCTGGGGGGAATTTCGCTTGTGTTCTTCCGCTTTTTTTTTCTTCTTTACTAAATGTATGTATGTATGTGCATGAATCAATGTACCTTTGGGCCTGTTCATGGTTCTCGAATGTTATGTGAACCGTTTGGGTCTGTGGGTCCTTACTAGAGACAGCCTCACATTGTTTGACGATGCCATATGGCTTCAAAAGAGGTTCGATGTCTTCGAATCGAGTTTGCAGCGGTATGCCGCTAATAATAATCTTTGACGTCGTAACACTGTGAACAAGAAAAGAAAATTGTGAAAAACCAGAAAACAAACTTCTGCATTTTTGTTTTGTTTTGATTTGTTAAATTAAACACACATACATGTAGTATACAATGTAATATCCCATACATACATATGTAAATATATATGTACATCATATATGGATTTCTATTTAGATATTATGCGGGAAAATGTAGAGTTATAGGGCAATCTGATCTACATGAAACAAAATAAAGGAGAGTAAGGAGGCTGTTTCTAATAAGGCATTGTTGTTGCTGCTGCTCAAGAAGCATACATAAAATGAAAACTACCGAAACACATTTTCCGATTGCAATTACCGCAAAAGATTCGTTGGCAATGGTCACAATTTCAAATCCAAAAGGAGGCATGGCTCTGGCATTTGTTAAAATGTTGAAACAAATCGTGAAATTCATTGGAAAGCGATATTAAATATTATCGACAATAACAACTACAGAGCAAACTCTCTCCATAAAGGATACTGATCTAATCTAATATTACATCCTGGGGACGCAGTGATCCGTTTGGAGATGGTACTGGATCATCGGATTTAAATTAAAAAAAAATGACAGAAAAATCCCGCCAAAGTTGTATATGGCCACATTCTTTGGATTGTCAAAAAATGCTTACTAACTGAATCCGATACTTTCAAAGAAATCGTGAAATATCAAATCGGAAAAAAGAAACAAATGAAAATGCAAATCTAAGCAAAACACAAACAACAGGGCACCAAATTAATCTAAAAAAAAAACAACAACTACGACAACATCATTGACTTACAGAAATGGATCTATGGCAAAAACACACACACAACTGCACCTAACTGACAGCCGAATAGTGGCACTGGGAGACATGGGGAACAGACAAATGAACAACAACAATAAACCCAAAATGTATAAAATTCCTGGAAAAACAGCACCAGCGCAGCAAAAATATGTGCAAGTTCAATATACTTCAGAAACTCCACTTCACAGACATCCGTAAATATGCATGCACATACCGACATACATACAACATACAGCCAAAAAGACAGACGACACAGACATTCTTTTGGCCCCACTTTTGCCTGGTTAAGTGACTGCCTGACAGACTGACTAAAAGCCGATACATTTTCTTATTGTTGGTGTTGGTATGTCGATGATCATCGCCGCCACAACGATGTTGATGTTGGCGATGATGACAGTGTTTGTTGCACTAGCAGCAGCAACAGCAACAAAACTCGATGAAAATATTTATGCCTTGGCTGGCGTTCTTCTACTGAACTAATGCGGCGGACGGTATGCAGCAACCACATCCTCTGGAATTTACAGTAAAAAGAACGTTAAACTTAATGTGTGTGTTCGGATACGTGAATCTCTAGGCAATGGAATGAGTGGCAGAGATCAGCATCTAGGTCGCCTACTATTTGCCTGCCTCCATCTCCCCTGTTGCAAACAATTCTTTCGAGTTGTTTGTGGCGAAGACGGAGCCCATAGTTAAACTGTACTAAGAGCCGGACGGACAGACATACATATGGAGGCACACATACCTATCAAAGTCCATATAATGCGTATACGAACGATTATAATGATTTAGGCGTTGGTCAGAGATGGCCAATCTTTGGTTAATAAATCCAATAAGTGGATATATATATATATATATATATAGAGAGAGAGAGAGAGAGGGAGAAAAGTAATCAAGGACCCAAAGTCATTGGCAAAATTTCAGAAATTGGACTGATGATTACTAATATAAGTAAAATAGGTATTAAAATGGATCTGAAGAATATAAATGATGTCATCGATTGGTTTAGCACTTCTAGCCAAACGTTTTTTTGTATTAACGCAGTAAAGTGGCACGATTTATAGGTTGTTAGTTGTTTTTGTTTTTTTTAACATCATTTCACACAATTTTGGAATGTGGATTATGACATGAGTAAATGGCCTTCTTGCTGATAAATACGCCAGATTTGGCAGACAAAATGATTTCATAGAAACCCTAATGTAGGAAACTATTGTCGTGCATATTATCGCCTTATTGTGAATAAGCCGATGGGGCCTAAGGTTGGACATTATTTCTGCAGTAAGTGCAACATCCGCAAATCAGACAGCAGATATTTTGTTATTCTTAACTTTAGACTTGTATTATTTTCGTTTGTTTGTGTTGTTGTTGTTGCTGTTATGGTTGAATCATCCCAGTGTTGGTGGTTGGTTACTCTGTTTGTATTTCCTCACAAAATAAGAATGTGAGCGGTTCCAGTCGTAGCAGAAGCAGCAGCATCCTCTTCATCATTGCCATAATTTTCCAAGAGCTTCATAAACATAACATCTAGCGAACGGGCGATCGAACAACGTCCAGTGTGAGTATATGTTCTGTGTGGATCAACAACATTACCAGGCCAGACCAGACCAAAACAACAACATCAACAATTATGCCATAAACTCTCAGCATGGCCACGAAATGCCATCGTCTGCATTATACATTTTCTTATCGTCGTCATCATCATCATTATGAAGTTGTAGTCAGGAATGTGATGCACTACGCTACGTTGCTTAGTTTCTTTTTTTCTCAATGAGTCTTGTTTTGTGGAGTTTGGCAGAATGGGAAATACCCACGCTTTGGAGCAAAACCCAGAGGGGGAGGGCGGGTAACTCATGGACTATCATAAAAACGCCTCAGAATGTTTTACTTTTTCAAATCGATGACATCGCCAGAGAAGAAAATAACAGAACAGAACTTGTTTACATACACACTACACTCCACATGCCAGGAATTCTTCGTCAGGTTGTCCCCTCCGCCGTCCTTTTCATAAACACCGCCTATGACCACTTCATTGCTGGTATTTCTGTGTCTGTATTTTAATTCTCCACCAAACCACCAGTTTGGCTAAAAATCGGAGCTTAGTTTTGGTTAGCCAGCTAGAGAGGAGACCATGTCGCAGAATTCCGGATGACATGACGCTGTTGTTTACCGCCAGCCACAATACAGGTATTTTCGTATGCAGACAGTGTCTTCAATAAATGGACAAATCCAATCGTCGTCGACGTCGAACACTGACTGTGATTGTGTGAATGATGCCAACGACGACTGATTTCTTGCCAAGCCCCCACATCTACTCCTTCTTCCCCAAAACAAGTTAATGTTAAGAATAGGTCAGCAGAGAGTTTACGTTGAGAGCTGGAGTAGATGGCGTCTGAACCACAACGAAAACAAAAGCTCATTTCAACAACGTTGGCCTTCTTCGAATGTTCAATCAGTGGAGTCAACAACAACAGCACCATCACTCTGGCGCGGCTTTCTTTTTGCCGCCTGTGCGTGAGTGAGGTCCGATGAATATGACCGACCGGGTACCCGCTTGTGGATATGCCTGTACAAATAGACCTTAACAGCAATCTAAATTTCATACATAATTAAAAAAAAAAAAAACAAAGTGCCAAACTATATTCGAAATGCTTTTCCAGGAATTTGTCTTAAGTTTTATTTTCTTGTGGCGGTTTCTTCTCTTAATTCAGATTTGGTTTGGACGCTTTGTTGTGGCCTTTATTTCTGGTAAAACCAGACAACAAATAACAACGTATCATCTTTGGTTTTGTTCGTTATTGGTGGTTCGTTTCTGATTCGGACATTCAGGTTATGCATATGTGCGTATATTTGCTGGCTTTTTATGTCAGCTAGTCCTTGTGTGTGAAAATTTCTGAGCATGCAACAACAAGATAAACAAAATATTTTACGATTACATTATTTATGTGTTTTTTATGAATTCGGGAAAGTATTGTATTTTTTTTTGGTGAAACAGAAATAATTTACATTGCATTTTCAGTGAGCGAACCTAGTTCGAAAATCGAAAATATATATATATATATATATATATATATGGAGCAATGCTAAACATTCCTACGGATGTATGTATATATTTAATAAAAATCATATATAATAAAAAAAAAACGGACAAAAAACTGTCATCAACTATAACTGGTCAAAAATAAAAAATACTTTCTATGGAAGTGGATCTCCATACGAAAGATCGCGGTAATAAAAGAACAACAAGGCTAAAAAAACAAAACAAAAACACATGCAACGTCATTGCAATTGAAAAGAAGAGCAAAGGAAACAAATATAAAACCACCATGCCATATATACATATTTTGCATAAACAACAACAACAACTACTCGTCGGGTACTCCGAATAATAACTCGAGTACAAAGTGCATTGGACAACAACAAGTAGGGGAGGTGGCAGGCAATGTGCATTGGTGGGGGCAAAATAACTCTCTCTCTCTCTCAAAATTGCTTGTACTAAAATTCTAAATATTTATACCAGTGCTGTGTTGCACTTAAAAAATATAATTTTTGTTTTGGTACGTTTATGTCCTGTTACGCTTGTTACAAAATTAAAAATAACGTCTAATTACTCTCTCAACAACAACAACAACCACAAGTGCTGTGTTGCACTTTCAGCCTGTTGCTCGTACAACAACAACAACAACACAGAGTGAGAGAGAAAGGCCGACCGACAGTGAGAGAGAACGAGGAAGGGAGAGAGAAAACATATGTAATGCAGCCAACACACGGGGAAGGCACAGTTTGTACTGCAAGTACAAATAACAAAAAAAAAAGAAAACAACAACAACACGAATTCCTTTTTACCACAGCGCCATGCTGCAGCACTTTATAACCCCACATCGCTACAACAACATGAATTGGTTGGGAAAACAAAAACAACCATTAAATCTGACAAACTTAACAGCATCGACATGCGAATCGAGACTCTGAGAGTTTTTCAAAACAACAACAACAACGATATTAAAAATACATATAAAAATAGCAAGCAAGTCCCACAATCAAGCATTGAGGCAGCCAGCCATTGAGAACAAACGCCCATTATCAACATCCATGCAAACCGAACAGAATTTATGAATGAAAATTTGTTGGTGCATTTTGTTGATTCTCCTCTTTGCCGTTTGTTGTTGTTGTTTTTTTTTGCTTTTTGACTCTCGACTGCGCAAATATTTTGTAGTATTTCTTTTCAGTGGGGAAATGGAGGTGTACCATCTCTGCATGCTCCCGAATAAGGGCAGTTGCATTTGCACTTAATCGTAGCAAGAACAAAACTTAATGGACATTATTCAACATACATATTATGTTTTACATACATATGTATTATGTATATAATGGCATATAAAGTGATATACACATATGTACGAAGTGCGCTTCAATGTTGTGTTTTAACATTTTAATTGTACATTTTAGAGTACTAATTCGAACACTCGAGTAGGTGAGTAGTGCCAGTAGCCTCGTTCTATGGCTATATAACTTGTAACATTTTCATTATATGAAAGAAGGAATTCCACATATATTGATTAAAAATACACACACGCACATCGGAGTCATCGTGTATGTCGTCAATTTGGCGATCGCAGCATGCCAAAACCGAAATAAACGAATAAACTATCATCGGCTGAATAAAAAGATTAAATATTTGTTTCTATTTTTGCAAGTACTTTCGTAGGTGTTTGATTAAAATAATAACAAGAATAATAAATATGAATGTGTGGCAAAGTTATTTATGATTTCAATTCAATTGCGTATATGTATTTATGGTGGCATATTGAGAACTTTTAATCAAGAAACACTATGATTGATTTAAAAGAGAAAGAAAATATATACGTACATACTATAAAGGCATTCCCATCCCATCGAACCGTTTTTAAAATTGACATATTTTTTGTTCTTTTTGTAAATATAACTCACCGTATTTGTTGATAGCGTGACATATTGAAGATTTTTGTAGAAATTCTATTTTGTATTGTGGTTTTTTTCAATAGAAAAGTATTAAGTTTGCACAGGAAAACTCCGCCTTAATTTAAGAAGTGGAGTTACCTTTTTTTCTTTTAGAAACAGTCGTTTTGTTACGATTTTATTTGAAATAAATACATAAAATAATACTTGAAAATTTGGCACTTTGTAAATATTTCAGCTCCGTTTCCTTCCGTTTCTCGTTTTTTTCCAGCTTCTTCTCTTGTTTTTGAAGTTAAAAATTACTTATTTCTTGTTTTCACAACACTTGTTAAGAATGCTAACATTTATTTTGTTTATCTCTTAGCACATTCGTATTTTATTTGATTAATTTGTTGCTCTTCATGGCCACGTTGTTCTCTTCGGAGATTTTATATTAATAGTAGGAAAAGAGTGCAAAAGAACATAGTTATCAATTTTATTGGAAAAGACAGAAGACAATAATTGTCTTTAGTAATTATGAATATTTTGACTGATTTTGAATTGGCTGCATGTTTATTGGAGATATGTCTGGTCTTAATGCGTGTTAATTGAACTGAGAGGTGTATTTCAAAAATGAATGGAATGGTGCACCACAAACCACAATTTTAACTATTGTTTCCTTCCTTCCGTCCTAACAAACAGTCCATCACTATCATCATTACTTCCGTCAATTAGAATTCATTTTTAATTGCCGTTATTGCAAAATTATCTCATTTCTCTACACCACGAAGGGGAGGTGATTGACTAGCAGTTGTCATCGAACACAGATCGCCAGCAACAACAACACCGCCACCACCACCAACGATGCCATCACACTATCGCTGGCATAATTGTGTCGTCGTTGTCGTTGACGGCGTCGCATTTGTGGTCACAATTTAACATTGTAGCGTAAATACTGTCATTATACAATAATATAGAATAATGAAAAAAAAGAGAGGCGAAACCGCTAAATTGATTAACACTGGTGACAGAGGAGTCTAGGCATCAGTAGCAGCAACAAAGCCAACAACAAACATTAACAAATGTGTACACAACGGCCAAAGCACTTAATAATATTAAAAAATAAACTAAAAAATAAACTAAATGGAATAAAGCTCATACATGGATACCCACAGCTCACACAATACCAATGCATTAGACGCGCTTGGCGAACAGAACGGAAAGAACGAATAAGCAAAAAAACAAAATTAACGTACCAAATGTGGTAAAGTCGCGATAGACAGACGGCAACGACTGTTGTAGACAAAGTAAAGTAGGTCAACGATTACAGTGTCTTAGGCGCGCATAGAGCAAAAACGATACAAAAACAAACAAGCAGAATAGCAAAAATATGTTCGAAAAGGCGAAAAAAGAATAAAAAATAACAACTACAAATAGTATGGAACAATCAAAAGAGGCGACAAGGTACAAAGAGAGAGAGAGAGAGGGTGTGAGAGAAAATTCAAGAAATTGACAATAACTTTTTGAAACAATTTTCTCAGAGATACAGAGGTGTGACCACGGCAGATATTGCATTGCGGACCTCCTGATGCCTAAAGATTCCATTGAAATACAGCTACTATTCATATTCTAAAAATCTAAATTAATATGTTCAATTTTTATTGTGTTTAGAGAATAGTTTATTTAATAGCTTCCAATTTGGAATAGCTTCATCAACATAGAACTATCAACCTAAACTATCAGGATTTGACCATAACTCGTTAAAAACATGACAATACAAAATTGTAAGTTTTCAGTATTCTATAGATTTTTCAGTAATCAGCAGTAAAAGGTTTGTAACAGGTGGCGTGGTGTAGCTCCTAAAATGTTACAGATGATTCATTACTTCCGCTTAACGATAAGAAACGAATATTTTAGGCTTTTTTTATAGAAACGTCTTATATTATATTGAAGTGTTGGCCGCACCAAGCATTTGTGGTCTAGGCATTGCCCCGTCACTTTTTTCCCTCCAAATAACAAAGTTATGCAAACAACAATTGAAATCAAACAGAAAAAAATCGAGGAATAAAGACGCCAGTCAGTCAGCTCCACTGTACCCAACTACGTCGCCACCACCACCCACTTACCTACCACCATCCATCCATCCCGTCACTAACTAATCAAATACAAATAAACCACAGCAACGACCGACAAAACAAATCGTCGGAGACCAAAAATTAAAAAAAAACGAGAATAACTGAAAAAAGAGTGAAAAAAGTAACAAAACACAAACACGAAAAGAAGAAACGATGACTTTAACGATTGCAACTATGTGTGGTGTGTGTGTGGTGCTGTTGTTGTTCTTGTTGCTGCTGCTAGTGCCAGTGATGTTGTCGGCGTTTGTCGTGTTGTTGTGTTTATAGTACGTAGAATAGAATACAGTGACGACAATGACGATTACGTTGTAGGCGCGTTACACTACACCAATCGGCAAATCCTTATTATGTTGCAAGCGCTCAACTAGTTGGCAACATTTAGTTTTGTTTATTTCACTTTATTAATATGAAAATGTTGTTGTTGTTGTTGATGTCGTTATTTATTCATTTTATTTTCTAATTTCATTAAACAAGTCATTGTCATCTGCGTTGTTGTGCGTCTATTTGTTTTTTTTTTAATATAGTTCGGCGGCCTATTGAGTGCGGTTGTGCGTGTGTGGGTATGTTTTTTTTGTTTTTTTCTAACGGAACCAATGACATTCACTTAAATGTGCCGCGTCGTCTAACCCCGCTTCCAATGTTTCCGTGGGCGAGCGTGCGAGCGAACGAACGAATGAACGACGTATGAGGACGACGACGAACCACCAGCCAGAGGCAAATGATTTACAACAATATGTGCAAATAAATACGTAATAACTTTGTAAGTATTCTCTTTTTTTAATATTTTGTAAATTACTTAGAATCACTTTGTTTGCTCGAAGAATTCCATGCAAAATAATTATTTTCTTTATTTTTTATTATAAAAATCAACAATATTTTTCTTTGCAATAGTATTTCTTCTTTCTTGGAAATTGTTATTCTTTTTCTTATTTGTTATTCTTCTTCACAGGAGAAGCAACGAAGTGACTGTATGTCGACTTGTTAACGGAAAAATGAATCAACCGCAAAACGTGACGTACTAAACTAAACTGAATTGTTCAGTTGTGCTCTTTGGCAGTGCTACCGACCGACCACATATCCCACCAGAGAACAGCCACACGAAGGCGCACCAAAATTGTGTGTACATTTTTGTGGTCGGAAAAAATTATTGATGAATTTAAGTTTTTTTATTATATTAATTAAAAGCATTATTGAACATGTTTGTATATGAATAACAAATTGTATATGTCACGAAAATCAAATAAAGTTTATAAATTAGCATATACTGAGATAATAATCATATTATAATATTAAATATCAATATTAAATATTACGATAATTATCAAATATTTAATTCTTTAAAAAAACAGGAATTGTTCTGTTGTTTTTAAACATACAAAACGCATTTTGAATAATGAAATAAAAATCCAAAATATACTGAACACTTTTATCCCTAAGTGTTATTTCGCACGCCGTCGTGCGCGCACCCTAGCATGCACCATAACAATGCGTGTGAGTAGGCAGCTACTTTAAAGTATACTGATGGGCACCTATGACCGGGAACAACAGCAGCAGAAGCAACCATCAGCAAGAGCAGGCCGGTTTATACGATTAGACCGGATAGTTTGTTGCTCCTTCCATAGTTGGAACTTGGCACAGATACTAAAGGAAATAAAATAATGAACATTTGGCCAACGTAAAAAAGCCAATTCGAAGAGACGTAAGTTAATTTAAATAAATATATTAAGCCCCTTTTTATGCATAAAGTGTACGAAATCGTACAAATTAACGTAAAAAGTCAAAACGCATCACTGAATGGGCTATTCTCGCCAATGTAGTTCTCTTTAGTTTTTGTTGCTCATAATTTCTCTTATTTTGTTATTTTGATAACTGCTGCCCACACATGAAGAGTATTTGCGTGCTAAAGTCTGTTGGGCTCTCTCACACGTTCTCTTTGTTTGTATTGTTTTTTTTTTTTTTTTTTAACAGACATGAGATTGAGTACAATTGTAATTTTCTCCACAACATCTTCATGGTTAGGTTCCAATAGTATTTAAATTAAATATGCAAAATTCGTAAATATGTTACAAGTCATTGTAAATTTTACAATGTTAAAGAAGGATTTTGTTATGCCATTGCATTGTGAAACGAACACAAAGCGCCGAATGACAATTTCAAAAGACGGGAAATTGGCTTCCCCTGTTGTTACACTATAAAATTCGATCATAGGTAAAACAGTTATAGTAATAGTTTTGGGCTATGTATGTTTATTTGTTTGACAATAAATGTTTTATTAGCAAATAGCTATATGTATGTATATCAAAACACCCATCTCTGACTTTCTATGTGAGAGATAATTTTGTTAATTCATTTGCAATGCTACTCTCTCTTCCTGTCAAAAGTCTTAACAAAGTGATTTCTTATTGGTTAGATAATAATAATATTTAATTAATCAGCCAGCAACTAAATTTTTACTAAGCCAAATAAAATAAAAAGTCCATGTGTGGAAATACAAATACATATATGAATAAGGCACATATAAGTTATGTCTTATTCGAAATAATTGTCAGCATAAATAAATGATATATTGGTGTATATTTCACTTCCTATCGACATTCCATATAAATTCCTTGTTTTTATTTTCAGATATCTGCAACGGGTCGCAAATACCAACAAACAAAATGTGTTAAATATATCAAAAGTGTGTAATGAAGTCAAGAATAAAAGAATCATGCTGGCTCCCCCACAGACTACATAAAGTTCCGGTACTGATGTTTGGCAGTGACAACATGTAAGTTAGATAGTATTTACCATTATTGGTGTGTTCCAGAACTGCAAGAATCTACTAATGTTTACTATTTTTTTCGATATCATCAAAGTGAACATTTTTACATTATGGCAGGTCTTGGAACAGACATGTTTTTATATAGCTTCATATTGAAATATATTACAACAATTTAATGAAATGTAAACAAAAACATGGGTTTAGGTAAATTAAAGTATGTTTCGCTGATTGTCACTATTTACCTTGCCAAAATCGATTTTTTGTTAGTGCTGACTTTCAATAGAACACTCAGTCATTCTGAATAGAATTTCGATTTTAACTATGGCTTCATCTTCCTATAATTTCAATCTACAATGTATTTTGTATTAACTGTACTCGTCACAAAAAATAATGGTTTTGAATCCTAGATTAATTGTCAATATAATCCATCCTGCCTAGTTCTCCGAGACGCAGGACAGAAAGACGATACCGATTTAACAAGTATGTCGGTCTGATAGACATGTTGTTGTTGGATTTCAGCAGAAATTGGTAGATGCTCGACAACCGATCATAAAATAATGTTGTCAGCGTAAAATTACAATATTTTGCATATCTTCTCACACAGTTGTAGCAGTGAGTACGAGTGTGTGTACGTTCTACTGACATAATTCCAACAGAAAACAGTACGTGGCAAATAAATGAATTTGAAGAAAAAGAAAAAAAAAACAATGTGCGCGATTCTAAATCGAATGTCAAAACTCCATTGCAACGACAAGTAGTAGTTAATCGCCATGGATATTTATTAGCATCTATTTCAATTATTTGGAAGTTACTGTAGTAGTTAATATGTATATGCACCTACATACATATGTATGTATGTAAAATTTGCAAACATTTCTGTTTGCTATTTGCCTATCCAATACACATTTCGTTTCGTTTTGTTTATTCTTTTCATTTCCACATTACTCGAGTTTTTGTTTTTCATTGGAAAATGTGTAAAATGAGAAAAACATTGCCACACACATACCGGGTGGCGAACAAGAACAACAACAGCAACAAATAGAAATAAAAATATCCATTCTTATGGTGAACAGCGACGTGTTATGCTGGAGGGGCCAGGGGTGATGGTAAACGAATGTGTGTCACGGCACGTCATTTGCCACAACAAGTTGTCAAATATTGAAAAATGTTTTCGTAAACACTTTCAAATGGAGAATAATTGCATTATTTATTCCCAGTCGGTGATCGATTGGAGAGAAGAGCTTCATTTGTGAATAATATGGCACTCAAACACACACACATTGTTGAGGCCTTAAAAGACAAATTGTTCCAGGACCTGTTACTATTCCTCTTTAAAATTTGCCAGTTCATTTGTACGGGAACAAACGTACCATGGGATTTGGACCCAAATGTATGGGGAGATTTCTTTCTTGTTTGAACTGTTCCGCAATAACTCTTTCAGAAGAAGCTACAGACGAATGAATTATTTCGCTTTTTAATTAAACGACAACATTACTCAATTCGCATATTTCGTTGTTATTCAAATAAATTGTCTTAATATGTATTCAATCGTCATAGGTAGGTGACATTGATTTTTGTGTCTAAAAAAAAAAAAAATAATAAAACAGGTGGTCGGAGGTCTCGTATAAAAAAGAAAAACTTGAAATCACGAAAAATACACAAATAAAACAGCTAAATTATTTCCAAAAACGTTTCAATTTCGGTGAGAAAAAACTATAAGCTATTCTCGGAAATATTTATGACTGCTGTTTATCTTGCCAATTCTTATCAATGATACAACAGCAAGCTGAGTTTTATTTCATTTTCTGTGAACAATAGTTGGAAATTGTCATTGAAAACAAAAATGCATCGGAGTAATGTACAGTATTTGCTCCATTTTTGCAACCGAAGTTGGTGTTATTCTATTTATTCAGAGAAATAATAATGTTACTAAATATCAGACGCTTTCTGCAAAATTCGAAACGAACGAATTCGAGGGACCTAACCATCCAAACTCCTTGGTTTTGAAAAATATGTAAAAGACTGATTTTATGGTTTTATACTTTTTGTTTTGATTCCCTGCAATATGAAGGAAGACTAAATCAAGATCACCCCATGTGTCACCTTGATTTATGAAAACCTTTTTATAAAATCAATAACAACCACTACGATTCGAGTTTCAAAAATGCAGCCGTTACTGTAACTGTTTCACATAGAAACCGGGGGGATATCAGTATGGTTTCAAATCTTTTTCAATGCTATTTAACATAAAACATTAATAAATAATCACAAAGAAAAAGAAATCAAATCAAATTTCTGCTTGTATGACAATAAAAAAAAATACCAAAGCGAAAATCCGCCGAATCAACAACAACAGCAACAAAACCAAATCTCAATGAATTATTGATATTCGAGGCGGAGAGTGCTAAATGCGTCAATAAAATCTAGATTTTTGGCCGTGGTTGACTGGTTATAGGCGATTATGGTCAACTGTGATTTTATGCGGTTAAGTCAGGCGGCTGCCTTGTTGGCTGGTTGTTTAGTTGTGCCGGTCGCACAAACACTCACATACACACATAACTAGGTTTTTGAATATAATTTCCGAAATAACAGAGAAAACAAAACCAGATTCGGCAAAATATCTAACATATGCAAAATAACATTGTCGAAACAAAAAAAAAAAAAAAAAATCAAGAACTGAATTAAAAAAAAAAATAAATAAATAATAAGCAAAGAATAACAACTATGCTGGCTGGCCGTAATTTAACGCTTAGGTAAACAAGCAAAATTCGGTCGCGTCCTTAGTGTTGCCATAGTTCTAGGAATACATTATTAATTGCGGTTAAAACTAACTAAGGAGGTAAATGAAAAAAAAACATCCCATTGGCCAATTTTTTGTAATTTTTTTAATTTCAATTTTCTTCTAATCGATATTGCTGAGAGTATTTGTTTTTATTATGTGGCAACACTGTTGCCGACTTAAATTTTCGACATTGGTTTTGCACACTCGCTCTCAAATCGTTTTCAAAATCCAACAAAACATATCTATCTCTTGCATCCAATACTTGCTTCTTATGTTGTCGATTGCGTTTTCTCCAATCACTCGAATGTTGTTTAGAAACTCACACTCTCCATCCAGTTGATGTTGTTGTTATTGTTGTTGGCGTTCTTTGAGGAGAAGAACAAACACCAACAAACATCTGCTGAAAACACAGATATCCAAGCACGTATGTTTGTGTGTGGTTCGCCCTCTCAATCGCAAATCGAGCTTGCTTCTTGTTTTCTCAGTTTCCGTCATTCCAAAGCCAAAGAGTAGAAGCCCAAAAAGTATTTGTTCCATATTTGTCATTGTTAGATAGTTGTTGCTGTTTGTGTTCATTGTCGAGTCTCGTCTATGAATGGCCGGTCTGTGACGATGCCATGTGGCGAAAAAGTTTTTTTTTTACCGATTTTTGGTAGTAATTATATTCTAAGGCTTTCTCAAGGACATTGGAGAGAGAGTTTCAGAGGAAACGACCGTTCCATGAAAAAGTACTTAATAATTATTAGAACAAATTACGATAAAATAATTTTTTAACATGCATCTCTCAGGGCTAGGACGTATTATTGGTAGGAGAGAATTATTAACGCTCACAATTAACGAAAAAATGTAACCAATTTTTTATTTCTGCCCTCATCCCCGAAAAAAAAAACATTTTGGTTATTCGTTATGTTTTCAATGCCATTTAGTATCAAATGTTATCCTTTCAATTCCTGGAATTTTCTAATGATGTGAACACAAAACGTATTCCATTACCTTGTCTGGCGGAATACCCTATAGCAGGCAATATTGGGAGTGGCAATTAGTTTGTCTTCCGTTCATATTTGAAAACCCTGTAACAGAAATTGATTTCTCACAACTAGAATAGCGAAGGATATCCCACAGAGTAGTATTATCCTTTCTGCCATGAGAGGAAATAACAATCTAGGCATGCATATATTAGTGTTGCTAATACAACAAAGTCCAAATTGTCCAATGGTGTCAGCTGAATTTTTGTTTTCAAACATAATTGACGGAATGTTTGTACGTATGTACGGTACGTACAATGTATTGAAAGTCAGGATATTTACATTGGGACTCTCACAACATATGCGGCGCAAGTGAGTTTAGCCGGCGAACCGAGCGAGTAATGCAATGATGATGTGTTCTTCGGTTTTCTCTTTTGTTGTTGACGTCGTTGTTGTTTGGACTGGGGAGGCATCGACAGAAGCCAAGAGTAGAGTGTAGGGCAGATGTTGTGTATTTAAGCGAATTCGTAATCCGGATACTTACGTCAACGGGGGCTATATATGTCTGGGTGTGTGTGTGCGTATGTTTGCCTGTGTGCTGGTTGCCATGTCTGTTCGAGGCATTTTTGTTGAAACACACACAAAGGAGCGCATGCGCACATTTTTGTTCTTTCCTTGCCAAGGTAAGACGACACAGTCGTCCCAAAACCGATAGTTGGTAACTGAACTAATGCGACCGAAAAAGGGATGAATGGTGTGGTGGCCTGTCTGGGTTTATTCTCAAGTCTTCTCTTCGTTGTTGTTGTTGAATGATTTTCTGTGTCAAGCGTTAATTTTTTCTAAATCAAATTAGATGGCGATTTGTTGTGGTTTCTGTTGTTTGTTGGGTTCGCCAAAGGAATGTTATGTGGAACGTTTACGGTACAGTTTATAAGTGTGCGCGGAGGTAGATGGCAAAATGAGAGAATTGAAAAAGTGTTACCAAGGTAATGGTTTCAGTATTCTACCTTCTTCTTTTGTCCATCTTCTACACCATCTACTTTGTTCCCTTCCTTTTCTTTCCGTTTCAAAGAAAGGCGGGAGTTTATTCTTTTTTTTCGTAGAAAATTTAGTTGTTAGATGGACCGTTTCCAACGTTGAAACGATGTTCGGTATAAAAAAATAATAAATGTAGGGGAATAAAGGACATCGAAAGACCATATTGTAATTCATTAAAATCTTCAAGATTTTTTTTAAATTAATTTACATTTGTATTAATTTAGTGATAACTTAAATAGTTTTATGTTATTATTAAAAAAGAAAATTATTCATTGCAAAAAATGTGAATTTTTGTACCATATCACTAAAATTTGCTACGATTTTAATTAAAAATGTATCTTCACACTCCAATTTTACAGTTAAACAATCCGAATTATAAAATATGCAATTACATAGTTGTGAAATGCAGTCCGAATTACCGGATAATGTGGATTATAGATGTCCGCGGAATATCGAGATTTTACTGTATTCATATTTTGAGGGAGAAAGTGTTGTGCATTACTGATTTTTTAAAAATAAAACACTTAGTAATACCGGAAAATTGACACATGGAATTATGGGTGGGAGATGGTCACTACGAGGTAGGTTTTGTTAAATAGTTTGAAGAGAACCCACGTTAAATACAGATTAGGTCTGCTGCTACATACTCCTTCCCCAGTAATAATATATACGACTATTTAATGATACGACTCCTTAATTCGAACGGCATACCGAACATAGTGTTACTCCAATTCTATCTGAGTTTTACCGGTCGAAATACTCATGTTAACATGGGTCAATATTCACATAAAAAATAATATGTGCTCCTCCAAAAGTATATCATTTTTGGCTATGGATAAAAATTTGTGGGCCCAGCAAGGATTTGAGGATTTTGTGTATTAGTTCTTGTGTTCATTTTCTATTTTATTTCATATTTAGGAGACAACATCTCGTTTTATATACACTCTGGAGGGAATCCTATAATAGTCATTCATATAGAGCTTACATTTCCACATTATATGTGTTGCTAACCATGCCAGGATCTGTAGGTAATTATTATCATTGGCCAGCATATGATGATCATGATCGAACAAACACAATCGAACCAAAAAAAAAAAAAAAACGCTATCATCAGTGGCAATTGAAACAAGGTGTAGTCATTGTTTCGTTAACATTTTAGGCCTAAAAATCGAATGCGACAGATGCTCTTTTTTCTGGCCAAAAACAAAATAAAAAAAACATAAATGTGTAATAAAAACACAACAACAACGGCACCATAACAGCGAACGGAGTAACAATACCAGCAAAAAAAAAAAAAAAATAAAATAAAAAACCGAAAAAGGCCATCAATAAAAAAAGGCTTTTTAACAAGCAACCCCTGTTCGCTTCTTTTCGGTTTCGAAATAAGCCAAACCAAAAAGAGTTACAAATTATTATCAAAAAGAAAGTTTTGTTTAAAACTATGGGTCAGTCGTTGTTGCTGTTGCTTTGTTTGGAACCCCAGCCTGCCAGCCAGCCAGCCAAGCCAAATCCATATAAACGGAACGGAAAGGAAATGATAAAACTTGCAGGATAACAGGAAAGAAATGGTGCTGGAGGATGAGGAGGAGTAGGAGAGAGAAGAAAGCATTTCTCATTTCACATTTCGCTGTAAAACAAATGTTCCTTTAATCAACAATAAATTACATTTATCCTTTATTTTCGGTTTCCCCCTGTTCGTATATTCCATTCTCGTTTCCATGACCGTAATATTGCGTTTGTTGTTGTTACTGTTGTTGTTGGTTATTTGGAACACTGATGATGGTTGGTCCTTTGGATGTGTGGCCAGAGTGAACCGCTATATGTTTGCAGTTGTTCTCAATTTCATTGAGGGAACTCTGTTCTGTGTCGCCCTCCTCTCCCACCCGAGTGCATGTAAAGAAACCGAACCAGAGTTACAAATTAGAACACTTGTACTATCTTTGGGCCAAGATCATCATTTGGCAACACAACAGCCGCAACAGAAGCAGCAACATTCTGCTGCCGAGCAACAGCCAAAATGGAAATGAAGTTCTTGGCCGACAAATGTGTTGTCGTCGGACGTTGAGCATTCGGGTGTTGAATTGAGCCAGCAAGCAAGTCAGTCCATTGACCCGTCTGTGAAAATATTGTGTCTGGCCGTGTCTCTCCTCTACCTTCCTACAACATTTTAAACAGCCAGCCAGCCAGCCAGTCGGTCTGACTGTCGGTATGTATGAATGAGTGGTTAGTTGTTTGCTTGTTTGTTTGGTTTACATAGCTTGGTTGGTATGTGTGCATGTAGTCGTTTTAACCTGGTTATGAAATAAACAACAATTGAATTGTTGCTTACACGCGGTTGTTCGGTTCTTATGTCCAATAAAATAAAATAAGCCAGAACACCGAATGCCAACTGGGCCAATGAAACATATTTGACGAAGCACAATGCGGCAACTAAAGGCATTAATGTCATTCTAGTGTAAACAGCATTTCGCAGCTATGCCACTAGAATTAGAAGCTTTCTATAAACATATTTGATACTGGACATCAGTTACTCCAAAAAATAGATTAAAGATTATTCATTTGTTGAATTAGATGTGGAGAGAGGTGTTAAGAGGTGGAATAATGAGGAATATTTTGAAGTCCATCTGGAGATTGATTATAATTTTTCAAGGTATATTGTAAGCCTATTAGATCTCTGTTTCCTACTTCTATTAGACTTTTAATAGTTAAAACTTCGTGAATATTTGATAGTTATTTTTGGAGGACTACCGGTTATATTTTCAATAATGTCCTAATAGTAGTCCCTCCGAGCTATTCGGATAATTTTATCTTCGTCTGTCCGAGCTATATACTTTAATTTAATATGGTTTGAATTTCTCCCAGAACAGATATTAAGCAAAGATATTGTTCATAATAATTTTTTTTCTAAGGCTATCAAAGCTAGTATGAGCAGTGTAAAGAAATTGACAATAGTTATTTCCCAAACTTATTTAAGAATTCAAAATATTCTTCTCTTATATTTTTCACAAGCTTTGAATATTTATTTTATTTGTTTTTAATCAGAAACCCACTTCCTTTTTTCCTCCTTCCGGCTACATCATAGTTCTTTCCAGATTTTACTCATACTCTTCTTAATCTAGCATCTTCTTCGGCGTCATTACCTTGATTAGATTGCCAGTGAGAATTTCACTTTGACGAATGTTGCACGATTGTCATGTGCTGAAAAGGATAAAGTCCTTGGCAAAAAATGCACACTCACATATACATGGACACATTGCTGGCAATGTTATCTTGTCAAAACTCGGAGCTAATCCTAAACATGTTTCTGTAGTTGTTGCTTGCTACCAGCCAAACAAATCCCTATTCTCCAGATTCCGTAAGACAACAAAAGACAAGATAGTTTCCTCTAAAAGGGGTGTGATCGTATTTTTTGGGTGGATTTTTTCTTTTTGTTTCGTTGATGGCAGGAAAAGATGAATGCTCATGGCCATACATCACATATTGGCGATAAAAATCTAAGAAATTTCTAAGCAGCCATGGCGATTAGATTTTTAAGGGAGGGAGTTGTGAGTGTGAGAGAACCCCTGAAAGGGAAACAACACTTGGCGACACTGAGGAATAGCCCCGAGGCCGAGGAAACTAGTTTCTCCCCTTCCGTTGGTGTGATTCCCCTCCTTGCTTTAATTACAAATTTCCCAATTTTGTTTTTGCTATTGGCTTTGGAGTTGCTTTTGAGTTGGATTTTTGTGAACATGAAGACGACACATGCTGCATGCACCGGCCTCACTTGATGTGCAAATGGGTGCGTGTGTGTGAGTGCTACCACATCGTTAGCAACTAATTTGTGCAAGGATCACACACAAGGATCAGGAACAAGGACTTTATGAATATTCAGTGGCTTCGGGCAGATACGAACAACACTAATGTATCAATTCCTTCACGTGCTTTGTGAGATTTCCGTGAAATTTTCCATGGTGTTGGTTCGCGTTCGTGTGTCTGTCGATTCCTTAGAATTGCCAAAAAATACAAAAAAGAACTAAATTGGAAACAATGAGGCAAGCTCAGCTACCACACGAAGTACAAATAACAGCCCTTCTGCAATCTTGTTCTTTCTTGGTTGTCCTTGTCTTTTCCTAAAGCTTGTTAAGCTGATGGGGAGACAGTCAGTCAGCCAGTCAGGCAGGCAGGCTGGGTGAGTGAATTAGTGAATGAGTGGGGTGGAAGGGAAATATGGGGTTTCCACAACACACAGATGAGAACCTTTAACCTTTTCCAGTAGATCTGTATCTCTGCCGTGAATGCTGTTGTGTGAATTTTTAGGGTTTACCAAAATGAGATTCGCAATCTTGGAGATTTGCTTTCCGCAACAGCTTATCAGCAGATATGCATCGTATTTTATTGTGTTCTTCTTTTTTAAGGATGTGAAGGAAGAAGAGGCTGACGGAGAGGTACCTACCTCTCATGTAGATGTGTTTGTGTGTCATTTTGGAATCACATCGATTATGTAACATAAATTAGTTGTATTTGTTGTAGATTTCAGTTTGATTGACATTCAAATTGTCAGGATTTGTTTTGATGCTGGCTGCTCCTGCTGCTGTATAATTTTGGTCGTTTTAATGCCGCTCATCAGCAAAGCTTTTGTTTGCCTTTGGATACAATTCGGATGACAGCAGGAAAGGTAGATTCATGCTTGATTGATGGTCGGATGGATGCATGTTTGGACTTGTATCGCATTGACATTGTTTATGGGTTTTTGATGAGGTGCTAATAGGCATAATTTAGGGGTTACCATGACTAAATTAAAAATGCATTTGCATTTTGCATCGCATTTAATTTTGTTATTGTTATTGTACTTTTTTTTTGATTTTGTGTCTGATGCAATTCTGACAGGTATTTTAATTTGTCTGTCAACGATTTGATGGTGGCAGTGCCAAAATTAAAGAAATTCAATTGAAATAACATATTTCCAAGTTTATTGTTGGGAGTTTATGCTTCCTAGGTGATGTTGATTTAGATAAATGAACTGAGTTTAGGTCGAAGAATATATACAGCACCACCCTTACAAGCAATACTTAGAAAGGCCTATCGACCTTTTTAAAGTTCTGCATTCGGTGGTCGTCTGATCAGTGACCACTGACCATATTAACAAAATTAATATGTTACTTGCTGGTGCTCTTTTATTTTTCGCAACTGTATGTTTATTTTTATTTTTCAACATAAATATGTATATTCCCTACTTCAAATAAGTTTCGGAAATTTTGAAGATTTCAAACATAAAAAGGAACCTTTTGAGTCCCCTTCGCCCGTTCCTACCCAGCTTTGTCGAGTTAGGAGAAATATGTCCGTAGTAGGGATCGTTGACATACAATAATATCCCGATATTAGTCAAATTTTTATGTCTAGAACAGTGTTGAACAGAACTAAATTGAGAGTAAGTGTGTGAGAGATATCCTCATCAAAAACGAATGATGAAAACAGAAAAAA
Organism: Musca vetustissima; assembly: GCF_032173495.1. NCBI lineage: Eukaryota > Metazoa > Arthropoda > Insecta > Diptera > Muscidae > Musca > Musca vetustissima. The sequence goes on along the minus strand of NW_026876336.1, from coordinate 1,480,798 downwards.
GAGAATTCGTGTTTAATCATTATCGTACTATTTTGTGGTCTAAGTGGTCTAGAGGTAATATTCGAAAATCACTAAAATCTCCGAAGAGAAAACACCTTAATTGGTAGCAACAACCTGAACTATTTATGCATCTGCAAATATGAATTTGTTTGAAGGGTCAACTCTGGACCTCACACACAAATTAGTAAATATTTATTGCACGCTGCAGGATGTCTTTGCTGGATTTTGATTCTTAAGAAAACACACACATCAAACATGTCATGGCCTTTGTTGTTTTTGGGGTATTTTGGGGTTTCATTTTTCCACCGAAATAGGGTGAATCTTTAACGAGCCCTCAAGCTAAGAAAATATAACATTTGCTTGGCCAGCAATAACAACAACAAAAATGTCTACAAAATAAATACATTTTAACAATGTTTATTATTTGTGTGTCATATTCTTCTAAGCAACCAGCAACAATGACAAAAAAAAACAAAAACAAAGATCCGAAATTGCTGTTTACAACACTTGAAATTTGTTGCCGTTGCCGTATTTCAAAATCTCATTCACTAGCAGCTACAAAAAACAAGAACGAACGAACTTAAAAAGGATATGCATACACACATCTCGCTGTTCCTAACGAATTTGTTGGTCAAAGCAGAAATGGAATGATTAGAACGTGCGAAAGTGATTTCATTTGCATGTGAATCGACCAGAAACAAAAAGAAATACAAAAAGGTTGCTTCTTCCTACTAATGGAGTTTGTTTTATGGTCATTCGAGGGGGTTCCTTCGAAGCCAAACTGGAACTGGAACAAGCAACAACTGACAACACAGCAACAACAGCACAGTGGTATGAGGCTGTGTGCGTTTACTGCAGGACGAATCAAATGACAACTTTTTGCTGGCGAAATTTTTTTCAGACTACCACCGCCTGAGAGCCGAGCCAAGCCAAGCCGCTTGTATGTCATCGCAGCGTAGACACTTTACGTTCGACAATTCTTCCTTGACAAGCTGTAAGGCGTGATAAGCACAAATAGAAATGACGATGGGTTTTAATTGACCTCATTAAACCATAAAACCCAACAATAACTCAACTGGACTTAAATTTAGAAACAACGAACATCATAAGATAATTGAGATAGGCAAATAGATTAAGGAAGGCAACAGAGGCAATTCACTAAGCAGGGAAAAAAGAATGCGATACAAAAGAAACCAAATACATGGTCACACTACAAAAGCTACTGATTATAGTTGAAATGTTAAAGCCTAACTGCGGAAAATACTAGCTAGTTAGTAGCTGGCCAGGAACGGGTGTACGGAAAACATTCTCTTGGCCACCCACAACCATAAAGCATAATACTGCTGTAGGCAGGTTATCAAAACAAAAAAAAAAAAAAAAAACTAGAATCTAAGATGGGGAAAATGTCAAATCAAGTACCTTGAGGTGCCAGCACCTTCCATTTGCTGTCGATCTAAAGGTGGATCGAAAATTTGCTCACGATCCTCTTTTGATAGTTCCAAGTCGGCAAACTGATCCAATTCGGAAGCCATTTTTTCTGTTTGATTTGTTTTGGTTTCGGTTTTGTAGTGTTCTTTCAAATTAGCCAAAATTTATGTCCTTTTCGGAATGTTTGAATTTGTTTTTTGATTTGGATTTGGTTTTACTCTTGCGTTGTTTTCAATCGAAAAGAAGCGCCGTTGATTTAAAAATTTGTTATTTGGGCCACTTTCAAATCAATTTGAATTTTGAATTCTTTGTTTAATTTTTGGGTGAGTGAATGATTAGACTGGCTTTTTTAGTTTCTTTTCTTTTTGTAAATTTTCTTTTTTATTTTTGTTTTTTATGCCAACCTAAAATGAAAAGAAAAAAAACGATAAATATGAAAATAATAAAAAAAATCAATAATGTAGGCAAATAATAATAAACAATATAAACAACTTAAGATAAATAAAGGATACACTAAAGAATAAATTAAGAAAACGCTCATTAGGATGTCATAAACAAAACACTTTAGATTTGATTGTTTTGAACAATGTTTGTGGAAGAACGCATTTTTTGGAAATTATCTGGGAATTTGAAGAATTTGCAATCGATTTTCACATTCTGCCAACTTAATAACTAAAAGAAAATTACGAATTATGAAAAAAAATCAATTTATAGAAAATCTCCTCACATTTCCTTATTCACTTTGGGATCACCCTGTATCATTCCATTCTATTCCATTTCAAATGGTCCACTGTAAACGAACTGAAAGTATGTCATCGTTTCTCTTTCATTCATTCATTCGATGAATGAATGAAGTTCATAACTTCCGCAATACAGTTTCTCCCTCTCTCACAAAAGATTTTCAATGAAACTTTGAACTTATCTTCCTACACCACACCACCCCCCACCGTCGTCGTCCTAGGTTTGTCTTACATGAGGTGTAAAGTCATAGTCGTGGAGCATAGTAATGGAAAACGGCCAGAGCAACAACATTTATTAAGAAAATGCAAACAACTAAACTGTGTCTTCGGAGAAGGAAGAAGAAATATAGGAAGCAAGGCAACGCAAAAATGAATACTCTTTCGAAAAAAAAAACTAAAAAAATAAAGAAAAAATGTGATATGTTGGCATTTGAAAAGACAAACAGTACTGAAACAGCACACACAACACACACACGCACACACAAATTCTCATACTCCGCTAAACCAAAGTAAAGAATGAGGTGTATAGACAGACGATAGAATAATAAAAAACCTAAACAATAGAAAATGCTGAAAACATCGACGAAAGAGGATGAGGTGGAACAGAAGTGTGGAGGAAGAAGAAAACAAAAGTACAAAACAACGAATGAAATGAAGTCATTAAGAGCAAGAAGACTGGCAGTTGCCGCCTGACCCACCAACTAACCAACCAACCGGCTGCCTAATGGAATGAATGGCTGGCTAGCTGCTTGTAAAAAACGGTGTGAATTCCAAAAAAAAAAAAAAATATAGAGAGTTCCTTACAATTCTCAATGTTTATTTCAGAGAATATGAGTGACTGACAACAATCTATATGGCAATCATAATCAATGACAACAACACCAACAATGCCATGAACAGCTGGAGCCACCGCAACACATTGTACAAGTAGCGACAACGACGACGACGAATCACAGAAAATTCGTCGCGAGAGCCTTCACTAGGTTCTATGCGAGATGTGTTTTGGTAATGTGGAACAAATGAAACACAGTGTGGGTCAAAAGTGTTGTGGCGCTTTAAGGGGGACAAAAATTCCGTCAGTCAAGCTTAAGACTGAACCATGACAATACACTTCTAATACATATTGAAAACGGGGACCGTTTTGGTCTAGCTGTGGACCATTCAGAAGGATTTGTGGGGTGGAAGAACAACACAAAATGCAGTAGAAAAGCCCATGGGAATCATACAACCTTGTATATCGATGGTCTTTGGGGAGATAAAAGGAGCTGGGATATATGGATCGGGATAGATTTGTACCAAAATTTTGAATTTCAAAATGAAACCATTTTGTGAATTTACATCTATCAGAGTACCAAAATACGCCTCAGGATCTGAACTACTGTAGCTGTCTTAGAAGTACAGCGTGATGCATTTCAAAACCTAACAAGATGGATAAATCCCTCGTGTCGTATGCGACAATAAGAAACTAACCCACATCAACCAAGCCTCCTTTATTTCTATAAAAAGTGTCAAACGTTTTTGCCACAGCTGGATTATGGAATTATCTAACCTGGAGGCCAAAAAAATACCTTTTTGGGATTAATATTTAAATCGTATACATTGGCAATGGGAACAATGAGATTTTGCGTAGGTTTACAGCAGATTTTTTTTTTTTTAATTAAGATCTGGTTCTAATAATGAACGAAACTGTAAGAAGATTAGAGGGGTTTTCAGCATCATAGGAGTCCGTGTTTAAAATGTCTACCTCGAGTCAAAAAACGCTCAGTACTCTGTTCTGTGAATCTGCAATCCTGACATTGTCTTTGTAAATAACTTCATTTGAGGGGATTGATAGAAAAAAAAGAAAAATATAATACTGTCGGGAAGTAAGACTTTCGGTTTTGGATATCAATATCTTGAAAGATATTTTACTGAAAATCAGTTGAAATATGTAACAAGTAGATGTCAATGACCGATTGATCCCATATAAATCAAATAGAGCGAGGAGAGTTGATGGCCAGTGAAAACCGTTCTATAATTTCGGACTATAGACTATTGGTTTATTGCATACGTTTGAAGTCCGATTATTGAAATAAGTATAGGAAAAATTCCTGATAACCCATTTATTTCGATGAGACGTATGGGACCCCATTACATATATAATCTCCATAATTGATCTATTTGTTTTGTGATATAACCTTGTGATATAAATATATCTATGCATATTGAGAAATTTTTAGAAAAAGATGCGGAAGAAGGATTTACATCGAGATTTTAAGGCCTCTCAGAGCTCACATTCTCAAGAGATTTTGTTGTTTAAAGAAATCCCCTTTTACATTGTTGCACACTTTTGTCGCTTGCTGTAATCTAGCAACAACAACAACGGCATCAGCGAGTAAATAGAGTATACACACATACATACAAACAAAACATTTGAAGTTTTGTATATTTATATAAAAACAACAACAACAAATAAAAGAGAACAAAATAAAATAGAAAGAAACAAAAAAAAAACAATAACAAATTATATATTAGACAACAACAACATCAACAAAGAAAAATACTAAAACAAGGAATACATACATTTGTGTTCAAATAACAACACCAACTGCGGGAGAGAACGAAAGATACCAACAAATTTGTGATTTTTTTTCGAAATGAAATTTTTATTTTTTTTTCACTGTGTGTTGGTAAATTTTTAGTTAATTCTTTTTTTTTTGTTTCTTTAATTAATTCTTTAAATTATATTTTGTTGTATTGGAATCCAGGCAACAACAACAACAGAACTCTCACACACTAAAGTGAAAATCTATGTTTTTAGGGCAAATATTTTGTATAATTTTCGGTGATAGTTAATTTTTTTTTTGTTTGTTAATAATTCCACAGAAGTTTGGTATTTTTTAACGAAAACAGTTTTCTTGTTGGGTTCCGAAAAGAAGAGCAGTAGATTTTAAAGTGTTTTTTTTTTTGTTTTTTGAAAAAGTTATGATGTCAGCTTTTTGGGGTTTTCAACATTTTTTTTCACACATAGGTATATTTGACTTTTTTGTTTAAAGATATTTATTTATTGGACATATCTTTACACTTGGCAACTTCAATTTGTTTTACACAATTTCCAAATAAGCTTTCATGTGTTTTCGGTTTCAGAGTGACACACAATATTTGCAAAATTTTGTTAAATTTGAAGAAAAATTAAAACGATATTTTGTTAAACAATTTTCCCGTTTTATTATTTTTTTTTTTTTTTTTTTTGTTAGACAAATTTTGGCGGCTTTCCTGTGTGGCGGCGCGATTCGAGTGTTGTCACATCGGGCGGAGAATGATAATGACGACGATGATGATGTTGTTGATGATGAGAAGACGAAAACAGAATGATTTCCAACACCGAACTGGCTGTGGCGCTGAATGGAGGTAGGTTGAATTGGTTTTGGTTCGGATGGATAGCCGTTAGCCGTTTGCACACTCAGCAGATGATGATGAATGAACACAACACAACAGAAGAGGTGTTAAACAGAGAACAGAAAAACAAAAACGAAACGAAACAAATTCTTTGGTTGCTCACGGTTAGGAACGTATTTGAACACTGAGGTAGGAGAGTTACCAAAAGTTTGAAGGCAGCACCACAAAAGTAGTGTGAAACAAACACAGATACCAACACACACACGCACGCACGAACATACACACACTGCCAAAGAAAGCCGAAACTAAACTCACACAAATGCAAAGATATATTTTGCTGTTGATGCCGGTATTGAGCTGCAGCACAACGACGCATTTACACAGAGATAGCAGCAACGAGAACGAACGAAAGTCAGACGGACAGATAGACACACGGAGGAGGAATTACACTCAACAACAGCGGTGTGTGAACACAAGGTAAGGTAGCGATGGTCTGCTTCTTCTTCTTCAATAGAAACCATGGTTATATGGGCCATTTACAACAACACGCGGTATATGAGAATGTTGTGTGACGTACGTGTGTGTGTGTTCGTTTGACCAAACTATCGTCCAACAAATTGCCAAAAAGGAACAAATCGCTCGAAGAATAACAACAAACATATGGCGGACACCAAACCAAAAACCACGGCTGCTGGCAGCAAACACAAACATGTGCGGGCCCACCAAAGCTTCCTGCTCTGTCCTCTCTGTCGTATGGAGAGCAAAGCTCAGTTGCTGTCGACGTTCAAGCAGTGGTTCAACATAAACATGACAACACAACTCAACACTGAAAATTCCAGCAAATATGCAATGTTGCATTAGGATGTGTGACAGTGGATCCAACACACACACACACAACGGTAAGTGATATTGCCAATTTTTTGTTTTTTTTTCTGTTGTTGCTTCACCACCGGCAACACTAACGACATCTATGTACACTGGGGTTAAGCCCCTCTTTCCACCTACCACCAATTTTCATGTCTTTGTTACCATTATCACTCACTTGCCCGTTTGCACGCTCTTTCTCTCTCACACATTGAGTATATATATATATATATATGTATATCGCATGGACATTTGTTTGTATTGCTTGAGAAAGTGAGTCTAAGCAAGTGAGAGTATGCGTATGTGTGCGCGAGTGTGTCCTGTGTGCCTGTGTACGTCGCATGAGATTTTCTTGTTGCTTTGAGACTTTGGATTGATTACTCATTCGCAATTAAATTTATATGTATAATTAATTGTTTGTTATGAATAGTTTTTTTTTTTGAGGTCTATGATCTATAAATTGCCATGCAGAAAAAGTGAAACAAATAAATTTTCCTTTTAGAACGGTCATGGCAAAGAAAAAAACACATAAACGACGATGAACTTTATTATATATTTTTATTTTCCAAAACAAAGAGGGTTTAAAAAATCATTAGTTTGTTGATATGGGATATTTCTGTTAAAAATTAAAAAAACGTGCAAAAACATATATATATATATATATATATATATATATTAATTTTTAAATTTAATTTAAAATATTTCAATAATCAAATGTGTAATTTAAGGAGAATTTCATTTGCATTTGCAACTCGACTTGTCCTATTAGCAATACGAAATATTTTTAAACTAATATTTCAAATATTTATACACAAATAACATTTATCTGGATTCGACAGTATTTTCCATTGAGTTAAACTCAAAGATCCTTGAGCTTAAACGAACTGTGAATATCATTTTAATAGAATTGGAAATTAAGCTCACACAACTACAGGAACAAAATCCAGCACACGAACACAGCCAACAAATGAAGGTTAACGTCAACGTTGCCAAAAATTCAGCGGCAGAGCAGCCAATCGCACACACACGAAAAAAGGAAACACTTCGTTTATGTTGCATGTTCGGAATGCTTGCTGTCAGCGCCAACAAGTGCAGAAGGAATCTTGGTTCTCTCACTCTCTTTCATTAGAGAAAAGGAATTCACAGCAACAGCAACAACAAAAACAAAAAACATACAAATTAAAAGTGTCAATGCGGAGTGGCGAATGCCAAAGCAAGAGGGTGTACCAAAAACAAAACGAGTGCAAAAAACAAAAGCGAAAACAGAAATCTACAGCTTACAATTGGTATTTTGTACAAATTGTAATTTTAATCGATACACTTGTGCAAAGTGTATCCTACATACATCGAATGCCGCCTTGCTTCTATTCCACATCCCATATTCAGAAGAATGAAACACACACACACCAAATGGAAAAAAAGTGCCCAACAAACATTTGAATAAACGCACAAAAAGGAAGTAGCTTTTGGGAAAGGACGTGCTCAAAACAATAGAAGACGACTACCAGCCATGGACGAGAGAATAAACCTAACAAACAATTTCGAGCAAATAAATGCCCAAACAACAATACCTCCCAAACAACCGTTTAGCTTGAGGGCTTCCAAAAAAAAAAAATCGGACAAGAAAAAACAAGGACAATGCCGAGGAGCCAGCAGCAGGAACCAGAGATAACACACAAAGCATTTGAATAAAACACATCATCATGAGTATCATCGCCAACAGTGGCAGTGGCAGCATCATCGGCATCAGCAACGACAACAATTTTGGTTCATTTTATAGTGGTTCTCTGTCTTTTCATTTTTTCCCGGGCATTCTTTTTCACTTTCTTGGGTTTCGTTTTATATTTTTTTCTAAAGCAAATATTTAGCTGTATCCTCCATACACATGCAAACAAACAAACAATCCTTGCTCTTGGCCTTGATTTTTAGGATACATCAGCGGCGGCAGCAAACAACAGCATCGGCCGCAGCAGTGGAACACACCACAACGAATGGTAGAAATATTCCACAAAAAAAAAAAGAAGAAGGAAATAAGGACACAGTATGTGCCTTAGAGCATGTTTTAATCATTTCTTTATGTTCGGCTCGGCTCGGTTCTGTTCTCTTTTCTGTTTTGTTTTTTATTCAAGAGATTTCTTAGCCACACAAACTTTTGATTGCAATATGGGGGTGTTCAATGTTTAATTGATGACGATTTTTTTCGTTTTGAAAAAAGTTGCAGATTTGTGTGTGTGTGTTTTTTGGAAATGTATGCTTGCAATATATTCCACTATCTTATTTAGTTATAGTGGCCTTCTAAGAAGGATATTAATTGTGGAGTTCTAAGTCGAATATGCAGATTTGTACTCAAGATAGGATCATGTAATCCCTGATAAAATCTTTTGGCACTTAAAACGTTAGTAATTCAGAATATTGTTGTCTATAAAAGTGTAAATTGTGTAATGTAAATTCATGTGAGGTTTGCAGTATACCACAGTCCTGATATAAAAAGATTTTGAAATATTTCAAAGTTTTAGATACAATTGTTTATTGAATATCCAGTCCTCAGGTACTGTGGTGGAACAAATATATGTTTATGAAGCCCCTTTCACTAAGCTTTGCCAAATAATAACTTACATGAATTGTTTATTAAATATCCAATAGTGCGATCAAATGTAATTACCTGAAAAATAAATATGAAATATAATTAGGATTTAATAACTGAATAGTTTAAAAGAAGTTTGATTTCACTAATTTTTGAATCGCTTAAAGAATAGTCTATACTCAGAGTTTGGTGGCAGAAAACTTACTCGAATTAGTTCGTTTCGAATTTTACATAAGTTATACTTCTTTTTAGCTCTTAATATTCTCTCATTAAGTTTTAATTGACATTTTACACCTTTAGCACTTTTGAAATCTCTAAAAATCCTTAAACCCACATGGACAACGTACGTGCACTTAGTATCGACAGTGTGTAATGTCAAAAAAACTAGGGTTCCTTTAAAGGAATTAACAAATTAACACACACGCAGTACAAAGCACATCCGACGAAGCAACGGCCAACAGCAATTTTGTAATTTTCTTACATGCCACGAATTTCTGCAATTGGCAACAAGTGCAGCAACTCTGGCTACGTAAAACACCACACATTTGCCCATCTTCAAAGGGGAAACAAACCATCATCGGCAGGTCAATTACATGAAATATTCAACGGTTGTCTTACTAACAAAGCCAAGGAAGGTATTCTCTGTTTTTCTTTCTTTTTGGGATGAAGAATCGAGCCGAGCAAGGTATGGAAACAAATTGTGATGAACAGCGAATATCTGTAATTTTTGACACCTTACGGCATTATTTTGAAGTTCTTGGCATTATTTACAAGAGGTGTATTAATTACAAAAGCCCTTTGGTCTCTTCTCTCTCGCCGAAAAACAACGGAACGAACAACGAAGAAGATGAATTAGTGCTACGAGAGTGAGAGAGAGAGAAAAAGTGAGTGAGAAGGACCATCACCGTAATTCCAATTATAGAAACAATGCAGTTTTTCATTGGTTTTTACCATGAAATGCATTCCATTCGACTAGCAAGGTACTCATGAAGCTACATTTGGAGAGGGGAAATAGGTATTCCATTGAAGTTGTTGGTAAAATCGTTCATGCACTTTGGTGTTTGAATGCAACCAATCATCATGACCTATTTAATGAGAGAGCCTCAACCCCCATATGGACGGACACACATAACATCTCTGCAATGATGAAAAAAGCACACACAACCGAAGTGCATTCCTTTTCCGATGACGCATCAACGTGGAACGTGGATAAAAGAACTTTGCAACACTTGTTGCATTTACAACACAGATACATACATACAAACGCACATTCACGTTTTGCGTAAGCAATGTTCGTAGAAATGTGGATGAATAATAATCATGACTGAATGAGGATTGTTTTTTTTTCATCTGGCGAAATATACAACGTGGAGTAGCAATCACGTCAATGGAAATAAATCAGTCATGAAATGGGCATGAGGAGGAGTAGTGGACTGAATTTGAAAGTAAATATTTTTTTTAAAATAATTTAAAATATTACGCTCAGAGGGCTTGGAAAGTGAGAACGGCGATTTTTGCCGAGGGAAATCTTTCCTGTCGATTTACAAAAGGGAAAATATTCACAGTACGAAACTTGTTTTTTTGAATGTTTGTATTAAAATAGGTCCACTGTTTGGTATAGTTCCCGATAATGTCACCCTCTGTCTTTGAAAGTTTAGTTAACAGACTTATAATTCACCAAAAAGTCATCTTGGAGGCAAATATAATATATAGGAGTAATGGATAATGTAGGTAATTCGATACATTATTTGAATATGTTCTCACGAAATTATGCCACTCACGTATATGGACACTTTGTATTTTGATCACAGGCGAATTTGATTGTTTTTGGCGTATTTTAAAACTAAGTTTTTGATTTGCCCAAATATTAGATGTGTAAAGGAAAAAATTTTGTTTAGGAGCGTTTAAAAATCCTATTCCGAAATATTTTACTTGATTTTAGATTTTTATATTAAGTCGATTTATATCTATCGCTGCAATTCAAGCAACAACATCTATCTTTCACTTAAATTCAATTTCAACTTTCAATATTATTGTTCCAACAACAACACAACATATCTGTCTACAATAACAACAACAGCCAAATCTTTCGGCAGAAGCCAAAAAACCAAACGAAGCGAGTTAATGATACTTCAAAAATGTCATTAATGTCAGAAAAGTGCTTGTTAAACGACATGCAACCAGCAACCGACAAGGGCGGACAGACGTTAAGGTGTTCTCATGCCATACCAACAACTAACAACAACATCAATTACACAAAGAATGCACAGAGAAATGCAAAGAAAAAACCAACGAACCACAACAACAACAACAGCATCAGCAAATCCAAAATATGAAAACCCATGTCATAAGTGCAAGCGTTTGATCGTCACTTGCCTTGGATTGAGTGACCAGAATATAATTGAATTTAATAATAACAAAAAGAGAGGTGATGATACGAATATTAAGTGACAGGATATGTAGGCTCCTCAACACCTCCTTGTCATCCGTCAGTGAGATGTGTTGTGTTGGAATCCTCAACAACATTGTATGCAAAAACGAACGACGAAGAACAACAACACTAGCAGCAGCACCAGTAGAAGAAAAGAAAAAAGTCCTGCAACATGCAACCCTTTTTTGTTAGATTCGGAGGCAGACAAAGAACACAGACACAGAGAAGGCTTGCAATATTGCAATGGCGTTTCAAAAGCCTATTGCTGCATATACATAATCCATATATACAATGCGATACATAAATACGCGTGTATATAACTTCATACCTTCATAATATGCAAGGTCTATCGTCATCGTAATTACACTTGTCGCCGTGTCTGTGTGTACGTGTGTATTTACATACGTACAACTCACATTAAATCGACCAATCGCAACGGAATGCATAAAATGCGCCTACGCATGCAAACTCAATGCATGGTGCAAAATGCAATCAACCCCTTTGCGACAGAACATTCGAGCGTTCATCCATCTCCCCCAGGGGAAATACAATACAGACACACATATGTATACATACATACATTCATGGATATATGCAACTCTAGAATATTGAGAGTGCAAGGAGTATGTCATGCATCAGCAATCGTTTTACCACTACCATGAAAGCTTTTGCATTTGCATCGCATGCGCCAGTTAGCTATAGCTTTGGCATACATACATACACACACTGAGAGAGAAAGAGTCACCCTAATGTGTGTGTGTTGCCGTTGTTTTTTTATTGTCATTGCACTATTGTGCTATTATTATTGCAAGCAAGGACCCGGCATATTCACCAATACACACAAACACACATACGCAGTTTTGTTTTATTTGCATTGCAAAACAGAACTTTGCAAGTTTGCCGGTGATGGTAACATCCATCCAACCATCCCCTGTTGCACTCTGACCTTTGATGCGCATGCATGTGTCAGTGCAACAACGACAAGTTGTCTGCTACATCACAGCTTAGCTTGGATGGAGGTACAAGTGTAAATTCAACCCCCATTTAAACTCCAACTAGGACATTTTTGGTGTATCTGTTCCCCAAACACACACACACACACTGGATGCAATTTGTAAAGTGTTGTCGACTCCCAATCAATGTAAGGGAACGGAAATAGACGGAGTGAGATTGGTGAAATTCTAGAGTAGAACAAAAACGTCTAACAAAAACAGGATCAAAATATTACACAGGGGATAGGACCAATATGAATAAATAATGGAAACACAAAATGCAAAGACTAGGTCGAAAAAAGAAACATATCCGTGTGGTTGCAACTAGGGTGGTCTAAGGGACATGTTAAGTTTTTCGTTGAGGTTTTTTGATGGGTTCGAAAATTTCTTACATTCGCCAGAAATAAATATAAACGAATACAAATAGTGGTTCAGGTTATATTGACTGACCAGAGGGTAAAAGGACTCATCATCATAAATATTAGGCACACCAGCGTTATGACACATCTATGCTCATTATATGTTCGTATCCTGACATAGCACCCATTTTTTATAGTCGAAGTGGTGGTAATTTGTTATTTCGGATTTCCAGAGAGTAACAAGTTTTCTCGTCGAAAATGTTCAATATATGTTCGTGTCTGTCACCAAATTGAATTAAGAGATCTCAATTTGTAACAGAGTTCATCGATGATATTGTTCAATATTGTTCCATGTTTTCGGAATATCGAGGTATCAGAGGCAGAAATGTGGCATAGTTTTAATCTTTCTGGTTCCACACATCGTCGAATATAAAAATGCTTGTCGTGTCCCAAAAACAAATAATAATATATAATATACATTTTATACAAGGCCCAGTCCTTGAGTCTATCCACCAGAAGCTTGAGTCTACCCACAGGATTGAAATATCTTCATAGATTCGGCAATTAAATCCGATCTGGCCACAACAATATACTTCCTTCTTAGGGCCTGAACAAATACCTGTTACAACTATCGATTGCAGTTAAGGCTATCAGTTTTTAGCCACCTATCAATATATATTGTGCTATAAATTTTAGAAATTTTCCTCCGTGGGAATTCGTCCTACAGGGTCGAAAATCTTCCCACTGAATCCCGTTATGATAATAGACTGGGTGTTTTAGATCTTATGTGGGAAAAGTTTTCTACTTTTGAGTACATATTTCAAGGACATCCTTTTACAAACTTCAACTAGTTTAGCCTTGGTACTAAAACAGGTTTCCAAATGAAAGAAATTCGTTCCATTTATTCTTCAACAAAAGCCTTTATCTACATTTTTGGAAACAATAGATTATTATCATTTGTTCGTCTTTGTTGGGATATGCTATATTATTTGGGATATTCATTTCTGGTTTCTTCGATTTGTTCTCAGATTGAGACCAAAAAGAAGAACCAATTTGAAAAATGTGAAACAACAAGAGTTTGGCCACACACACACACTCACACCCATAGAATTTGCACATCTGCAAGGCTGGATGGCCTAAGTAAATGTGTGAAAAGCGCCAGATAACGCCTGATATGGCCAACAATAGAAGAAGAAGAAAATAACAAAAAAAAAACAAGCTTTCTTTTGTTATCACAACTCTTCTAGTCCCAAAAACACAACCAAAGTCATGAGAATTGGGCTTGTTTTTCTTTTGGGGAATGTATTTGTCTTCCATGGAATATTCTATCTTCAGGAAATATAAGGATGTTGATACTCGTTTTGTATTCATTTAATAGAATTTAAATTTGATATGCTTTTTGATTCGTATAGGAAAAAGGGATAGCGGACCATTTTGTTTACTGTCTATGGATGTGTGTGTGTGTGCATTTGTCCCACTAAAGACAAATACCTGGTAACGAACCTAAACAGAGCATATAACAAATAAATGCTGCTTAGGAAGGAAGATTGTTGTAGAAAATATTAGAAACTCGTTTCGCTGGGAATAGATGTGATAACCATTCTCAGGATATGAGAAAAGGACAAAGGAGAAATATACACACATACGGTAAGCGTACGATTTTTGGTATTGAAAGGGAATAGATTGGCCAACCTTTTAGAATAGCCCCCATATATAACAATATCGCTCAATTTTTAATATTTCAACCGCATTTTGCAACCGAATTGGCTTTAGTTTGGTATTTCAGGTTCTCAGTGGGTAAAATAGCTCAATCAATCCGCAATCATAGATAATTTCAGAATCATATAGAGATATGTCAGTTTTCCAAATAGCTCTAGTGTAATGTTATCACAATATTTTACTTGTTTAATATTCCCAAAGTTAATTGCCCTTAATACGCTTCATTATAATTAGAAAATAGAAACTAAGAAACTAATTATAATCGATCACCATTCGGAATGACAACATCAGCAGATTTTCCAAACTCTTAAGAGCAGAGTCACGATATTCCTACCCACTATTTGTCATAAATAATTTATCCAAATCTATTTATGTGGACAGATTTCTCCTCCAAATCTTCCGTTCTTTCATTAATCAGTCAGCCAGTCAGTCATTCGCTTGCTTCTGTCTACGTGTGTCGTCTTTGCATTTAGTAGTTCCGTTTCTAATTCTATTTTTGGAGCTAATGATCATCGTCCCTATGTCAGACGTGAGACATCTTCCAACACATACATATATGATCACTCTCACATACACACGCACACTCAAAAATCGTCCATATCATTCTGAATGGAAAAGGGCGCTAATGCTTTACCAGAACTTCCATGCCTACAAATTGCCTCATAGAATTCTTGGATATATTTTTTTGGATTATCACATTTTTGTTGTTGTTATTTTTGTAATTTTATTTCCCAAAATATCCAGCCACCCAGTTATTCAGTCAGTCCGAACAGTTGTATGTAGCCCCGTTGTAGCCCTCGTCTATCATATCATGGCTAAGAGGCCCATTCATAAGTTCATTTCGATTTGTAAATTTGGTTGAATTTGTTGGAAAATTTCCTGAAATTTCTTTGATATTAGTGGGAAGTCTATTTTTAAATGTCTTGTAGAAGCGTAGAAGCATCGTAGCATCATCGTCTGAATAGCTATGTTTTGTTTTGATGCTATTGCTGTTGCGTTTATTCGTCGTCGTCACCGTCATCGTCGTCTCAGGCAGGCAGCCCACCACCAAGTGAACTTTGATGATTTCTTGTGGGGTGTGTTAGCATTTGCACCATACATTTGGTCGGAATGTAGAACGGATATTCCCTTTAAAGTGTCAGGCAATATGAACAAAGTTCGGGATAGTATACAAATTGTTAACCCAAAAGATCTAACAAAGAATATTGTGGATCAGGCGAACCTCAAAGGTACAATGGGATCCCTCAAAGATATATTCAGATAAGTTTTAAAGGACCTTCAGACGAACCATCAACAATAATATTATCATTTTCCAGGTCAAAAATATAAAAAAGCCCAACATAAAAACAACCCAGAGTTTTCTTAACAGCTCCTTTAAAGCCAAACTAAATATTATTCTGTGCAAAAAAGAACCTGCCAAATGAAATAATTTAATTCAAGTTTAAATATCTATTTCTCAGATATTTCCTTGTTTTGCTTTCATGTTCTATTTTAGGGAATTTAAAACAATCGCCCATACTCTCAGCTAAATTTTTAACTTTCACAGAGTCTAGTGAACTTTGTCGAAATGGTGTTGGCTTCCCGGTCGGTCGGTCGGTCGGTCGGTTGTTCGTTCGGGCTGTGTGTCTGTCTGTCTGTTGTTTTTCCTTGGCGCATGGATAGATGTACATAGGTACGTACGTATGTGACGACTGCATATTTGCCGAGACACATTTGCCGAAGAGATGAAACACACCATTCGAACAAGAACAACAACAGCAGCAACGACCATGGTGTTGCCAAAGAGGAAGTTGCATCTAAATTTAGTTTTTAGGGCCAGACGGTCTAGCAGACATATGAAAAAATGTGACATGCGGAGGCTGGGAGAGTCATGCACAGTTGGCGGGCACAGTGTGTATGTGTCTATTTATTGCTTAGCAATTGATGTTAAAGCTTGATTGATTAGTTAAATGTCAAATAATTAACAGCATTAACAAAAAATTAACTTTAATTAACAAAACCACGATAGGTGGCAATGTTAAGCAAATAGTTCTGAAATGCATTTCTTCTCTACTTCGAAATGATCCAAATTTCAATAAAAGTTCGAGAGGGGTACTACTAACCCCTTGCTTACGCAGACAAAAAAACTTAGCTTGAATTAAAAATCAATCAAAATCAACCAAATTAATTCACACCGTTACGAATTGTACCAAGAACTTACTATTCTCCATAAAACCACTGGTTTTATAGGCCCATATGAATCGTTTATTTTGAAAGTGGATTAAGTCCATTTTTTCTTATATTGAGATAAGTAATGGTTTGGATTTGATTTGTGTCAAAAATATAAAGAAGTGGTATTAATTTTGTTTGTGGCTTTGTGTCCGTAGACATTATAGAATAAACAAAGTAATATGTCTTGTAAATTTTTCTAGAAAACCAAGATTTGTTGCAAAAACTAATGGATTTAAACCACTTTCAAAATAAACGACTCATATACATTTGAGGGAAGAATATTTGGTTTACAGTCAGCATTGAAATGAAATTAACATTATAAAAATGTAAGGGTTTGTAACATTTTACAACTGAACATAAATCCATACATAGTCCGAATATATAGTAGACAATTGCCTGAGCGGAAAATATTTAAATTATTATATGGGCATGGACCCACTCTTGACGCTCGTGGTATTAACCTTATTTAATAGTAATACTCCAAATAGATACAACAAATAAAGTTAGAGCATTGAGGGGCGTGTCCTTATGAATGGTTGATTAAATGTGGATGGACAGGACATTGAGACGAGGAAATCTAAAATCTCGATAATTCGTAGCTCGCTAATCCGGCTTATCGGGTATCCATTTGAATCTAAAATCCGGATTGTAAGGAGAGATTTTGGAATACTCTGACATTTCTTTGAAATATTCTAAGGCGTAGTTTCTTTAGGATTCAGATAATAATCTTCCTTTTGGAGTTCTGAGCGAATTAAATACTATCGGTAGTCTTAGTTTTCTTCATCATGTTTCTTGTTCTGAAGAAGTTCTCGAAGACCTCTAGGAGGTTTCACATTTTATGTGAATAGCTCTTTTTCTTTCTTTCTTGGAAAAAATCTTCATGTTTAGCTCAATGATATCTTTATGCGTACCTCCCCATAAAACACATCCCGATGGACGTTTATTTAGATTTTGGTGGTATTCTGTTTGTAGAAGGCTCATAGAATATATAGCCGAAATTGGTTATAACGACAAGAATAGAGACCGGTGATAGTCATTGTAAGCGATCTGAAGTTAAGGACATAACTTCGTAAAAATGGTTTCGATCAATAATTCTATCAAAAGGAATGGCAATTATCGTCTTTCTGTGAAAAAAAAACTTTCTATTGAAGGCTTCTACCTAAAATATACTTATTTAATACCCCTTGAGTTCCTTTGAATATATGTATGTCATTTATAGGTCTTCCACTTATAGTAGACTTTTCTACCAAGTGAAGAGTTTCTGTCGGAAGGAGATGCACTTTTCAACTTATATAATCTTGAAGAAAATCTACCACATATATTATATATGGTAACATAACACCTCTTTAAGTTGTAGATATTTTTCTAGCACAAACCCCTATATCTCATATTTTTTTAAGAATGCAATTTAAATACAGAAAAATGCCCTTCCACGAGGTCTTTTGTGTATGGAATATCTCCAAAGTAATCTAATTTTTAACATCACCTATAAAATATATTGTATTCATATATCAGTTGAAATTCTCTATAAGGTCTCATAGTTTTTACCTATAGAAAACCCTTAACCTTATATCACCGCCTAGCTTTCTTTCTATTAATAGAAGATGTTCAGAATCTCGATTATCTAAAAAAACCCTACAATAATGATCTAAAATATAGACCGACCAGGGGTCCCTCATACAATTTTAACAAAACAAACGTTTGTACTTTTAACTTCCGGTGAAGTAGTCTAAACGATTTTTGGCCCATGCAAGAGATTTCATGCAATAAAATTCTCCAGAAATATTAAAAAGTCAGTTGAGGTTACTATATATGGCCTAGGTCCCCAGTCCCATGAACAATTTTATGCAAGACAATAATCAGGACAAGAAGAAATTTTGACTTCCTGAATAGTTGCCAATAGCTATTGTTTAAGGTGAGTTAAGTTAAGGTCCAAAGATTTAAGAATTTATGAAGGCGGGAGTCTTTCGGATGTCAATTTAAAATCTTTTTTTTTTTCAATAAAACCCGTTTTGTCGTGAATCTTACCTTTTTATATGGAGATATTTATATCCTGATATTATAGAACCCCGTTTCGTATTTCCTCAGTTTCTTTTTTGTGATTATTGCGCACAAATTTAAAATGTTATTGATTTTTATTGGTGTTGTTGTTGTTGTCTTCACTGTATTCGTTTACATATAATTCCTTTAACGATGACAAATTTAATGCGAACATACGAAAAAATGCCACACAAAAATGTAAGACGGAAAAAGGATACACAGAAATATGTACGCGACACAGGAAAAGCTCTTTAGCTATTTTGTTGTTGTTGTTTTTTGTGTTTGTATTTGTTGCTTTGGGTGCGTATACACTCAGGGAAAAGCGGTATGATCAGCTCGTAAAGTAATGCATAAAAGGCATAAGGAATCAAACGAATTGACGATGTGTTCTTCGAGCACTTCGAGGATGATGTACTTCGTCTTCGTCGTTGTTCAAGTCGGCTGACGATGATGGCGCTGGGTATTGTCTGTGTATGGGTTTGAATGATGTAGTTTCGTGCGTTTTTTTCGGGGGGCTTTAAATGTGTACGTTCTGTGCGTGTGGCTGGCTAGCTTGAGTGTGGGTAAATTGGATGATATAAAGAAAATCCGTTAAATGTAGATACGGAAAAATGACGTAGACACTACTGTGGAAATAGTAAGGATTACGTTGTATTCCTTTACTTTTTTATTTCGTTTTTTTTTTCTAGATTGGTTGGTTTGGTGGAGGATTTTCACTTTTTCTTATTGTTTGGAAAATCACTAGAAATTTTCAAATTATTTCTTTTTTTTTAACTCTGTGTAACTTTGTTTTGTAAAATGGGTGGGGTTTTATTAAATATATATTTTTATTATTATTATTATTTATGTTTAAAAATTTTCTTTTACAACTATTTGTTGATTTGCTGGAAATAAATTCGTAATTTTTCCTTGATTTGTTTCGTGTTATTTAATTTTCTTTTATACACATCTATTCAGTGTTTAATTTTACTTTTTGTGATTTATTGAATTCACCAAATTTCCCTTAAATGGAAATTTTTATTTTGAAAATGTGTATTTCACAAAATTTATTGTTTTTTATTTGTTAAAATATTGTTTTTTAATTTTTTTTATTGGAGGAAAAAGAAAAATCCGATGTTTGGTGTTTTTGTGTTTCACTTTAACGAAAACTCAAAATGGCTGCTGCTGTTGGTCGGTATAGAACACACTGAAAAAAACCTACGACTCGTACGGCACACGCTCGTTTTACTATACAAACTGTTGGCATTGTTGTTGTGGCTACAATGAAATTATACAGTTCTGTGTGTTAGATACTCACACACACACACTGACACGCGTGCATAGAAACACTTTGAGAAAACATAGATACGCCAGACACACAGATAAGGCCATAAGTATCTCTCACTCACACACGAATATATGGCAGAGAACATGCACACACACACAGCTACAACTAAATAACAATTAATTTAACTAACACATGCACACCATTGGCCATTTTCCTCTCTGTCTGTCACATGCTTTTTTGTTCTGCTGTGGATGCTCTCAACCGAACCATGTGCGATGAACGTTCATCGTTTTGTTGATATACAATACTGTATTTTCCGATTAGTGTGTGTGTGTGTGTGTATGTTTGTGTGAGTGTGCGTTGCGATGAGGGAAATATTGTGGAAAATCGTGTGTACAATTTTCCTCTTTCACAACAAAATGTAGAGAAAACAAATAACAAGATAGAGAGTGAATAGAGAAAGTGTGGGTCTTTTTTGTCGAAAGAGAGGGAAATTAGAGAGGGAGTAAGTGAAAATTATTTGAAAATCTACACAAGCACATTAAAAGAAGAAAATGGAAAATCTAGATAAAAACTATCTAACAACCACACACGTGCAAACGAAACAACTGTAGTCGTTTCTGTACTACTGTTACCGGCACTTTTTCCCAAACCTTAGCATTCATTGAATCATTGAACCCTAAGAATCATATGGAACTGTACCCTCAATGTGATAGAAACGACAACGACGTAAAGAAGCATGGTAAAGAAAATAAGATTTCAGTTTGAAAAAGAACGAAAATCCTTTTACGAGGAAGTGAAATATTCCGCATATGGAGGAACGGTTGGGTGGTGGTGGCGAAAATAAATAATGTCAACAAAGGTGGCTCAAAGTTCTTTGGGGCAAAAATAAGGAAAACTTCGAAGCAACTGTAAGGAGAAAAATAAGATTCAAAAAGGACGACGTGCAGATTATCGGGAATCAAAAGTCGATGTGTATTAAATCTAATTCAAATATTACTAAACCGCATTTAGCATTTTCTATTGGTGTTTTTTCGCAAAATGGCTATTATTGTACAGATATGTATATCTTCCAGTTCCACAGTTTATAATAAGTACAGCATTAATGTATTTTTAGAACTGGTTCCAATTTTTTATTGATTTTTTTTTCAAGAATCACAATTTATTTCATCTATTGTTGAAGTTTTGAACATGAAAACACGTGTTTTTTTAAATTTAAAGACGTTTTTGTTCTCCCTTTCCTTAGGAAAACTGGAATATGTAGACGTTATTTTCCCAAACCCCTGGGTTTTAACGAACGAAACCTTGACATTCAGCACAACACAAAATTACGCAGAAAGTGTTCTCCATGAAATGTTCCGCTAGTAAGGAAATACATCTTTTTATCCATTCGTTAAGAGCATTTACTGCATATTATCATTTCCACATCTTCCACTCTATTCGTATACATTACACATTTTTTTCTAGTTTTCGTATCTATGAAAATAAAGAAGAAACCCGAAAAGGAAAGAAAACAAAATGTTATATCCCATAGAGAAAAACAACCCTCGTCTTATGAAATTCCACTCACTTTGACGATTTTCCTAATGCGTTACGCACAACAAAATTCCTCCCTGATTTTTGTCCTAGCAACCGACTGACTACAATACCAAAAAAAGCGACTGAAAACGCATGAAACGAAAACAGCCACCACACAGACAAATGTCCCAAATGTGGATGGAAATAAAGTGCGTCATTATAAAGCGGGGATAAACGGAATAAGATTGCCAGATCGAAGTAATCATCTAAACATAAGGCCTTGAAAAGGTTCTGCTACAGATGGAATTAGATCGAGTCTTTTTTTTCATAAATTGCATTTCTAAGATTACTCTTCCTTTGTAAATCGTTAAGATCTTCTATAGTCTTCCATTGATAGACTGGTTTTCCCCTTATACACGTTGTTTGAATATAACATAGTTAGGAGGCTTATTATCTGCAGATATTGAATTTGGTATTACTCCTGTAATGACGGGATTTTAAAGCCAACAACAATCATTTATATAGTCGAACTTGTAGAGAAAGTATTAGACATCTACAATCAGGCGTCGTTCTAAGCTCCTGTCGGTAGATAAAATTCTAAATAATTGTTTATTTTCCATACTTTTGTTAATATATATTTGTTTATATATATATATTTTTTTTAATTTTAACAAATTTGTTTTTGAATATATTATAAGTCTTTGCAAGATGTCCCATACAAATTTAAATAGAATTTTAATTTCTTTTTATGAATATATTAACAATTTTACATAAAATTTTCAAGCTTTGGCAACTCTACAAAATTATTCCGTAAAAATTACTCTCTGACTGTATTGTGCGCCCTAACAATTTTATTTGAAATCTAACTCACATAATGATATATTAGCGTTTTTTGCCAGCTCAGAGCAGAACTCTACGTTTTTGTCAATTTAGTTGTAGTTGTTGTTGCTGTTGGTTGTTGCCTCATACCATTGTGGAACTTTGGCTTTGGGATATCCCTCTTTAGAATTTAATATTTATTTCACATACACAATATATTTATTTTGGATAACAGCCCTGTTACCCTTCGGTGAGTGGTTCGCCAATAGATGTTTGAAATAGAAATGCTTTGGGCATTTGTTGATGGCAGTGCCATTTCCGCATTGACATTGAAAAAATGCGTTTAATGCGTAGTTTCTACACTTCACCCCGTCCAGTGGCGTTTGTTGGCTGGCTGTTTCCAGTTTTTTTTTTTCAATTCACTTTGAGAGTAGTTTGTTTTTATTTTTTGTTTTTGTTTTTCTATTTTCATATAGCCACCCTCTTTTTGAGAGGCATAAAATATTTTAATGAAGTGGAAATGTGTTGTTCAGCCTTAGGGGGGAAGGAAATTGCAGAAGTAAAATGTATTTATAAACATTTAATAAAATCAATAAATATTAATAATGACTGGTATTATGCCAACTGTGTAGAGTAAAGTAATTTATAAAAGAGGGGGAAGTTACATGTAATTGTATGATAATACACAAAGGTTTGTGTCCAATATTTGGTATGAAATACATTTTGTCAAGAATAACTCTTTCGGATAACTAGTCAAGCCGACTGTCTACACATAGAAGATAGTAGGAAGTGAATCCAAGAGATTTTTTCTCCAATCGTATATTGGAAATTAGGAAGAAATCAACCACCGCAAATAAACAAACAAATCATCTAATAAAATAAATACATCAAAAGCTTCTTCAAATCACATAAAATATTCCAAAGAACATCTGTTCAGTTCTCAAAAGAATTCCCATAGATATACCTTATGCAGGATAACATAACATTAACATTGATCATTAATCGACAATCACTTTTATTACCAACTCAACACATTATCCTTTTCCCTGCTGCCGCCACTCAGAGAGAGAGAGAGAGAGGGAGAGAGCGATGCCCCATGCCTGGTGTTTATTTAATTTCACATTTCAGTGCATTTAATTAATTATTATATTTGGGCGAAATGTCAGTTGCCACATCAAAATTCGACACATTGTTGTTGTGGCAACATGACGTGTATGTTGTCAATTGATTTTCGGCTATAACACTTTTAGCCAAATGCCTTGGCTTGGTGTTTACCTCGGCCAACGGTAATGTTTATAATTTGCATCTGTATTCGGGGCCTAACAAATTATTTACAATGTATCCGCTGTCTACCAAATAAGACAAGAACTTCGAACGGCCAATCCATTTTGTAAGGGGTATAATTTTCATTTTGGCAATTTATTTGTTGCTTGTGGCTTATGGTTTTAGCCAAATATTTGATTACCAAAAAATATATACAAACCATAAAGGCCAAACAACCTGTTCGGCAGTCTAATTACAATTACAAGCCATAGCTGGGTTACTGTCGCCAGTCACTCATCCTTTGAGATATCACTTGGGATGATGATGATGGTAGCCCAGTGATCATCGTCCGGCAGGCAGCCAGCCAGCAGTGAGGTGGCACTGATGGTGGTGGCGATATTGTCTTTTTAATGTCTATAATTTGACGTAATGTGGATATTGGCTAAGGTGTTTTTTGTTTTATATATAAGGGGGACAGCAATCCAAAATGATCAAAAGAAATTGATTACTGCATTAAGATTGGTGAAATGATTTCCCATATCCTGTACAGGCTATAAGGGGAAACCCCTTATTATTGAGATGAGTAAAAATATTACATACATATTTTGTTTATCTTGTTTTGAATGCATTTCTATTGTAAATTGATAGTCTAATTTGCATTAGATAGTGAATTAATATGAATAAAGTAACTACGACTTATAAGAAAGACAACACAGTGCGGCCTGATTATCTATAAATAGGGAATTTTTTAAATCTCTATTATATAGAAAGTATTCTGAGGACCTTCTACTTATTAAAGATTCCCTCAATATGTCCTTTTCCTATATCTTCAAAGGGCAGTAATTTTCGCAACAGCATTGCACTTGACCATATCCTTCCATACCATATACTTCTTTGGTAAATTCTTCAGTTAATTAATTTATATGCTAACATTTCTTAAGGTTTTCCAAAATATTTTATATAGGGAAAATAGTAAACAGCGCATCTAGAATTTTAGACATTGAGTATAATAATTGTTATAATTCTTAGTAATTGATCCTACATTAACCAACACACTCGTAAAGGCTTGTTTTTGAGCTGCATTGAATAGCCTCCCGAAGATTCTCTATGGTCCAAAGTCTCACTGAGGTTTTTATAACTCTGTTAGATTTTCGAAATTTGCTGCTTTACGAAATTTAGGGTCCAACCAATACACATACCACTAAACTTACTTACTGTCCTCTTAGTTCGATTGACCACAGTTTTCGGCCAAGATCTTTTTTTAGTTTTTTTTTTTCATTTACAAATTCCCATTTAAATGCAAATTAATGTGAACACACAAAAAAAAATAACAAAAAAGTAATATCTAAATATATTTATTAACGATGATTAAATGTATGTAATTATGTATATATTAATTATAAACTACCACAACGACAATCAAAAACAAAAAAACTTTCTTTTAGCACCTGCCTGAATAACCTCACCGACAAAGTGAGTGCCACCAGCCGACAACTATTTATCAATTGAGTTCCACCAACCCAAAAAAATAACCAGAACCTAACCAAAGCTGCCAGGAAAATTGAAATTATTTTAGCGATTGCGTGCGTTTTGCAAACTTTCTCATTATTGGACAGCCGAACGGCGCAATGCATTTGTATTGCCCTCACTTTTTTGGAGAGATGTTGATAAAAATCATGGAAAAAGTCCTTCGGTCTTATCTCCTGAATAAAATCTACGATGGATAAATGAGTAAATGGGCGATCGGCAAGGAGATGGACACAATTGTTGTTGCCGTCCGCCGTGGATAGTTGGAATTGCGTTTGCAAGAGTAACACCTCGCTTGAGATGACCCTTTTAAGTGGCTGACAAATATAACAAAGTAACGCGATCAAATATCCCCGAAAAAATGAAACATTTAATTAAAACCTAATAAAAATAACGGCATGGTGGAAAAGGGGAATGGGGTTTCAAAATGGGAATTTGTTGCATTTTTAAGGTGAATTTCAGTCACCGTACAAGGTGGACGTGAGAAGATTAAATGCTTAAATCTTTTTTGTCTAGAATTCATAACCTCGTATATGTTTTTTTATTGGTAAGCAAAGAAACAATTCCATACATCCAACATGCCGCTCTCAAAATAAGTCTCTTACATAAATACCTGTACTTTTGGCATAAAATTAATTGTTAAAGCCAGCCATCATCATCATCATCGTCATCGCGAAGCTTGAAATCATTTGATAAACTTTGTGTTAGCCATTCTTGTTGTTGTTGTTGGTTTTGCTAAGTGGATGGTTAGCTGTCCCATTTGTGGAGCGGGGGAAATTTCTTTTATTTTTTTGTTGTTGCTCGCCCATTTGCCATGCAGTTATTACACATTAAAACATAATAACATGCTGTGGAATGCAATGAATAGCAAACTGGCATTGCATGTCCAGACACAGTACCAGCTCCTCCTCTTTCTTTCTCTTGCTCTTCTAAGCCGAAAGGGTGATAGGAGAACAACAGCAGCAACAGAAAAAAAGGCCAGCGGAAATTATGGCATTTCCCCATGGAAATGATGGCTAGTATGTGTGTTAGTGGTGTCACCAATTTAAACGCCCCGAACAGGCCAACAAGCACAGCCTAACAACGGCAACAAAAACAACAACAAGCAGCAGAATAATAAATTAATGGGAAAATGGCAAATATTGTTATTAACTGATCACAATCTGCACAGCAATTGGTGTTGCATTTAAAGATAATGGCTTTGAAATTGAATTCCCTGGAAATAGTTTTTTTTTCATTTACTTTTTTTCTTTTTGTAATGAAAATTACAACAGTTTGACTTGTGACCCCACAGGAGGAGTAGGAGGACGGAGAGCGGAAAAAGGAAGGATCGCGTCACCACATTTGTTCTCACCTCATTTCAATGAATGAAGAGACACCAACAAGGTGACATAATTAAGGGAATGCAATTTGTTTTGGCCCTAGTTGACACAGCAGACAGAAAAGACAAAAAACCAGGAGCAGTAGGAGGTGAACACCGCCAGACTTCACCTGCCACAGCAAACACCAGCAAGCCACCACGAAGTATGCAACATGATACTTCATTAGCTTAGTTTAGTTGCTTTGCATTGTTGTTGTTGTTTCATTTTTATTATTATTGCTGTTGTTGTTGTTAATTGAATTGCAGCCATGACTTTGGTTTAATGAGACGAGTCAGACATTTTCGCCCTGCAATCTGGCAGACAACCAGAGGCCAAGCACGACAATGCTTTCAATTAATTCATCCATGAATGAATGGCTTCAGCAGTCAACCTACCGATTAATCTCAACACCAATGTGAATTGACTTGATGTGATGTTGTTGTTGCTGTTTTGTTGTTGTTGTCGTCCTTATTGTACCGAGTGCATCTACGGTTTCAGCAACACCAACTGCAGTTGAGAGAATGCACTTTGGCCACAAGACCAAAACTGGCTGTGTGGATTTCCTGGTGTTCCGTTCGCTATGATTTGGCTGTGGTGCAAACAAGAGGACAAAAGAGGTGCTTATTGAAGTTCATCTGATTGTGGTTACTTGGCCTTT
Source organism: Musca vetustissima (assembly GCF_032173495.1). Lineage (NCBI taxonomy): Eukaryota > Metazoa > Arthropoda > Insecta > Diptera > Muscidae > Musca > Musca vetustissima. The sequence continues at coordinate 1,453,639 of NW_026876336.1, read as the reverse complement.
GTTTGGTTTGGGTGCCGATTGCTGCTGCTGCTGCCGACAGACAACACCTTAAAAGCAAAGCACACGCACGTGAGCCTGAGCTTTTGAGTATCGTCTCCTCCGTATTTCCTGTGAACTGCATGAAGCTGTAAAAGGAGGAAAAGACACAAAAACAACAACGACGATGACGACGAAAACGTAGTGCATCAACAATAAAGGGTGCATTGTGAGGAGAGCATTGTTCATTATTTAAATTAAACACACGTACATGCTTGCAAATGGGTGGGTCAAAATCTAACTTACCAAATTAAATAATATGTTAAATTGAAAGAAAGAATCTCACATAAACAATAATATTATGTTTATTATTGTAATTTGTTGGCAGAAATAACAGAAAGTAACCCCCCATAAAAATTTTTATTATTATAATTTGAATTATTAGCTATACTTATTATTGACGGGATCTAAAACTTGTTGTTTATTTCGTTAGTAGTGTTCCAATGTTCCAAATTTCGGATATCATTGTTATTTTTGGTATTTGAAATTTGAGCAGTGTGATTAGGATCCACATTTGCGGGAATGTAATTTGGAGGACGAACTCATTTTTCAACAAATATTACCTCCTACTTAAACCCTCGTATCTAGGAATATGTAATCAAAATATAGAACAATCATAGCTTTATAACAATAATAATAATAATAGTAATAATAATAGGATAAAATCTATTTTGCAACCGTTCTCGAAATTGAATAGTACGAATCAACGAACAACCAACCATTATGAAATTTCTCTTTAAATTCAACTGTCCAAAATCTTTGTTAGAAATCATAGATTATCTTTGACCACACCCTGTCTTTAACAATAACTACTTTTAACAATTCATGTGCGAATATCAACCAAAAATACACAAACAACAATAACAACAACAAAAGACGCACCAAGCAACCGCAAATCAAGTTGAGAGTGTGCATCTGATACTTACACCAGTTCGTAACTCTCCAATTGTGTGGTGGCCACTTGGTACAGATGTTCTTCATCTGGTTGTTGTTGTTGTTGTCGATATTGTTGATTATGAGGATGATAATATAGTTGTTGTTGTTGATGTATCGTCAATGAAATGTAGCTGGATGCAGTAACACAAGTTGCATTGGAATCCCTGGGCCGTTATCCTACAAAAATGCATTACCATTGAGTTGATGACTCCGATGAGGATACATTTTTTAATTGTGTCCATATGATTTCAATGCATCTTATCGTGCTCCTTGTTGTTTCTTTGAAGGGAAGTTTTATTGCTATTTCATAGTTGGAAACTAGGGATATTCCTGTTTTGTTTTTCAGGTGATGACGTCTGCTTTTGAGTTTTATGACGTTAGCACGCGATATGAATGCACTTTTTTGCGAAGAAATTTTTTTTTAATATTTCCTTATCTTGAGAGAGGTTTTCTGCATAGACATAATTTCGAAAGCTGAAAAATCTTGCTAATAAACAATTTATTAGGTGTAAATTACAACACATTCAAATAGTTTTGGTCCAAGCGGCCAGCTGCAAATAAAAATTCGAGGTGCATGTTGGGCAAAAAAAAAAAAAAAAGAAAAAATACACACAATGATATTCAATATACTTTTATTTTTTTTTTTAATATTTTTTGGAATAAGAAATACTTGATTTGAAATTATAAAGTATCTGTACTGATGTATCTCTCAAAGTACTAGACTGAGGTATCTCTCAAAGTACTGCATTATATATATATATATATATATAGGTTTGATCTAATCTGATCAATTCATTATGCAAATAAAATGTGTAATATTCGTCGTCGGGTACACTTTCCGAGACTCCAATCGTATTTACTGTCAATAGTGATTTAATTACCACGGTTGTGGGTATATACACTTGTTTTCCCTTATGAGTTGACTACGAGCCACCCTAATATACCATGTCGTGACTATTTTGCACGTTCATTTGGTTTCAATTTTTTCATTCCTTAAACAAAGGATTATTATTATTTTTTTTTTTGTTTTCAATTATTAAATTGTCCCGATTATTACATAATTATATGGAATACGGTATTACATTGTCGCAAATGCATTTCAAGCAATACCCAAACAAGGGGTTTACACTAAATCAGGTTAACATCCTCAGTTTATAGTCACAAGCATTTTAATAGAAATCCTCGAACTCATAAAAAATCGTCTGCTTTAGTTCACTAATGAAATAATGACGCCACATATCCTAGTGTACATCATCAAATGCAAATAATCAATTTATGTAAATTTTTTATTCGTTTAATTATTTTTTATTTTGATATTCATCAACCAGGTGCTACAATGGGCGATGATTTCTTAGAAATCGTTACATTCAATGATCCGCATTCGAAAGCCACTGGGGAGTTCAACTGCTTCTGCTTCGTTGAAGTGTAAATTTTTTTGGGCGACAGAATTAGGGGAAGTAAAAACAAAAATAAAGTAATTGTCGCATCATAAACAATAATTCCTATAATTGCAAAGGGTGTCCTTGGAAGGAGTGTTGAAATGTGGACTTGTGGAAAATAATGAACATTAATAACAAATTTTAGTTCCTATACAACTAAAATCCAACATAATTGTCCTTTTGAATCAAATCCCTAGGATCATGGATAAGCCGGGAGCAATTAGGTGTAAACGACAGAAATTAATAATATAAGTTGTCTAAATATTACCTTTAATCGTAAAATCCTACATCGCCTGGAATCCTTGTTCCATATTTTTGGACCCTAATGTGGTTCCCCCAATTACTTAACGATCTACATCATCCAAAACATTAGATCCAGTCCATGTTGAAAATCCATCCATTTTCATTGAGTCCATAACTACGTTCTGCAGTTTTATAGAGAGTAGAGATACGATGTGACAATCGGTGTTTCGAATGGTGGATCTAGGACCAATAATTTTAGGGTATTACTATGTCCTCTGTAGTGAGACACAGGCAATTCCAAGAAAGAAGTTCGACTTTGTGTTTATGCAGGGGGATGAATGAAGATGGCATATTACAATTGATTTCCCTTCCCAGTCGCCACAAGTGTGACCAGAGTATTTTTCTATATAGATGAGATGCTTCTTGGATATTTCTCTACAAAACATATGATAAAATAAGAAATATAAAAAATATCGTCATATTTTCTCTTTCGACCCTTTATACTGACCATTAATACACAGAAAACGCCGCTCAAATATATCGCAAGCATGCAACAAATGCTACGCTACTTCCAGCCATAAACAAACAAACAAGGCATTCGTGGGATGCATTCGATATTCTTTGACGGCACACCACACTAGCCAATATTGGCAAAAAGAAAAACACAACAACAACAAGCTTCAATGCGGCTGTGACATTTCATGTCATTTCACATTTGTTGAAGTTGTTGTTATTGGTCTGGTCAGGCCTGCCCCCAGACGACATTGTTATTATTTGTTCAACAATTTGGCATAGAGGTTGTGGCCAACACCACATAAAAATTAACTGATTACAAAGCATTTGACTACTGAGGGCCCACAGGACATTTCGATGCGAATTCATAAAGCAAAAACAATAAAAAACAACAATAACAACAGTAAGAAAAATAACCCTTTTCGCTAAAATATGACATGATGCCAGAAAAAATAATGAAGAAGGAGAAAAAAGGCCACAACGAAACAAAGACAAAGACACTTAATGACAAACTTCGTTTAGGCCCTCTTATTTTTGTTTTGGTTTCCTTTTTTTGCTTTGGGCCACAAAACACACGCTCTCTTTTTTACAGCCAGTGGTGATGATGATTGGTGTCCTGACTCATTATTATTGGTTTTTTTTTTAGTATTTTTGTTGCACAGTACCACACACACACACACCAAAAAACCCGAACTTAAACGTGTTATTGATCGAAACGATTAGGACAATTGTATCTTTGTCTGGATATGTGTTATAATCCCCAGTGGAAATCTTAAGACGGTGTCATTTGGACACAAGCCGCAGGCTACCACTTTCAAAAGCAAACAAGCTGTTGATTAAAAAGTTGCAAAGCTTGCGACCTCTTAAACATCTGCCATTGAAGGTGAAGTCAATTGTTGGTCGAGAATGATACACCTTGCTGCAGCTTAAAAGCTAATGTCGTCGTCCTTATTCTCAAATATGACCCACATTCGGTTTAATTGCATTAATAATTTTTTTTTTTTTTTGCATTTTATTATACTTTATTATTATGTTGTACTCCACCAGAGATCGAAGGCTAACGGTATTAGGATTATATCCCAGAATCGTTGAGAAAAAAATCATCTTTCGAAAGCATATCTTTGGAAGAGATAGATGCTATTAAAAAAACATAAACAAATCATCCTCACAGATTTCCCTATATCTCTTGAATAACTTCTATTTATCCAATAATACGTATCCGAGTAATGAATAATATAAAATGCTAATATCCTCCCATTATGGCCCCTATCAAATGAAATTCCACAAGTCCTTTGTTATCCTTTGCAAAACAAAAATATTTCCAATGTCATTCTATCAAATGTCTATTACAATTTAAATTCCTTTTGTATTTGTTTGTTTGTGTTTTTTCCATGCCACACATGGGGTCAGGGTCTTCTAAAACCGATAAATAACTCTAAATTGTTAACATTTCTGGTCATTGTCATTGTCCTTTGATAAACAAAATTTATGCTGACATTTTCCAAACGACCATCAGCGGCAGCAACAGCAGCTGGTGTCACAAAGCTAATGTTTCGATTTTGTTACTCCCAAAAAAAGACGACCTCTCCTCCGTTCTTATTTGGCATGGAGGAACTAGACGCTGATCAAACATGATACTCATACCATGTTTAACAACCGTGCAAGGTGTCGTATTCGGTCAAGTTGACTGGCCGGCCACTGTTAGAAAGTGTTCCAAACATTTTGTTAGGCCCCATGTCAAATGTCCTCCGGCTGTATGCATTGGCGATCTGCGTGATTGGGTGAGCCTGTGAGTGTGTGTGTTTGTGTGGATGTGCAACAGCGAACTTGCATTCAAATGAGTTTTAATGATGACGAGGTTGTTGGACGGACGAATGGATGGATGCTCTGGCGCTGTATTTTGGATCTTTTATGGTCGTGCATATGCACCTGCTGCCTTCTGCCGTTTGCCGATGTGTGTTCGGGTTCAGTTTTTTGATTGCATACCGTTATCACAGTTACTTCTCATTTCATTGGGGGCTTTTGTTGTATTTGCTTTGGTACGCTTCGCTGGTGGTAGTGCTTTGGTCTGGTCGATTGGTTGCTGCTCGGTTGCATCCCTATTGAATGTCTCTGCGTTTTCGTGTTGTTGCTGCAACGAAAAATCGTTTTCGGTTCTTTTTTAGGCTTGGCATTTTTGGCGTGTGCCTTGTTTTAGGGTAAAACAAAGTGCAACAGCTGCAACTATTGGTGCTATTGTTGCAGGTTTTTTTGTTTCTTGCCTTAGTTTGCTCCAATACCCTGCTCCCTGCTTGCAAGCTCCTGCATGATGAAAGCAGGCACACGAGCTATTAACAAGGTCTACGTTTATTTCGGCCACTCAAAGTCAGGATCTGTCTGCTGGGCATAGAGGGCACAGGTTTATACAATCATCATTTTTGTCGCACTTAACTCATCCTCACCTGTGTTGTGTGCTCATAATTTTGTGGTAGTGGCTGGCTGCCCAGAGATGAGGGTTCACTCAAAATGCAAACCAAAAGAAAAAATAATCGTTTTTGTTCTCTGGTGGATTCTTATGCCATTGGCGTTTAATGTTTGTGTAAATATGTTATTCGTTTATGACTTTGGGGCCTAAACACGACGCCATGCAACCAAACAACCAACCAGTCAGTCATCCAGCCATCCCGCCAACCAAACTACGTTGATGATATTTGTCAATCATTAAAATTGTTTTATATGAGGCACTATTAAGATCGTTGATGATTTCGCCAATGCGCCAGGCTGACAGCATTCTTATCATCGTTTCACTCCAAGGAGCAACTTAATCTAATTGGCGTCTTTTTTAATTGATCAGCCACAGCCAGCCTTCTAGTCATTAATTAATGAGGATCATTGGCTGGGACAAGGATTTTAATGTTCTCATTTACCGGTTAACAACAATGTTGCAAGTAAAAAAGGCGGTTGGTTGCATCGACTTGTATGAACGCATTCCAATGCCATTCAATAAAGTAATTAATAGGGAAAGGGGTGACAAAATATGGGAGAGGTGGAGAACAAGCAGAATTTCAGATGGAAAGAAAAAAATGTATGTATGTATGCTTTATTATCACATAAAGGAAAACACCTAATTATCTTCAACTCATTCATAAATATTTTCACTTGTTTTTACTCTGCTTTAGCTATCGGCCAATTGAACTTGATTTGTCAATTATCGCAATAGCCTTCAGACAAAAAAAAAAAAGAACAATAAATACAAAAAAAATAAAATCAAAAACTGAAAAACTTTACAAAAAATGGGTCTCGAATTGTGTTTTACCTTTTTCATTCATAAAAATTGTGTGTTTTGGAATTTGTTGAGATTAGATGGAGAAGGTTATCAGTGAACAGCTTGATGTACACACGAATGATCGACTGACAATTCTTTCTTTGCTGTAACCCAGTCAGCCAGCCAGCCAGTCATCCATTCAATCAAATATTTGTAACAACACAAATAGAAATGGTGTGAGTAATATATGTGTGTGCGTTTGCACGTCGTGACATATTTTGTGTAGGGAGAGTTTACATGTTAGGTAGGGATTACAACACCCAAAAAATATAGTAACCGTTTTCTCAGATAAATGGAATAGGTTTCTCTTGGGAATTCTACACAATAGTCGGGTACAAATAAAATCTCTTCGTTTTTGATTTTTTTATATAATTGTGAAGTTCTCGTAGTTACATCGGTTCGACAACTCTAGCTTCCCGCCAGAATACTGTTCAAACTCTAAAGATAGAGAATCTGGAATCAGAGGTTCCAGTCAAATATCTGACCGGTTCTGACCGAATAGTGACAAGATAGTTTAGTATTGTTCAGAATTTATAGGTTTGATTGTTTGATCTGAGTTGTAGCATCAAAGTATTTTCTCTCCCAAAGAAAAACCTAAAAAATTCCAGCATTACAACCCTAATACCCACATTTTTTAAACATTAACAGATATGTTTGGATCTAAGCTTTCTTTATGTTATTAATGTTTCCGTGTGTGTTTGTGTGCGCGTTCTAGTATCTGTGTATGTTCTTGTTTACATAAATTACATAGCATTCGTTTGACTTAGTGGCTGGCAGTCAGTCAGTCAGTCACTTCCATACAATGTTTACATGAACTACTTTTTTTCACTGTCGTCACTGGTGTTTTGTCCCATTCAGATGTTGTTGTTGTTGGTGGTGTCGGTGTTGTTGTTATTGTTGCTACGACTGGCGTTTGTAATTTACAAGTTTTGAGACATTTTTGGAATTCCATATTTTTGTTTGTTGGTTTTCTTATTCTCCTTCCATGACCCCCAACAGATGAATGTTTGCCTACATGTGTGCGTGTGTGTGTCAAATGTAAATAGGCATCACATACAGATGCTATAAACTGATTATACCACCATATGGATGGACCGGATCCCATTTAAAATTTCAATGAGTGAATGTAACTAAGAAATGCGATATTTGGAACTGGAAAGACGAAGATACTGGCGGTAGAGTCGTTAGGGGGATTATCTAAAACTTGGTTAGTTTGATTTTTTAACTGCTGACTAAAACGGGAGATTATAGTTCGATCAAAGCACCCAATTTTACATTGTTGGCAAATTGTGTTTCAAAAAATCCATATGAAATAAGAGCTTGGCTTTTATGTACTTCTATTCTTTGTTTTGAATGAATAATACATCTTATATATATAGCTTGTGAACACAAAAACACGAACAACAATATTGTTTGAAGATTAATGTAAACATCAGACAATAATTTCAGTATTATCAACTGAAATGTTGTAACATTGACAAATCTTAACGATAAACTTGGGCCAATGCAGACAACCTAGAATAAATAATTCTTACCAAAAAAATGTAAAATATTCTAAGAATTTTGTTTATTTTTATTCACATCTCCACGCATACAAACTACATTAATGTCATTAATATTAGGGTGTTTCGTTTGAAAAAACTATTTTCAAAAAGAAACAAAAAAAAAATACAAACGATTTTTTGAGATATAAAATTTATATTTAGTATTTAAAAAAATATTCCTTAAGATTTCAACACAAAAGGAAGACATGTCAAACAACTGGCAGAAATGCTTTATTCAAAATTATTCTTTAAAAATACAAATTTTTAATGTTTCTTGTATTATTCCCGCCCAGTAGTCTTCTTACATGTCACTGACTGTGTACAACAACTCATTTGCATTTGTTTGACAATGACAACAACAGCCTCATCATAATCCTTCCCAGTGTCCATATCAACCACAATTAGTCAAATTCTGATATTTCATTTAAGATAATATTCGATGACAGCTGCTGATATTGAAAAAAGGACAAAAACGTTTCGAGATAAGTTGTTAATTAACAATTTTAATCTTTCTTTGATTTTTTCTGGATACAATTTATAAAAGTTTTCTTGACAAATTAACAGGGATCATTTTGATCACGTTTTTAATAAACAAAATGAGAAAAATACTGAGCAAGAGTTGGTGGCACTTTGGTAAAAATTAAGGATTAATTTGGGGATTGTGTGACAGATTCATAAAAAATATTTCCCAGAAACCAGGAACGTTTGTAGAAAGAGAGGGAGATAATATTGCAACCTTATCTAATGTTGTTTTCGATAAAATGTTTTCCAGTACTTCGGGCAAGCCTTCAAAATTAAGACGATTTTTATGAACAAGAAAGGAAATTTAAGGACTAATTTATTCTGTGGCAAATATAGGACAAATTTTAATAATTTTTGATTTAATCTTCAGATAGCCACGGCTTCGAACACAGACAAAAACATGTATATGTCTGCCATGCTGGTGGAAGAACGTACCAGATCACACGAAGGGAGTAATCAATTGATCTATAATTTTCCGAAGTCATATTTTTATGTCAACCTCAAGAAATCATCAAAAAAATCACAAAATCGTGCGAAATATTAACTGATATAATCAGGCTAAAGATGTGACCCATAGATTCGGTCCACCCAATCTAGGGGATGTACCACTGTACAAATTTTAAAAAGTAGTAACACTTATACGATTGAAGCTTTTGATTTTATCCATTCTCTGTAGTATCGTCCAGTCCACACATGTTTAAACACCTAGATCTTGTATGAAAATGGGACCCATCGGTTCATCCTGCCTCTCCCGAACTTTTCCTACAAAGGATCAACATTAAAAAAAAACAAATGTCTTATGGAGCTGATGGAGTATTCGATCGATTTTGAACATGTCCACATTAAATCCGGGTCATCCCTTCTGGTATCTTCTCACAGAGGGTCCTCTTTTTGATAAAAAAAAACATATTTTTTAGAATATTTTATTTTTTTGTATAGAATTTCAAATTGTATTTCCAGGTGCTGCAAGTTTTTCTTTGTCGTATTCTTATACTAAAAACATAAGACGATGACAGCGAATGTCAACAATAATCCCTAATTTTATTAGGGTCATTATTATTAGTAGCAGTTTTCAATATAAATTAATTTTCAAAATAATATTCAATGTGGACCAATGTTACTACTCACCTCATAAAATAATGAAAAAGGAATCGAACCGAACCGAAGAACTAGCAGAAATGCTTCCATGTGGGATTAATATATTTATTTATGTACATGTCTGTCTGTCTCATGTATGCTTAAATTATTTTTCGTACAAAAGTTATTTCATGTTTCCAATACAAACCATAAACTATTTAACAAAGAAAATTTATTCTGTCGTTCCAGGCTCCTTCCATGTTTTTACAACATTGCTGGCTTATAAAAAAAAACTATTATTTTTTGTTAGTAATGCCATCGGTGGCGTTTTCTTAAAACAAAGAAAAAATCCGCATCGAGAAGTATGGGCGTTGTTGCTGTTAAGTTATACTTTTTTTAAGTATTTAGTTGCACCTTAACCTCTAATGTCCTTTTTATGGCTAAATAAAAAATCAATTACATAAAACAACAGGGATAAGGATCAGCCGTGTTGCCTTAAGCTAAGTTAACGGTTTGCAGGCCAATATTTATGACGCGGGAACAAAGCAAAACCTTTTTCGTTTTGTTTTAATAAATACACATTAATTTTATTTTATGTATATTATTATTAGCGGAAAACCATTAAATTGTGAAATTTTGACAGAATTTCATTAAAATATAATTATGGAGGCTCTTGTGGTCGCCTTACCCTTACTCCAAAGAACATTTCAAAGACCTGAACGAGAAAAGCAACAAATACAAATACAGGGTCGCTTAAAGGATATTAGAAACTATGTTGTTTTTTGAGGATCATCAAAAACAAACCGAAACCAAAGGCACCATCAATACAACATCCTTGTACTGTACTGCAGCGGGAAAGGCAAAGCCTGACTTACAACCCCATTAAAAAATACAAAATTGTGAAAAGCATTTGGGGATTAAACCAGTTGAACTCTAGGTAGGAATTATCCATAACCATAATATGGGTAGTATCGTTGCTGTTTCTGTGTCGTGTTGAAATAAGGATCAAAGGACAAAGCAGCATATGCTAAAAACAAACAGTTTTACGAACAAAATCCTTAACTCCGCCAACAACAACAGCAACACCAACAACTGTATTAACGAACGAACGAAAAATGTGTTTTCTTCGGCACGCGTTGAAAACATAACCGAGAACTGAGATCAAGCCAATCATGCAAGCGTTGAGTGCTTGTGTGTGTTTGTGTGTCTGTTTGAAGGACTACTCCTTCAACTTGTGGCAGAGAATAAAAATTATGGACAGGTGCAAACTATATTTTTTGGGTAATTGCCAAAAACTGCAATTTCACAATGAAGAGAGTTTTATGAGCGGGCTGAATGTCTGTCTAGCAGTCGGACAGTCATTCAGTTTGATCGTCTGGTTTGCTTTCTTATAATCTGCACTATAAATGTAATGTAGACATAAAGGCAATTTTCGGGACCACTTTGGACACAAATGGCCATGGGATCAAACCTTGATAAGGGCATCTTTATATTTTTGCTTAAGTAAGATGACATTTTTGAACACTTGTTTTTAAATCATTATCAACAGAATCGAGATTCAATCCTTTCTGTGGGTTTTCTTCCATTTTTAAGACAATTATTTATTTTAGATTATAGGTTAAGTTCTCCATAATAAATGTGGAGCTTACGTGGAAAAACTTTCGGCAAAGAATCACTTTGTGTATTAAGACCATATCAATTTCAAAACATCATTTTTTTTGTATTATAAAGGGTATTTCCAATTCGATCACACTTCCCTTCTTCCTTTTTTCATTACAATTTCAAAGAATCCTTTTTCTCTTTTGTTGGATTTTTTTTTTTTTTTTTTTGAAATTGCGTGCACTTTTATCGTTCGATTTTTTTGCGCTTTCCTTTTGAAACTGAAGCTGGCTGACTGCTTGCCGCCAAGCTAGGTGGCATTGTCGACGGCAGGATTATTAAGGTGATCGTTAATTTAACAATTCGTTTGTTTTAAAGCTCCTTTTTTATATTGACGGAAAATAAATGAATGTTTGTATTAAAGCCAAGGTAACATAAAAGGATCATCACGCTGCGACCTGTGTAGCTATAATGCTTGACATTATTGTCCTTATATCGTATTTGATCTTTACGACTTTTTTCGTTTTTGTTTCCGTGCATCCCCTGTGGTTGTTGTTAGTGTGATATTGTATGGCGAACGAAAAAAAATATATCGGAACACTTTCGAAAAGGGTGTCCCAACACTATGCTGATCATGGTGCGTAAGATCATTGACTTTTGTCAGGCGAAGTGAGTGATCCACAGAGAACAGTGTTTGGTTTAGGTAAAAAAAAATATTTAATTCTTAAAAAAATATAATAAATAAATATATTAAAGAACATATTTTTTTTAAATATATTTATTTAACAACAATATATTTATTTAATTACAAATTAACTTAAAAAATTATTTAAAAAATATTGTAATGTTTTGAATACGACAAATGCATTGAAAGCTAAACATTTTTTCATTTATTAAAAATATATTCCAAAATTATGAAAAAACTTTAAAAAATCTACTGATATAATAAATTTTTAAAATATTTATAAAATTTCAATTATTATTTAGCTAATCTCCATACAAAAATGCATCTCCTTCCTTATCCACCTTTAAGACATTTTTTCAATTTATTTTATTTTTATGATTTCTTAATTATATTGTAAGTAGTAGTTTTTTTTTTTTGACATGTCGTTTAACTTAATTATAAAAAAGTCATTATTTTCATAATGCATAATTTTGAAATGAATTAAATGGACTGTTGGCTAAATTAATGGATGGATGGCTGACTGGCTGGATAGATGGTCCGTTGGATGGATGAATTATCTAAACATAGGGAATAAAGAAATTATTTTAATAGCTGTAATTTCATAATTATGCTTAAACAAACATCCTTTTTTAAGCTAATGGCCACTGATAAGATAAATCGGCAATTAAACTGAGTGGAAAATGTGGCCCCTTTTTCGCGCCGTTCGAGTGTGAAAAAGAACACAGGAGGAGAAACAGGCAACCCGCCAACCAGCCAACCAACCAGTCGGCTAGCAACAACAAAACTTAATGCGCAATAATGGCGATCACCAATCCAGTAACAAAAGAAAAAACAAAGAAAAATATATATTAAAACAACAACAACGACAACACTAGTAAATACATTTAAAACATATCACGCAATTGCAAAAATTAAATTCTCCCCCAAATAAACAAAAGAGTAAAATAACAAAAAAATCAAAAAATTATTTCTCTCACAAAATTTTAATTCATCGAATCAAAGCCGGCAATATTAACAAAGAGGAAAGAAAAAAAAACAATATGAATATATATTCGCCACCAACACTTGCCTATTCATATACGTACACAGAATAATCATGTCACACTGCCATACACAAACACCCACTTGTAGATAAAAAGAATCATCTGGAGAGCAAATTTACTACTGATCATACACATCTGTACGTACGTAGTAAAAAGTTCGAAAGAAAAGCTTTTGTATTAAGCACAATGGACAGTTGGTAGTGGTGAGCGGTAATACACATACAAAATAGTAAGATGAGTTTGTGTGGGAGAATTTTGAGAGCTTTTCTTATCTACGATTTTAGCTAGAAGAGAATATTAAGGTGGCCAGTTAGATGTGGCAGTTACTGATTTAAAGCGATATATAGAAAAAATTTCGGTTTATTTTGAAAGAGTTTTCCATCTGTATGTCCTCAAATAAATCCGATAACGTCGGAGATTGTTTCAGTGTATAATCTATAATTTAAAGAAAATAAATATTTATTAAAATTTTAATTTTCCGAATAATAAATTAAATTAATATCTCTACACTCTCCTAGTTTATAGAAATCAAATAAACATTACCAAAGTAGAGATTTTTTTTCTAAAAGCCGTATTGAATATTTCATCTGCTATGTGTAGAATTGGAACATAAGCTTTCTGCCTTATTATTAGAAAACGGATTCCTATAAATAAATCGAGGGCATAAAGGACTTCTTGCCATATATTGGACCCTAAATTAAATAAATTGTTTAGTTATAATCTTAAAATCCTAAAGATACATGATGTTTCTTCTTTAAAATAATATTTATTTGCTACCTTTTTCATGGGAAATTTTTCGAATTTAATCAAATAATTTGTAAGACAAAAAAACTTACCATTACATACGGTCGTGGGCTTCCTATAGAAAATTTATCGGGCTTATTAGTGATATTTTTATATAAAATTTATTGGCACTTCCAATCCAGAGTTATGCTCTAGTGCATATTCTGTTCCCAATGAGCCTTCATTATTATTTCCAAGTTTCTCCTTGAATTAAAAAAAAATACTCATTAATTATTTCCACAATGACAGACAGACTGTCATAAATATGTCCAAAAATAACATTAATAATAATCCGTGTTCTATGCACATTATTTATTTCAAATTAAAATTGCAAATATATGAGAGCTCTCCCCCTATTTTGGATAATCGACGGATGTCCTTGAATAAAATGTTGTTTCTTCTGATTTTATTTTTTTAGTATGATGTGAAAACGATAATGAGTTTTTCAACACCTTCTTTATTAATTAAGCAATTTAATACAACATTAAAATCACAAGTTTTGAACTTAAAGCGACCGAACCGCATTTGGGATGGTCAGAAAAAAAAGAAAAAAACACAAAATTATGAAATGAAAACATTTTCCATTTTGAATTGCACTGCATGAATGTAGACAGCCAGTCATGCCCATGACAACAACAACAACGACAGCGGCGACAACGGCAACAATAAGCAATGAAAAATGATGATGACGACCAGGAATTAACCAATGGGCAGCAACATGCAACCGAACACTTGCATGCAACGCTGCCCAGACATTGTTGCACAAATAAAACAAAGGCAAAGCTCTTGATGAGAAAGCAATACCGAAAGCAACAACCAACCACGATGGCAACAGCAGCAGCAACAACAACAGCAATCAATTTAAATTTTGATCCCTTACCAAAGGCAAAAGCAAACAAACAAACATTGCGCCAGAACAACAACAACAGCAAAACGACAACGCAATATTAATGCAATTTATGGGTGTCCAGCAATAACAACAACATCAACAATAATAGTGAGTCGGCAACGAACGAATGGCATAACAAGGAAGGCCTATCGTCAAACGACGGCCTCACACATGAAGGTGTGTGTGAGTGTTTCCGACTATACACATTTGTAGCTCCCACCCACTGGTTACAAAGAAACATTTATGTTGCATTGGAGCCTCAAGTTGAATCTTCACAGTTCATGTTGGGTTGCATGTAGTCATTCCACACACACACATGTACATGCCGTATAGAGAGACATCACATATGCAAAAAAAGAAAATAACAAAAACAACTGATATAGTGCAAGCAGCAAGACAGTTTGGGCTGGGCAGACGATTGGATAGATGCTGGCAGACCACTTTAGTCTGTGCCTATCGTTCACAGCAGAACTATGAAACAGAAGAAATAAATAAAATAAAAAATAATCGAATGAAATCGACTGGAATTTACCTTATGACGATTTTTGACGAATCTATTTCGGAATTATTATTAATTGCATTTATGCGATAACTGAGCACACAAAAATTCCATTATTAATATAAACTTAAGCTAAATATAAAAAAAATGTATTCGCCTTGTTACGTCTAAAATATGACATATTCAGAAATACTACTATCAAACGAATCTGCAAGCTTATATTTTGAGAGAGAAAAAACAAAAAACAACTTAACCAAAAGGTGTACTGTACTGAATTTGCAACATGCAGCTTTGAAATGTTCTCCCTTTTTTAGTTCATCTCTATGCCCCAATCAAATTTCGTCATGACTATGTCTTTGAACAACCGCCACCCAATCCTATTCAAATTTAGATTGCATGTCCAAAAACGACGACCATGCCATTATCCACACATGGACTAGTAATACTCAGAGGCACTCGAAGGACAAACTAATGGCCAGGCATTGTTCTATGCAGATGCCTAGGAAATGCGATGCAAACAACAATACCACCACAATGTGGAAATGTAAAAAAATACACACACCATCCGTATCCATGTGTGCATGAGTGTGTTTCACATCTCCCATCTTGTTCATACTCCATGCAATTGAAAAGGCTAGACATATGAAAAAATATGCAAAATTTTTTTTTTTCATGCAACAGGCAGCAGTATTGCATACCACATTTTGTGGCAGGAAAAAAACTGTCTTTGAAATTAAAGCCTTTTGCAATGACCGGAAATGCTGAAAGCTGGGAAATGGCTAACAGCTTGACTATGTTTGCCTAATCCATCAACGCCATTTTTTGCAATCTATCACTAGACGAAAGCAATTGTTGTTGTATTATTCTTTGTTTTAATTAAATCTTGAAATTCAGTTTTCCATTAAAAATTTTTGAAATACAATGCAATTCTATTGTCAAATTTTAAAATTGTTTGTTGCCATATAAACGGTCCCCTTTCTTAGGGCCATAGGTAGGAATATTATTGACCTTTCTTATCGCCAGAGGTTTTCTATATATAACGTATTTTGTCATATAAGGGTCATATGTTCTCCAAAGAAAATTTATTGAAACTTCAAAGAGCCATAGATTTTATATAAAAAAATGCTAGTCTTTGCTATTGTCATAATTTTACAGTGAATTTCTAAGAGACTTAGATTTTTTTTATAGAAAATCTATTGGACCTTCTTTGGACCGGAGACTATGTACATAAAATATTTTTTCGACCAAAACTAGGGTCTACAAAAATTTTATTGACTTTTCTAAGCGTCATAAAATTTCTATAGAAATATTATCCCTTCTTAGGGTCTAAGACCCTTATTGGCCTTTCCAAAGGTCAAACAAAATTTAATGGTTCTTTCTAAATTACTACCAAATGTTTTCGACTGAAATTGGATCTTTGCAAAGACCAATTTTTTCTACAGAAAATTTAAGGGCCATGAGTTTTCTATAAAAAAAAATAGTAAAATAGTTTACCATAGCAACATTTCACTTTCTTCTATGATTATATATTGGATATTATATAAAAACCCCGAAGTGTATCTAATCTAAATCCAATTTCCATTTCTATTGACAATTAAAGGATCTTAGGTTTTCTATAAGAAAATTATTGCCCCCTCTAATTGCCCTATGTAGAACATTTATTGACTCCTTTTGAATGTGTCCAAATTTGTTTCCACAGAAAGTCATGTATTTTACACGACACGTTCAACAAAGTATTTCAATTCTTTGGCAATTGTCTTATTTAAAGCTGGAGTTAATTTATCTTGTCAACCAAAGCTAATCTTAAGCGTGACCGAAGTGAAATGACGAGGCATTTTAGTTTAGTGTGTTTATTTTTTGATCGCATCGGGCGCTCTTTAATCTATCAACATTTGCTTTTTTGGCTTTCGGAACTGTATTCCCGTCATCATAGGCGCAGCTGAAACACGCATGTCCTTTGTTAAGTCAATAGCAGGCTCCCTTTTAGCACACACACGCACAATTACCCTCAGTGGTTGTTGGCGAATACTCATTTGCTCGATTCCATCCTAGTGTCCCATTTCGAAACACACACACATACACACGAACAAACACCTTCAAAATTCTATACAAATCTAATATTTTATGAACACACACACAGACACTCTCTCACTCAAAGTGACACATGCGCTCGCAGGCATTTGATTAAGATCCTGGGATCTGTAGTTCTCTTTCGGTGGCCGATTGTTGTTGTTGTTGTTGTTGTCTGTTCTGTATCGGACATTGACTACAATTCATCATTTTGGAATTCATTTTAATAGTGTCGGGTGGATGGATTTGGTTTTTGTGTTACATATTTATTGTTATTGTTGTTGCTGTTTGGTGTGTTTTTGGCACGCGTTATCCTTTAACGAATTTAAGTGAGGAAAAAAACAGCTGCTCCTTGCATTGCTTTGTCTGGCCAAATTCAGGACATTTGCAAAAAAAGATTAAATGCGATTTTTTTTCGCTCGCCGACACACATTCAAAACATTGTGTTGGGGGGTAAGAAGAAAATGATGAACGGTGTTATTTGAAAAATTAATTAGTATTTTCGAATGATATATTTTTCATACAAAGTAATTTCACGACAAGCCAAAACATGGGACGGAAATTTGGCATGCGCAGCAATTTATTGTGTGTGCAAAAATATAAAATAACATATGTTGTAAATATTTATTTATTTTGGCCTATTGAAATAAAATATTTTTAAAAATGTTATTTTTTGAAATTCTTAAAAGAGAATTTACATCTTAAAACGGCATTTATTTGACATATATTCAAAGGAATTGACAATTGAAACCCACTGGGTTAGGGAAATCCGGTTAAATGTAAACGTACTATAAAATATTTGGTCTAATAATAAAAAACTGGTAAACTAATTAAGTTATTAAAATATCTGTAAAATATTGAAATATAACAACTCTTCTTCAAAAAAATAATTTTCATAACATTTGCATAAGAATACTCGTGGCGTAATGGACAATGCGTACTCTATCCCTTCATAGTTCTCACAAATGTAAAGCTTCAATATTTCTCGATATTCTTCAAGGATTCCAGATGCCATAGACCGGTCAAGATAAGAAATAAAAACGACCTTGAATGTGAAATGTTCTCCCAGGACTTAAACATTATCATAAATACAGCTGGGATCCCAAAAGTTCTTGTTTTGATATCCTGCCCTGAATAATATGTGAAAACAATCATAGATATCTTTAAATTTCCTACCGGTTCCGACACAAACAATGTATTGTTTATTTCTATTGAATCCAAAGAAGTCTCTTTTATAAAGAAAATAAATAATAGTTATCAAATAACAATAGAACTAGAATAGAATATAACAATACCAGAAAAAAATTATAGCTTAATGGTAAAAGGGGTAGCGCAACAACTGGCCATTGTCCACTCAGCATCGACAGGAACCGTTATGACCCATTGTTTACATAACATAAACTAGAAATAGACCATTTTCGTATAAATAAAGGCTACAAGTTTTTTAATTCCTTAAACAAGAATTTTCAAACTTTTCAAATGTTGACTTCTTTTCGTTTTGGCAGATGTTTGGTAAATCATCCTTTTTGCGTTAAAACAAATTGTTATCCTGTTTTATGAATAGGATGCTGCAGATGTTTCTTTTCTTTTCAAATGTTTTGAAGAACTGCTAGAAATTCATCCTATTTTCATTGTGCCTCTATCAGAATAGAACAAAAGCCCATTTTGTGGCTGACCATGAAACAACTTTTCACAAATTTAAAATATGAAAATAATAGGATACTTTTTCGTCTTCCGGATTTCCAGTTATGTATATAATTTTTTATTCATTTTTTATTGAAGCATAAGATTCATACGATTTTTTTATGTTTTGCATTCAGTATATTTGTATTGATGTTTTGCATTTGTTATTTCAAAAGGAAATGATAAGTTACCGGAATAAGATTAAAAAAACAATATTGTTATCTAAAAGTAGTCTGTTTCTATTCCGATTTATCTTGTTTTAATAAAATATTTTCCCTATGGTTTTCCGTGAATTTAATAAAATAATCAAGTTATTAGGAAGAATCCTTCAAAGTCCTCCAAGAAGCAAAAACAACCAACACTATAGTTTCGAAGATCCTCATCACTTAGATCCCTTGGATTTTTCTTAGGGATATTCTAACGCTTAAAAAAAGAATTTTCTACCAAGTAACCAATTAACACAACTCATTAAGAATATCAGTGGTACCTATTCTAACCTCTTACAACGCCCTTGTAAACAAATCTATTTTAAATTTTATTTATTAGACTTAATTATTTTGAAAACAGAAAAAAACAACGTTTCTCAATCAATTTTATTTGGGCCGACACCTGTTGGCTATTGAATGAATTAAATGCTTAATCTAAGCTTGTTTATTTTTTATTTCACATTTAAAAGTTTTCCCATGAGCACGTCTTTATTCCCTTTATGTGTCTTCTAGAGAATTACCAATACATATTTGATTATTTTAATATGGTTGGCAATACATCTCCTCTGTTTTTTCAATGATTGGCAATTTAGCTGAACACTCTTATCACAGACACACACACACGCTCTTTAGATGTGGCAATACCCTTTCTAAATAATGACAACTATTTCCCAACTGGCCATGCCAGACAGTATTGTATTTTATTTGAATTAACATTGACACGTGAATGGCAACTATACAGAGTTGTATTTTTGCTCATTTTCAAAAACAAAAACAGTAGAAGAGAGATAAGGAGAATTGACACATTTGGCAGATTGTTTCATATAAGAGAATTATTTCGTAGTGAAGTTCTGTTTTTTTTTGGTTACTCAACCAATTCAATTCACACTGAAATATTCATTCGCGTTCTGAACATCAAGCTAGTAGCAAGCAGCCGATTCAGCGACGACGACCCGGAACCGTGATACGAGAGTGCGAGAGTGTATTGTTGTGAGTGCTTCCATTCTATTTTTTTTTTTTGTTCTGTTACCTCCTACCACCAAGAAAGGCCGAAAGAACAATTCCTTCCTTGACAGTTGTAGTACACACACGAAAACAGAAAAAAAAACAGAGAACTGAAAGAAAAACAAAAGACCTAACCAGCAAATGCAAACGTGTGCTATGAATTTCCATTAAGAAAAATCATAAATATATTCTCACGCGAATAAGTGAAAAGAAAGTGATTTTGATTCCTTGTTCTTTCTCTTGTGTCTATTTGTAGGAAGTAAAATAAAACCGATCCAAACACAATGGTGCTATACCGTATTTCATCGCGTAAATTGCCAGAAGCTCAGGTGAGTTACAATAATTTCTATGATGTCTAAGAGTGTGTGTGTGTGTGTGTGTGTGGCTGTGTACGTGTGTGGTATTTTGCAAAATAATGCCAGGCATTGTCAATGTTTTAAGACTGTTGGCGGCAGCGGCGGCGACGGTTGGTGGTGTGATATGCGTGTACACCAACCACATCGATTAAATGCCTAGAAAGATTTTTACTAGTCACGTTGTATAAATCCCCTCCAAAAAAAGAAAAAGATGAATAAAATCAAATATATTGCCGGTACCACCACCATGTGCATTGAAGTAGCGTGTTCTCCATTGATTCAGTGCTGGAGTAAATCACCCCAGTAATGTAAACTTTGAACTCTCTGCCTGGCTGGTTGACAGGCCAGGCAGGCATTTCGAGAAAGTCATCGCCCCGCTTGCTTCTTGTATACGATGCCTGCCTTCTCCTATTGTAGAAATCATTAACTCAACACTGTGAAAAGTAGGGTTAATCCAACTCTACAATATATTCCGTTGTCAGTGGTGTGTGTGAGTGTGTTTGTGTGACACAAGTAATCTGAGATACGCGATTATGATGATGTGTAAGCGTGTTGAGTTTTTTTATAACAAACTGTAATTATGAATGTGAAGTTCTGTTTCTTGCTATGTAACAATTTTTTTTTCGAATTTTGGTAGTTAAGTTCTTTTTCGGCTGGCCTCCTTTAGTTTTAGCCACAATACGTGTGACCAAAATGATAAGAGCCTATTCTCTCTATCAGAAGAAAAAAAGTACCGCAGAGTGAAAGAGAGGGAGAGTGAACATATGTGGGAGAGTTGACGACTCTTGACTAGGGGGGATTTATTGCTCATTTGATGAGCTAGGAGGAGAAACGAACCGCCGCCGCCTGCTACTTTCTTTTATCATGACTTTTTTACGCTTGCGTTGAAAAATTCTCATATCGGTCGTTTTCTTCGCTGTTCCATATAATTTACCCACTGCCCCATTACATAACAAACAAAATAATATTTCTTTGCATTGAATCTTTGTTGCAATTTTGTTTATTAATCTTGTTTATTGGCCAAAGCAAATGATGGGTATTTGGTCAACCAATAATTGTTAATTAGTGGGGGCGGCTTGGATATTCTAATGACCTTATTTTGTTTTGTCAGATGACAGGTGTCATTGTTATGTGAGGAAGAAAAGTGTGAATTGGGCGAAAATAAAAAACAAATATTTGCAATTTGCACATTTAATAATATTTTTGATTATACTTATATGTATTTAAAAATGAAATTATATGAATATCAATAATTTAATGTTTTAGTTGTGTGCTTTTGATAGGCGTGCCTTGTATTGCGTGTTTATGTAATCACTTGGCAATAGGAATGTTTTTTTTTTTTCAATAAGAGAAGTGGAATTAAAATGATAAATAATTAACTTTAGTCAAATTAATTGTAAATATGGAACATCTTTACAAATGTTTTTAGCTTTTGGAATTTGTTACATACCTTAGTGAAGGTTGATGCTCCGCTACTAGTTCAGTTGCATGCCGGAACAATAGGCTGTGATAGTTGTTAGGGGAATATAATAATGTTCTAATAGCCATTTAAATATTTATTGGGTATCATACCTTAATATACCTAATTATCTATGTGATCTGTGGTATGTTCGATACTCTCTCAAAAATTATATTGAATTGCACTGGAACATTCAAGAATACTTTTACCACTATTTGGTAGAATCAATTTGCGAACAAGTTATATAGTTAGAATATATAAATGATTCTGTTATAAATCAACATTACTAAATTCAGGAATACCTATTTCTATAGATAGTCACTAATGACAGTTTAATCAAAATTTTCACTTTTTCAATTTAGATGTTCATTCTCTGTTCATTTGTAATATGGGCTTACTTAGTTGACGTTTTTTTTTGGAAGAACATCAAGCAATCACTTCTTGGAACTGAGTCCTAATGCACTAACATTTATGCATGTTCTGTGAATATGTTACAATATTCTTAATAAGTTGTCTTTTATGTTTCCGTTTTCAAAACACACTTCTACGCTGGGGTTATTGAACTTTAAGAAATAAAACTTTTTTATATTCTGAACTGGTTTCGAAGCAAATGTGCACACATTTTAATACGTTTCCTACTAAATTTGGAAATTATTTCTAATATACTAAAGATTTATTTTATTTTTTTTATACATTTTCGTAGTTCTTAAAAATGTGCCGGTTAAAGCTTCAATTTATTGTTTCAATCAATTTAATGTTCAATATATATATAACATATTTAGTAATTAACACACCATAAACACCTTAACATTTTCAGATGTAATACACTTATTTATTGACGCATTCAACTGTTTTTTCTATCTGCTCATTTCCTCTATTTAGAAAACCGGTTTTCGTTCTTTAGCTGATCAGTCATCATTTGAAATCTTTAATGTTTTCATGTAATCTAAAGTATCATGGCAGATTAGTAGTGTATATGTTTAAAGCCCAAAATATTGCATTCGTCAGCAATAACTCAAATCGTTTTAATATTATAGCTCCCCTTGTTGAAAAAAAAATAAAACTTTCCTACAATCTCACATATAAAACAACAATGACAAATAAATAATTTTTGATTCGTGTCAGAGTTAGCAGCAGCTGTAGTAGTGAACAAATCAGCGTGATCTTTTTCGACGAGCTTTGGCTTTTATCTTAACGACTATTGGTCATTGGCGTCAATTGGTACTGTTGTTATCTTGTTCAATGGATAGGAGATTAAGTGAAAATACTTTAAAGTAAATGAATTCCGTACAAACATTATTTTAAAAAATTGCATTCTCAAGGGCTACCAAAAAATAATATCAACTCAAGTGTACTAATTCTAGAGATGACAATTTGCATGTAATTTATTTTTCACTCGCTCCAGACATATACAAGGTTCATTTTGCTTTTAGCCTTCATTGTAATTGCTGTTGTTAAAAATAACAATTTTGGATGTAAAACACTCGCATGACATCACCATCCCACCACATATAGCAAATTGATTTTATATATTTTGTACAGATAAAAAAAATAATAATTTTTCAGTTTTTTTTTTTTTAAACCTGATGCCCATGTGTTTATAAACTAAAATTTGTTTATAATTTTGGTATATTCTGGAAGTACTTGAAATGAACATTAAATAAAATAATGTAATCTTATTTTATTTATTATTTAACCCTGCTGTTATTAGAAGTGCCACGCGAATAGTATGCCACATACGTTCATACATATATGTATTTCGTGATATCGCACATTTTCCGGTTTTTTTTGCTCTGGTGACGTAGGAAAATCTAGGGAAATGTGTTGATTTTTTGTGGAAAAAAGATAAGGCAAAACAAGTGGCCCGTGTGTGTTTGGTATGTAATTGTCATGAACACAATCAGACTTGGTCGTCGTAGTGACGTTTAGATTATGACACTCCTTGCGGACGTCATTAATATACGCTACAAGTGTATGAATAAGATTGGAATGATTTGTGGATTTTTCTAAATATATATTGTGTTATGTATAGATAAAAAAATATTTTAAAAATTCTAAATTTAGCTAGCTAGTTCAACATACTTTGGTTCTCTTTTATTTTCTGTACCATAGCAGATCTATGCTAGTCAGCAGATCTTCTAAAACCGAATCAGCCTACAAAATGTAAAATTTTTATTTCCTCTCTGGATTCTCTTTGTATTTCAAATCTTAGGAAATTACCAATGTCAGTAAATGCAACCTTCAAAAACTGGTCAAGAGTTTGTGAGGTCTGTCTGTTGTCTCTCAGAGGAGATACGATTTATATATTATATTTATGCAAGTATCAGACAGTAGTAATTCATGCTTGAGTTAAATCATGCGTTAAATCGTCTTGTTGCTGGCAAACAGTGATAACACATAACGATGATAGTGAGTTGTATACGCATTTACTTTAACCTATAATAGCACAAAAAATAAATAAGTTGTATGAATCACTTTTGTAATATCTACTTGAAGCGGTGTTGGATGTCGTGCTTAGTTACTGTTTAAATTTCTGAGAGACATTTGTGCCAAAGGCAACATATCCTTTTTTATAAGATTCAATATTAATATAGATCACAAACATGACAATAAAACATAGTTACTTTCAAGAAACACTACATACGGTCTGTTATATCGTAGACGACTCGTTTTGGTTTTTTATTATTGTATTTTATTTAATTTTCTTCTGTCTGGTTGGTCAACACATCCCTCTCTCTTTCCTCTTCAAGTCAATGCATTTCACTTGGATGAGTCTAGTACGTACTTGCAGTCACAATATTCTTTGCCACAAAGCTGTGATGTGAGTGCGTGTTTATATTGTACGGTGCAAAGGGTGAGTGTGAGTTTACATCACATGGTGGGTATAAATACACGGACAAGGAGACCAACAACAACTGGGCTTGCATATTCAATTAATTTGCGCGCCAGTGTTCCACTCACACTGATTACAACGTTATCAATAGAGCGGAGCACACCACACATCGAGGCTTGGCACTTTTTCCGCCTTCCTTTCGGAATTGAAATTTAATAATTCTAATCGAATTAAACGAAAAGACAACAATATGGGTCAATATCAGTGTGGTAACTGGAATAAACTGCAACGTTGTGATTGAAAAGATCGCAGTGCCGCAGCGTACAAGTTTAACATGCCATTTATTTGATTTTAGAATTTTTTGTTAAGCATTTATAATTTGAAGTTCCCAAAGAATTCAGTTGCTTTATTTTTGTGAAACGGTTATTGAACTATTTTAGATTTTGATTAATTCTTGTTGTAACCGTATGTGACAATGTTTCAAAGAAATATTCGAAATGACAAAAAGTGATGAGATATGGCTTCTGGCAGCTGAATTTCATTCTCTGTTGGTGGTGGCGGTGGCGTAGTATTAAATTCTAAAAATACATGAAAGAAAACATTTTTATTTTCTTTATAATGTTTTTGTTTTTATTTTTCTCTTGCGTAAGATAGACATAATATTAGCATCTAACAAAAAAGAAAAAAAAAATATACGTATACATCATCCCCCTTGTTTTTGAAAGAGAGGTAGAGAAAATTCATCCACAATTGAAAATTGCGCAGAAATCTGGCCAAAATCACTCTCATACAATATTTTGAATTACTATATTTTAATATTTTCCTTTATTTCAAGTTAATGCATGCCCAGTTGATTCATACCTTCTCAAGCGTAATTGAATACTTGTTTACCTTGAACTTGAAATTATTTTATTCAATAAAAATTTCATTTCTTTATATTCTACATAAATATGACAGCTGAATAAAACCAGCTTCCAAGTATACCTTTTAATATTTAGTCAACTATATTTCAGTCTAATAATTTTGGCATTTATATCTTTCCGTTATTCAATATTGTTGGAAAAATAATAATAACTGTTGCTGTTGCAATTCATAAATCAATTTATTTAAAATCATATAACAATAAATAAGGAAGTTGAAATGTTTTATTTTCCCAGCACTTATTTATCATTAAATGTCAATGCATGCACTCGGTTACAGTCATTAACTGCAGTTGCAGTGTTCATGATATTGAAATAGAGGTTGTACGTTTGAATTTTCGCTATTGCATGCAATTTTAGTTAGTCGAGCATTTTGTTATTCACAGGCTAAGGTATTAAACGAAATATAAATAAATTAAAATGGACGTATTGTAATCAGCTGTTTTTCTAATAAAATATGACTTCGATAGTAAGCTTTTTGGACTTATACACAGTAAATAAAATATTAATAGTCCGGCTATTATGATTGTCAAAAGCAAATATACAGTGTCTATTGACTTTTGCACTTTCCTTTCCTAAAAAATCTTAAATTTGAATATATACATTTTTAACTTTATGGCTTTAGTAGCAGTAAAAACAAGTAGCATTAATATTTTATGTTAGGCTTCAATAATTTTACCATTACCAATACCAATAAATGTATTAACCATTTAGTGTGATTATTATCTGCCGCATTCAAAGTACTGATAATACCAACAAGGGCATAGATATAAAGCCTTGAAGAAAATTTTTGATAACGCCACGAATGTCAACCATGTTTAAAATACTATTTCCCATTATCTGATAAATTGGTAGTACTATTTCCTACACACGTACACACTGACACTGGAATTCTAAGCAGTGTTGAGGAGATGATAAGATTTTCTAAAAGTAGCGCTAAACAAATTCTATATGACTCGGGTGGGTTGACGTACGCATATACCATGAAAAAAGTATTATGTGATCATTTAATTATCAACGTCATGTGATTTCGTTCCATTTTTATTTTGCCATATCATTTTTTTTCTGCTACTCCCTCTGGTATTTAGTGGAAAAATTAACACAAGTAAATCAAAATTGCACACAATCTATGTGAAGAGCTAATTTCTTGAACGAATAAAAGAATACCAACAATCACCATTGGTATGTTTTTGTTTGAATAGAAGATAGAAAAGGTAAACATAAAGAAAATATCAAATAATTATTAATATTTTGCATAATATTTCAATTGAATGCGCTTTCATTTATTGTTATAAGGAAATAATGCATATTTGTTATTAACCTTTGCCGGGAAATGAATGACAGATACATTGTCGTGTCGCTAATGACATCATGTGATGGATGAAATGTTTACTTGGAAATAATGCCACAAACACACTTTGAGAAATAATTGCACACAAACATATTTCTTTGCATTTGAACAGGTGAAAAGAATACTATTAATTCTATTATCGATTAAAAATAGAAACAATTATTTTGACAAAATCCGAAATGTTTTTGAAACTACAACATTGGTTTAAAATTGCAGTCTTAAAAATTGGTTCTATCCCTTATTCAATACTATTGGAACGAACAATGCTCTCAAGTAAAAGTGTAATGGAAACTAAATAAATTGGAATATCTCTCTTGACTATTGCATACTAACTAGGAACCATATCCACTAATAAATCCAACCAGGAACAATAATAATTCTACCGGTTTAGAACAATCCATTCTTTGATTGATGATGCTAATATTTTGGCTTTTCTTTTTTAATGGAAAAATTTACATTTCTAATGAAAACAAATGATGATGGCAATCATCCACACGTCATCATCATCGCCATCAGTTGGTTTCAAATTACAACTTGTTGCAATCGTTTAAGAGAACATTTCGCACATGTATGAATGATACCGCCAGAAACGTTAAGAGGCAGACACTCAATCTAGGCTTGCGGTTTCCCATTCACTCGCTAGCAAGGTGTGATGTAAGCTGTGCTAACGACGAATATTGACTTTTTTGCATATTCAATTGCACTGCTGTTTTTTGTCATCATAGCCGATATTGTTGTTGCTGTAATGATTTATCAAAAAGTGAGGTATTATTATTAGCTGACAACCAATAACTTGATTTATTTATAAATAATATGTCACATTGATAGTCATTTTACAATAAATAATGCTAATTTATGCTATCTAATTGATGGCGCCTAAGACACACGCCCATTTTGCTCTATATTTTCTCATTTGCACTTAGTGTCAATGACTCAGGAACCGTTAATGGAAATTGACAGATAAATCTTGTAGCCATTTTGTAAATCTGAATTTTTATACAAATTCCGATGTTTCGGTAACTAAATTACTGAACATTAAAATGTTTCATTACAGTAACGATTTGCTTCTTCTACTTTCATAAAACGCTCCATAACACTCATAAAAATTTGTTGTTTTACTCTTTTTCTGGAAATAATGTTAAAATTAGTGGCCTATAAGAACTTAATATGCCAATTGTCAAATGTGCGCCTTTATTCAGTCACGTTACAACTAAACGCACCACGCCACATTTATAGTGTTTAGCATTCGACACATGACATGCCTCGTCTTATTATTTGTTATATGTATGTATTTGGCGAACCATTGACTAAGTTTTTGTTTCTTCTTAATGTTACGCCACCTTTCATTTCTTATCAGTTATTAAAACCCAAAGAAATTTCCCTGTGGAAGATTATTGCTCATCTATCTATCAACTTTTTTTGAATGAAAGCATTTTGATTGTAATGAGGAGAAGGCCTGAAACGGGCGCGTCAATCCAATATTGGCATAGCGTTACAAGTAAATTACACAGTTTTCATTATTACAACAAAGCAAGTGATTAGCCAATAAAATACATCTGTACGTACATAGAAATGTATTCATAGAACTGTTTACGGTCTATATGTTCTTACAGAAGAAAAAAGAAACAAAATTGAAACTATTATCTAATATAATGCTGCGCACACACACACACCACTACTACTTATTCTCAGTATAAATAAAATGTCAAACAATTTTTCTAATTTATACTTTTTTATTTCAGAAATTGAATGCTTTCTTGGCCCAATATGCCCGTTTCTTCACTGCCGATTCCAGCTTGCGTGAAGTTTTAGCCCAAAAAATTCCCGCTGAACAGGAACGCGTCAAGAATTTCAGGAAGCAATATGGTTCCTTCAAAATGGGTGAAACTACCATCGATATGGTGAGTACAAGATATGACATTAATAATTCATTGATAACTATTTTATTTAAGCAATCGAATTGTTAATGAAGTTTACATATTATTAGAGTAGTTGATGATAAGCATTCAAAATTAAATATGATTACGTAATGCTACGTAATATTTTCTTTTAGTTTATTCAAAATCCATATTGTTTTACATCCCCTTTTAAGTTCCAGAATTTGTTGTTATTATTCCACATCCCCTATTTGGTTTGCCACCTAAAGATGATGGCCTGTTTTACATGAAAACATCATTTTGTCCGAAAATCCCCTTCAGATGGCCGCTGCTAATGCGTTCATACATATGTTGGAAACGACGTCCACGTCGACAATAGCAACAACAGCCATCTTCATCAACAGAATAAGAATAATATTATGGCCAAATGCCAAGCGATTAAATAATCGTACTTGCTTGCCTATTCTTCAACGTAGAATGACGACAACAGCAAAATATCATGAAATTGTTAAATTTTCTTTAATTTTCTATCCGCTAAATGCCGGTCTCTCCACCATACCACTCCTCTATAATGGATTCATGGCGGCAGCACTGCTAAAATTAAATGTGCATTTTCTGTTTTGTTGTTTTTTTTTGTGTTCTAAAAAACTTTTCGTGCGATTACACAACATTTCACTTTCTTGTTGTTTACCAACCTGCAAAAAAAAAGACATTGGGTTGAATAGGGGAAGGTGGTACATATGATGAATGCATTGACTTTGTTTCAAACTACCGGTTGATTTATATTTTTATGCAATTGTTATTATTCCCATACGAGACAAACAAATATACATATATTGATTTTCGATTATGTGACTTTTAGTTTCTTTGCTAAAATTGCATAATAACAAATACCATTGACATTCCCATTGTTTTGGTGCCAGTTCCTTGATAAATTGTATTACAATGAAATGGAACTGCAGGTGGTCCGAACATTTATATATAGATATATAGGTATTACTTTTATATTCGACCTGATCGATTAAATGCCAAGTTTTGACCATACTTTGACACAAAATGTGCTTTGATCCTTCCAGATGTACGGTGGTATGCGTGGTATCAAAGCTTTGGTTACTGAAACCTCCGTCTTAGATGCTGATGAAGGTATCCGTTTCCGCGGCCTTTCCATTCCCGAATGCCAAAAGGTATTGCCCGCTGCTGAGGGTGGTGCTGAACCATTGC
The DNA here is from genome assembly GCF_032173495.1 of Musca vetustissima. Lineage (NCBI taxonomy): Eukaryota > Metazoa > Arthropoda > Insecta > Diptera > Muscidae > Musca > Musca vetustissima. The sequence continues at coordinate 1,423,546 of NW_026876336.1, read as the reverse complement.
CTGAAGGTCTTTTCTGGCTCTTGATGACCGGTGATGTCCCCACCAAGGCTCAAGTCAAGCAATTGTCCCGCGAATGGGCTGAACGCGCTGCCTTGCCCCAACATGTTGTTACTATGTTGAACAACTTCCCCACCACCTTGCATCCCATGTCCCAATTTTCGGCTGCCATCACTGCCTTGAACCACGACAGTAAATTCGCCAAGGCCTACTCAGAGGTAAGTGTGCATAATGGCATATGGCCATTTAATTGTATGTTGTTAAATTTTGTGTTTTTGCTTTGTTTTTATGCAGGGTGTCCACAAGTCCAAGTACTGGGAATACGTCTATGAAGACAGCATGGACTTGATTGCCAAGTTGCCCGTTGTCGCTGCCACCATCTACTGCAACACCTACCGCAATGGCAAGGGTTCCAAGACCATCGATCCCAATTTGGATTGGTCCGCCAACTTCGTCAAGATGTTGGGCTATGACGATCCCCAATTCACCGAATTGATGCGTCTCTACTTGACCATCCACAGTGACCACGAAGGTGGCAACGTATCTGCCCACACTGTTCACTTGGTTGGCTCCGCTTTGAGCGATCCCTACCTCTCCTTCGCCGCCGGTATGAACGGTTTGGCCGGTCCCCTGCACGGTTTGGCCAACCAAGAAGTCTTGGTTTGGTTGCGCAAATTGCAAAGAGAAGCCGGTAACAACCCCTCTGAGGAACAACTTAAGGACTACATCTGGAAGACCCTCAAGTCCGGCCAAGTCGTTCCCGGCTACGGTCATGCTGTACTCCGCAAAACAGATCCCCGCTACACCTGCCAACGCGAGTTCGCCCTCAAGCATCTGCCCAACGATGAACTCTTCCAATTGGTTTCCAAGATCTACAAGGTCGTGCCACCAATCCTAACTGAAACCGGCAAGGTCAAGAACCCATGGCCCAATGTAGATGCTCACTCCGGTGTCTTGTTGCAATACTACGGCATGAAGGAAATGAACTACTACACTGTCTTGTTCGGCGTCTCCCGTGCTCTCGGTGTGTTGGCCTCCCTCATCTGGGATCGTGCTTTGGGCTTGCCCATCGAACGTCCCAAGTCCTTGTCCACAGACATGCTCATGAAGATGGTTAAGAAGTAAATTATTAACAAATACCGTACACAGTAATAAAACCAAAAACTATTTCTAAAACAACAACAACAACAAAAATATCCATCAAGTCCTGGAACTCGTCAAAATTGTTCGAAAGTATACACACTGATTTAGAATTATTTTGATTGTATTGCTATGATGCGTGGATATAACTAGAGAAGAAACCACAACAACAACAAAACACATTTACTTAACGAATTAATGATTAATTAATTTTAATTTAATTTAAATAATACAACAAACAACAAAAAATAAAAACCCCTAAAATAAACCAAAACGACTATGTGACTATTCTCATTTGTCAATACAAAAGAACAATAATATTTATAAAAATAATAATAATGATACTGAATAATATCAACAAAGGTCACAATAACACACCCAAATAGTTTGATAATCGTATTTATTAAACTTTCCATAACTATGTTTTGGATGGTGATTTTCTCATGAACAATGTATTATTTTAATTCTCAAAGCATATTGCGATAGGTGATTTGAACACCTAATACTATCTAGAACAATAATCTAACAAAATGAAATTATTCAAATATTTTGAATATAACCATGTTTGTAGTGTTCATCGTTGTAAAGAAATGAAACTAAAAGAAATACACATGTAGTTGGAATTATGAAATTTGATGAAAACAATAAAATACATTAAACGAAAACACTCATATTTCAAAACCAAATTACATTTATTCATATTTAAAGGTGACAATATAAAATACTCAAGATACCGAGTTCAAATCAGTTACAAGAATTATTAGTTGGAGTAAATTTTCATAAAAAAATTTATTGGACAAATTAAAGCTAAAAACAGATTTGTTCAGTGAAGGGTAACGTAACGTATTGTGTTCAAAATAAATATATAGACAACTAATTACGATTTGTTTTATGGTTGTATTGGGGGGGTGGTGTCATCCTTGGCCCAAATTTTAGCATTGAGTTTAGTTTTTCCTACGAAAAAATCTGAAATTAATACCAAATACTGCTAAATTTAATTTAAAAAATGATAACGTCCAAGTTTAAGAAATTGATAGAAATTATTTAGTATTTACATTTAACCCTCGATAATTTGGAACTCAAATATGTTAGACTTTTCCGGTCTCGTGGAAAAAACTCTTCTTTGAAACATTCGGTAATTTTATTCTGGTCCGTTGAGATTCAAATTCTTGTCAATCGAATATATTTATTTATTATTAACAGATTTTTACAAGTCGAATGTCTATTTTAATTTTATATATCATCATTCCAAAGTATTATTTTAAAAAGTAATTCAAATTAATTTGAAAACGGAAAATTGAATTTCATATGAAACGCTATTGTGATTTATTCTGAATTTCATTTAACAGTTGTCTATCGATCTACAGAGCCCCATGATGCATTTAACAAAATCAGCTGTTTATTTTTTGCTATTTCTCAAAAATCGATCTATAAAACTCTTTTGTTGCGCCAAAATTTGTGTTGGACAAACTTGTTCACGAAGAGGTCGGTTTTTCTTCTTAATTTTCGCGAAATATCGTTCTGTGATAATTGTAACTGAATATTTCCCTTTCGTAATTTTCTATTTTTGTTGATGTAAACACACAGTGACTTGACAACTTTGAATGCAATTAAAAAAGTGAAGTGCGCTGCATTATCGTGTTCCCGTGTCGGGTGATTTGTGTTGTTCAAGTGCCATTAAGTTAAGAACATTTGTGGAGCGTTTTGTGGCCAAATAATTCTTCTATCCACCGCAAGCAAAGATAGAAAAAGTAACAAATAAACCGAGAAAAAAAGTTAAGACATGATAAGTGGAATATTGTGAAAATTGAAAGTTCTCTGTTCCAGATTTGTTGATGGCGTTTGGTGATTAATGAATTGATTTGCGACTCTAAATTCAAATAGGAATGGCCTTTGAAAAAAAAATGTAAGTAAAACAACCGACCCTTTCTTGATAACAAACAGCGATCGATATATTATTTATATGTAGTTTGTGAAACAAGACCCGAAGATAGAATAACAATACTTAAAATATCCTTACCATGCCGTATGTTGACAAATTCACCCGGAACAGGACATTCAACTCAATCAAGGAAGCAAGTACCATAAATCCCAAATGTATCGCCAGAAAGGCTGCCACATATAACAAGCCAGCCATAATTTTGTCCTGGCTGTATGTTGAGGAAGACAGCTTTGATGAGCCATGGTAGACCCAAACATAGTAGGATGTCAAAGATATTGGAACCAAGTAAATTGCAATTGTGCATTTAACAAAATCAGTTGTTTATTGACTGCCTTATGCAATTGCTCGATTAGTTGAAAGTCGATTTAAAGAACTCTACTGTTGACCCAAAATTAGTGTTGGAGAACATTGTTCACAGAGCGGTTTGTACTGTATCAACATCGAATCTAGTTCCATTCGTTCATTTGTCAGAATAGTTCCTATAAAATCCGTTTGTTCATTCGCTCGCTCTAGTCTAAATCAGCTGTCACAATTAATTTTTTATTACAATTTTACTAGAGAAATTGTTATTGGGGCCAGAGAAAAATTAATTCATAACATAAATAAGTTACAAATCATGGCCTACGATCTGAAAAAGGAATCCGATGTCAAGGAATATATCGACAAACTAGGAGTGGAGTACCGTTTCGGTTGTTATTCCGAAAAGAAACCTGAAGGTTTGTGAAGTTTTGGTTTGAAAGTAAAAAAATTACAGATCCTAACCTCCCAATGTCCAGCAAAGAAAATGTAATAACACATTGCAAGGAAACTAAAACTGACTGTCTATATCTTCTTGTTGTAGTTTGTCATTTACTGGGAGACTATTTGGAAGGTATCAAAAAAGATTTCGAAAAAGCCTCCAAAGTATATAAATCGACATGTGACGATTATGGTTACGCAAAATCCTGTTTCAAATTCGGCAACTATAGTTTCTTGGGTAAGGGCAAAAGCGGTAGCAAAGGAGATCCAAAGGCGGCATTTAGCTACTATGAGAAGGGTTGCAACTTAAATGATTCCGATTCCTGTCTGCATTCTGGCCTTTTGTTGGTGTCCCGTTCGATGCCAAAGGAAATTGATCGAGATGTACAAAAGGTAGGCCCGACACAAATACAAAAAAACAAATCGTAGAAAATCGAAAATACAAATTTTATTTTAGGGCTTGACTTACCTTACAAAGAGTTGCGATATGAACAATGCGACAGCCTGTTTTTACTTGTCCGGAATGCACATCTCGGGTGTTCAAAGTAAACCAGAGGAATACAATCCTCATGCACCTCCCGCGAGCCAGAAACCCGTTAAGGACAGTGACTACATTGTACAAAAGGATATGAAAAAGGCATTTGAGTTTGCGTACAAGGCTTGTGAACTACGCAATATGTACGCCTGTGCCAATCTTAGTCAGATGTATGCTCGCGGTGATGGCACAGAAAAGAACGAAAAGGAAGCTGAGAAGTACAAGAAACTTGCCATCGAAATGCAAGAAGAAATCAAGAAGCAGCAACAGACTTTACAATTCCAACAAGGCCTAAAGAATCCCCAATAATATATATGAATCCGCAATGCAGCATTGTGCAAATGCCATTGAAGAGCCATAACATGGAGGCAATACAAAATTATATTTACTTAAGCAATGTAAATACCCTATTTTTCCAGGCTTTTTTCATGACGCCTTCGACGAGTGCTTTGCACCCTCTACGAAAAGCATTCTTTGAAGTTAAGATATCCTCCGCAACTATTTTTCAGTTGTTGTAGTTTGCGTACATATAGTTTTCATTTGACGACTGTAAAATGCTATTTTTATTTGTTACACTACTTTTCTTTCCCTTCAGATCCCACAACATACTAAGTTAAAGTAATTTTTATAAAACGAAAGGAAGAGTTCTTTTGTTTATTTTTAGTTAAATAAAGGTATATATTTTTGAAAATGACAAATAAAGGAAACTAAGCTAAATACACAATTTGTGGCCTTTGCTGAATGGAAACATTTTCGGTAAAAAAAAACAAGTTTAGAAAAAAATTCTACCCACACATAAGTTCATAGTTTGCCATGTTGATGTTGTATCTGTAGAAATATGATAGAAGAACGTATACCCACAGTCAGGGGAACGTAGTCCCAACTAGTTAATTACTCACATACTCTGCTTGTCTATATTTTGAGAAGTTGTTGACATTTTTATGCGCAAATTAATATTTGCCAAAGATGTTTTCCCTTTTTTCTTTTTAAATAATTGCAAAAACCCCCTTAAAAACACGATAATAGTTTTGTTTAATCTGTTTTTATTTAAATTAAAAATCTTATAAAATAAATTACATTTCATTAAATTGTTTATTTTTGTTATGCAAAGTTTTATACATTATATTTTTCAAAATTGTTTGTATTGTTAATTTCCACTTCTATTGTTCTTACACGATGACAAGAACTGAGTTTATTTATGTTTGCAAGGGCGATCAATATATTATTTATTTATATGTATTTGTATAATAAATGATAAATTTTGAGACAGGACATCTGTATAAACAAACAGTAGTTGGTAAAACAAGACCCGAAGATAGAACAATAATACTTAAAATATCCTTAAACAATGATTCTCTTTCGGTATTTAGTTTAGAAATCTAAATATGTATAATTGTGTGTGTGTGTGTTTTGGTGCGTCTGTGTGAAATTCTTGTTCGATGACCTTAAACGGCATTTGTTGTAAGGACTTGCTATTCTGATCGTGTTTATGCGTACTACAGATGATTTTGTTGCTCTTGTTGTTGTTGCAATTAAATGGATTTACATAAATTTTGTTGTAACTGATATCTCTTAACTTAACAAAACGACATTATCAAAATATATCCGCAAACTCCGAGCTGCAATGTTCAGAGCCAAATGGGAGCTTTTCACGATCTGCCGCATGTCGGCAAATTCACCCGGAAGAAGACATTCAGTTCAATCAGGGAGGCAAATACCAGGAATACCAAATATATCACCAGACAGGCTGTTCCCACTTTTCGATCCAGTTTGAATTTGTTGCAGGAGAAGGTCAGATACAAAAGAAACAGTGTGGAGAGCAATGTAATGGCAGAATATTCCAAGCCAGCGGAATTGATGCCTACATAATTTTGTCCTGGCTGTATGGGAAAGAAGACAGCTTTGATGAGCCATGGTACACCCAAACATAGTAGGATGTCAAAGGTATTGGAACCAATTGAATTGCAAATGCCCATTGAGCCATGACCTGGACGAAAGGGAAGTCGGATTATTTGAAACGAAAAGAATAAATGATAATTGAATACAATACCTCTTTTGGCGACTATGACACTGGAAACCGCTTCGGGGACACTTGTACCAGCCGCTAAGAAAGTAATACCCATGACTGAATCAGGAATTTTTAATGTATCACCTGCAATAATGAAACAGAATGAATTAATTAAATTCGGTTGGGTACGTTTGGGTAAATAGGTTTCAATTATTTACTTACCAATTATTGTTATCATCCAGGCAACTACATACGACAACGATCCAATCCAAACAATACACATGACAAATGTCAATGGAAAGATTTTATTATTTTTGGCCTTTTTACAATCCGGTATGGCAATACGGAATAACAAGTGTATTGGCCAAATAATAATCCATGTAAACTGGGCAAAGCAGCTCTTACCCCAGGGATAGGTTAGCAAAGAATAGCCCTCTTCTTCCTCTTCGCCATTGGTTGATGGTGTATCAATTGCCGCAGCAGCAGCAGCAGCAGCAGGAGCTTCAACATCTGTATTTTCTTGCGTCGTTGCCGGGGGAGGCGATTTCACCACACAACCAGAATTGTTTGTGGACACTGTGGAAATTGTTGTGGTGATGGTGTTGCTAATACAGGTGGTCGCAATGGCCGGCGTGGCGGCGGACGATGGTGTTTTTGCCGATTCATTATTTACACCACCGTTCAATTGAATTGTAGATAAGTTGTGGCATATGCGGTTCTCCACAATTTCTAAATGGATATGGAAAATAATTAGCAAAAAAAAGCCGTACAAATATAGGTAGGCATGGAAGGCAAAACAAACAGGAAGTAAACATACATACATACGTATATTGAACATTAAACAAGTGAACATATTTACAAGTGGATATTATAGTATGATTGATAGACAAAGTTCGAAGTAGTGACATTCTCAGAAATTCCAAAGTAGGATTTGAATGGCAACAGAGTATTGCGAATAGATTAGATAGCATCTAGATTTTAGAATACTAGTTTATTTGGAATATAACTATGCAGAGAGAAGCAGAGAGTAGGAAGAAACAAGTTTGTGAGAATGGTTTTTTTCGGACTTTAGAGTAGTAGTTTAGTTGTTTAAGTGTGATCATTTGAAATTATTTAATAAGTTGACTTTGCTTGAATAAGACTTTAAACAACATCAATTATTTTGATTTGTTAAAAGTCTCCTAATGATCAATCACGGCATTTTAAAGAATTTTTTAGATTTTTTAAATAAAATAAATAAAAATTGCCAAAATTATTTCATTCTGATCTCATTCCATGATTGACCGCCAGTTTGCAAAAATTGTTTTTGTTTGTTTTCGTTTAATTAATTATTAATATATGCTTGTAGAACACATAACATAACACAAGAGTATTTAGCAAAAAGGGTAAAATTATTTTTTATATAAACCTGGTTCTTTGTCATTGCTGTTCTTGGTTTGTATGCTACAATTGGATGAGCGGCTTCGTGAACGAGCTTGCTTAACACCACCTGTGTTTGTTTTATTACAACAAAATCATACCATCATCAACAATCAGTAAACATGGGATTACCACACCAAATTTTGAATGCTTACCTTTGGCACATTTTTGAAAGGTTTTATCAAAATACATAACAGCTAAATAGACGGCATAGAGAGAAACCAAGATCAAGGCCTCGTACCATTCAACACGTTCGTCGTGCATCACACAAATCAAAACGGCCACAGTGAATCCATACGCTATGCTGTCGCGTGTCAATGGCCACCAATCCAATGGTATTGTCTGCAACACAAGGAAAGATGATTAGCGCATCTGTGCAAATACAGTGTTTATAGTGTAGAGCAGAATAAAACATACCATTCCAGCTCCTATGCCACAACATGCTGCCACTGCCAATATATTAAAGACAGCCGAGCCCACAATGGTACCCACACCAATGTCACCCTCTGTAATAAATGTTCCTATCACATTTACAAATAGTTCTGGAGCTGATGTGGCAGCGGCCATAAATGTGGCACCCGCAACATCATTGGACATATTAAGGGCTACCGAAACGAAGCACAGATGAAAGTTGGCATTGAGATAATAAGTATTTTAAGAAAAAAAGAAGAAAATACACATACCTGCACATATTTTTTCCACGGCGGGCACAAAATATTCATCACATACTACAGCTAAGGCTACGAATAAATATAAACTGGCTATAACATGAAGTACAACAGCACCCGATTGTCTTTGGGCCTCTGTGAATAAATCCCGTGGAAAATCATCTATAGCGGGTTGTGTACAATTTATATCTAAGGGTACACAGAGAATAGAATAGCAAAAGTTAATTTACAGATTAGCAAAAAGAGTTTGTAAAATAATCATAAGAAAATGATACGACCGAACCAACAAAGTCTATCAGCAGGGTTAATATCGGATGAACACTTCAATAAACGGAACTATTAGTGCGTTTACATTTAACCGGATTTCGTTAACCCAGTGGGTTTCAATTGTCAATTTCTTTGCATATATGTCAATGTATGTTAACCCGGTAAAAAGTTCTAATGTATATGCCGTTTATTATTTGATTGTCCGAAGAGTTAATATTACAATATGTACTTAGTACTTTCATTTAAAATGAAGTTTTATGTTGACATAAGATATTGAGCTTTTTTTATGAAACATTTATAAAATCATGGAAGAATCTGTTTTGATAGATCGAAATACTCTGCATGAAAATCTGCATTCAAACAAGTTTTACAAACTACATGTTATGAGAACAATTATGTACAACAGATTTACAAAATTGAATTTTAATTTATTTTACATTTATTTATATTATCATTAAATTCATTATTAATTTAGTTAGAATATCCCCCGACATGAATGGTACCATGGATCGTATACGTATGAAATATATTGATCATACGCACACGAGTACCACCTGTTCATCCTTTGATATTTTATTTCAATTAAATTTGTTCGTACTTAACGATAGTAATCTTTTTTTGTAAGTATTTTATTTTGGCGGCAAAAGTGTAAATCGCCAATTTTGTATGGAACCTTACACATTTATTTTCATAAATTAGAACAAATGCCGCCTAAATAGTAGAAAAAAACCTTCCCTGTCAGCTACTAAAGATGATGACAACACAATAAACAAACTTAAATTATCTATTATAAAGCGGCGGTACTACTTTTACACAATTTAAAAAAAGGCAACAAAAAACTAGCAAACAATTTTAATTGATTTAGAAAATTGTGAAGAGAAAAAAATGGAAATTAAAAACGCAACTTGAAAAAATAATAATAGCAATAGCAATGATTGCAAAGAACAATAACAAATTTGTTTCAAGATTGAATAAAAACAGCAACTACAGCTAGCGAAATGATCAACGGAAGCTATAAACTAAGTATTCAATGCGGCAATAAACAATGAACGATAAAGATCTTATAGTTCGACGAAGGAGAAGATATCCAAATCTAACAAGCAAACGAACAAATATTATGGATAATTAAATGTTGTTGAGGCACGCCGATACATAGCTGATAAAGTCAGAATTTGTATTTTCTCTAATGTTTCGACTTTTGTCATTGTTGTGCGATGAGCACACACACATGCCCACTTACACTCAAGTAAATTCACTTTTGCGGACAAACAAAAAGGCCGCCTCTGAAACACCCTGTGTCTCTGTGTTGGTTGGTACGCCAGTCAAGTCAAGCAAAATGCTTTCTCTCTCAATTAAATGATTCTTAAATTGCTTAATTAAGTCTGAAAAAAGTAACAATAAAATCAAATCGCAAACTACCGACAGACAAACAGACAGACAGGCTGGCTGGCTGGCAAACAAATCGAAATCAGAAATCTCCACTCTGGTGCGAACTCATAGCATACATTTTCACATATCTGGTCACAATATTTATTTGACTTTGCGATGCAAAAAAGAATTGAATTGAAATGTTTGCCTACTAATATGAGAGAATTGTGTGTGCAAGCGCGTGTGTGTGTGTGACATTTATAATATTGTCTCATTACTCTTCTCTTCTAACGCAAAGCATTAGTTTATGATGAGAATTCGATTGCATTTTTTGTTTTTTGAATTCTAACAATTAATTTGAGAAAAACAAATGAAAATAGAAACAAATTTATTTGCATACAATTTTAGTTAATATTTGTTGGAATAAAAAAACACAACAACAACAACAATACCTTTAGTTTATATTGAATACTCTTTCTTAAATGGAACCTTGGAAAATGATTGACATTTGAGGTATTGTGTTTTATATCGTTATGTGACATTCAAACCATTATCTACAGTTTTTTCGAAGATAATCAGTGAGATTTTATTATTCTAGAAAGTTATTTCTATTGATAACGCAAAATATGAAATTTCTAGTTGGAATTTTTACACAACATTAGAAAATCATTATTTAGACTTTAATTATATGCAATGATAATTATCATGTGAAAGAATTTTAATCTACAATAGAATACGTATTGGACAAATTGAGTCGAAAATAGAGTGGTCATATATTAGGTTGGGGAAAATCCATTATTTTTTATGAACTATAGGACTTTATTTAACATGCTTCGTAATGTCCGATTTGGGCCAAATATGCACCGTTTTGTTCTATGATTTGATCATTTATCCGATTTTATCAACATTTTCGACGACCAGCCTACCTGTGCGAGGTGCATCTTTAACATCAAATATTCCTGAACGGAATCTACGAAATCAAAATAGCACATAATTGGCTGTTACAGTATCGTAACCATAAACATCATTCATAATGTTAACCGCTTGGCTTGCATTTTCGTTTTTGTAAAAGAACAACTATAAAATGTACCGAATTTTCCCTTTGTTCACTTGCATGTTTAACACCCTGTAACCCACAACGAGCATAAATCTAAAATTATTTGGTCGATACTTTACGAGAAATCTGTCAGTACAGTCATCTGCCGAAAAAATAATGAATTTCTTTTTCCCCAACCAAATATAAAAAAAGTGAAAAATTCTTTAAAATCAACACATTCAATTTTTACTCGATCAAATGTAAAATGCAGAAAATTCTTACTCTTTCAAAATCGGCTATACCTTTTGATATTTTTTGAATGTGAGCCGTATTTTTTCTTCAGATATTAAGAGGATATGTTTTACAAAAATAGTCCTCATTCGATTTAGCTGAAGGCATGCCATCTCAAAAATAATCTACAATAGAATAAAACAAAGATGTGAAGCTGATTTATGAAGAAACTGTAAGTCATAACTCAAAAACTTAACGTGTTTGTGCTTCTAGGTCCGCGCCAAGAGCTTTCATCGCCATAAGAAAATTTTCACTCCCCTCATTGTTTTTATTATCGTATTATATATTTAATCAAAGCATATATGATTAAATATAATGAATAACAGTGTAATTGTCAATTAATGTCTGCCTTAAACCAACCAGACAAATAATCATAGCGTGCTAACAAAAATTAGAGTAAACGTTATTTAATATATCCAGATTGTTATCAAATAACTATTGGGACAATTGTGTTTTTTCCACTATAGATAAATAATATATATTTTTAATGACAAGTGTTAAATGAATTACATTAATAAATAATCTATTGAAAATAAAATGGTATAACATATTATGAGGCAACTAAAAACAGCACGTTGTTCATACGCCACAATGTACCACAAATTATACAAATCCCTATTTTATGTCATACTGAAAATATTAGTATTTTTTTAATATTTACATAAAATATTATGAACATACATACAAATCCCTATATATGTTATACTGAAAATATTATTCATTTTAATATTAACGTAAAATGTTATAAGTATACATCCATGTTGACAAATTGACGTCATTATTATCAACGTCATTTTATTCATTTATATTAATATTGCCTTTTTTCCTTTCATCATTTCTTTCGTTTCAAATGCTTTACGATTTGTTCTTTGGTTCTTTCTATCTTTTCAAATTTCTTATATACCGACAAAATCTACTGCTATACACGTATGTCATAAGTCGCTGCTGAGTACTAAATTCGATGATGGCTGTTATTTTTTTTATTTTCTTTTCATTTCTAAATTGCTTTGGGTGTGATGTTCTTAATCATCACTTTACATTGTCGGTGTTGTTGCTGTTGTTGTATTTTGCTCTTGATGCCTCTAGCCGTTAGTTGACTGCTTATTATTATTTATTATCTTTTACATATCCATCGCTCGCTTTGAGATCTATGGACTACAACCTATGATGATGATGAAGATGATCATCAATTTAAACCCATATTATCGCACTTCTTCTTCGTTTTCTATAGTTAAGGCATTTACTCTAGTTTACGAATTTCATCGTTTTCTATGCCCCACACACACTGAGATATAGTCCTCATGTTGGTTGTGATTTCATTTGTTTAGTTTGGAAGTGTGTATTTGTGTATCTCTACTGCGTGGTGAGTTCCTAAACCATAGATAATCACCACCTGGGGTTTCTATCTTAGAAAAAAGAACACTTTTATTTGCTTTCTCAATCATAAGCTGTAGATGTGAGTGCTTTTTTTTTTAGAAATTTCCTTCAATATTTGTTGTGCAATCAATGTTTATTGTTAGACACAGAATAATATGCATACAAAGGTGCTCAGTTATTTTAAATATAGTAATAAAAAATATATGTGTTCAGGAAAGAGACGAATCCTACAGATAGTTATGAAAATATATAAAAATTATAACATTTAAGTAAAAAAATTGAACTATGTAATTAGGAACACATTTTTCAAAATTAATATACCTTTCGTCGTACTCCAAAAATGCTACAACTTTTAAATTTTCTAAAAGAATAATCATAAATAATAATAAATAAAAGAATCATAAGGTTCTGAAGCAGTTATAAAGTATTTAATGAGTTGCTTACATATGGACAAACGCTAAATTCTGATCTCTAATGTCAACAACTGGACCGTCTGAAGATAGAAATTGACCAGAAACGGCCAGAATTCGCCAACAGGAGAGGTATCGTGTACCACCAGGACAACGCTAGGCCACACACATCTACAGTGACTCGCCACACACTTTGGGAGCTTGGTTGGGACGTTTTAATGCATCCGGACTTGGCAAAAAGCGATTATCATCTTTTTATTGCATTGCAAAATTTCTTTAATGATCTGGTATCTGTGGGAGGATTGTGTGAAAATCGACTACTAGAGTTTTTTGCAAATAGAGAGCAGGACTTCTATGAGAGAGGCATTATTGAGTTACCCTTAAAATGACAACAAATCATACAACAAAACGGTGCATATTTGGCCCAAATCGGACATTCCGAAGCGTGTTAAATAATGTCCTATAGTTCAAATAAAAATAATGGAATCTTTTTTCCCCAACCTAATATAATCTTTTTTTCTGGTAGTGTGAACCGCGGGACAGACTTCACATTCAATGTGGCAATCGATAATTTTCTATGAGAGAGATTTGTATCAATTAAAAACTATGTTATAAAAATTGTGTTGAAAATGTTGCCCAGTAATTTTAAAATACAGAAAATCGATCGGTATAATTGTACAATTTTTTGGAACTGGTACTGAAATGTGGTGTTCCGTGCGAATATTTCAAAGGGAAGGGTAATTCATATCCATGACGTATATATAAAAATGAGATTATTTAAACTAAAATATATTGGATAAGTAGGGTTAATCCCTACTTCATTGCATAATATCAAAAATTGTTTTATTAAAATATTAATTTTGTGGATTAATAATAAAAATATTTTTCTTTTCTTTGAATTTTAAAGGAATTTACCTTATTTGTGGTTTACAAGACAAATGTTTTTGTTAAACGATTGCCTAATACATGTCATCTACGTTTCTATGTATTGTTGCTTAACATAAATAAAGTATATATTTGATAAATCATTAATGAATTGTTAGTGATTTTGAAACTATACTTTATTAAATTTTGAAAAAAAAATGTTTGTCCATGGCTATGTCTCCGACTAAAAGCAACAAAATGTACGTTTCTCTTATTTTTTAAATACATTTTACCCCGTTTAATTATAGCACTGTAAACAGTATATAAATGAAATGATGGCATGGTGCATTTCCATTTGTTTAGTGGTGGCATGCGACGGTGTTGATTGAATCCGCGATCATCGCTCAAACATTTCTAAGTATCGCATCAAATGTAAACACTGGCAATAATTATAAACAATGACAATTACACTACAGTGGTAATGTTTTGAAATCAGTTTGTCCTAAATTATTATAATAATAACATAAAACTTCTAAAAATATAATTTTGGGGTAATTCGACGTAAAAAGTGTTCAGAAAATAAAAAAAAAATCCGTTACCAGTTTTTTTTTTGTATTTTTTCATGTCTTTCATACTAAACGATGAAATCCCACTAAAATAGATTTTAAATATTATTTTATTCGCAAGTGTATTTTTGTTGAGAGATACTGGGGTATCTTTATATCTAACTATATTGTACATTTACTACGCACTCTATTTTTCCCACTGTAAAACTCGAGAAAAATATTCAAAAGTAAATAATAAATTATAACTTGTATATCGATTACGTCAATGTTAAAAATGTTATTCCTCAAAACCCTCGTATGGAATTTTCGCTCTTTAGCAGCAGCTTAAATAGTTTAGTATTCTTATAAATATAAATATTCGTTAAACATTACTACAGTATATACCATTTGTATTACTTAAACCCCAGTGATCCTCCATTTTCCTTTGAATACGAGCCTGAGCGTCGTCGTCGTCGTCTGTTGGTAGTAGTGGAGTTCTTCTTATTGGTGTCGGGTTATGTTTTTGGGTTTCAAACTATTTTCTTTTCAAATGATTTTCATTTAATAATGTTTTGAATTTTCAAATATTTAGCACAACAAAAAAAAAAAAAAACGTAACAAATGAAAAAAACCTCTAAACCCCGTTCGTTGCTCGAGTTCGAGGTTTTTTGTTGTTTATTTTTCAATTTCAATGGTTTTTATGTTGTTGTTATCGTTTTTAAGGCTTGTTATTTTGTTTTGTTTCTATTTTTCTAATTCACTCTTAGTTTGTTGTTGTGATTTATTGTAAATTTGTGTTTTTTTATTTGGGGTTTTGTTTTAATTTGTCAATTCACGGAAGATCGTAAGCGCGATCGTAGTTACGTTGGTTGATATTTTGAACACCGCTCGTCAGAAACTGTGCTCAGCCTCCGCAAATGTGCTCATCACACATATGACAATTGCGACAACAGCCGAGATACATTCACTCGCTCGCTCCCCACAAAGACACACAAGCTCACACACGGTACTGCAAAATCTAAAGGCGACTCGGCTCTATGACAAATTGTCGTTTTTCTTATACTTTTTCGGGGGGAAATAGAACAGGCGTTATTCAACCACTACATGGGCAACACACACACACAATGACAGTGATCGCAGAGCCAGCCAGCATCATTTTCCTTAGTGTGAGTACAATTGCTTCTGGATATTGTCGAGAAGATATGCCGCCAACATCTGCAGCATCAACAGCATTCTAAACAAAAACAAAAGTGACGGCTATGATTGAGACGACAAGAATCAGATGCAGAACCACCGACGTCGTCGTCTTTGTATAGCTTAAATTGAGCTTCTTTTTACGCTGGGGAATTAGGCGAAACATGGATGAATGGAGGCCGGCCAAGAAACGTTCACGAAACCGGGAATCTTCTGTTTTATTTTTTTGTGAATCGAACGTCACCGTAACTCTACTTCTCGGGCACGAAGGCGGTCTAGTTAAAAGAAAATCTTTGGTTTCCGTCGTCGTTGTTTTAAAACAGCGGATTTAATTATTACGTTTTTGCGAGTATTTTTTTTAGGTTTTCTGGTCAAACGTCACTGTCGGCAGAATATCAAAAGCATTTTAAATTAGTTGATCTTGAAACCGATGTAAGCCGCAAATGTTTGTCTTTTGGAGGTTGTGTGTATAAATTTCCAAAGGAAAGACGTTTAGAACACACGAAATTTCTTTGCATATGATGTTCAGTTACCGCTGTGTTTTCGTGAACTAATTTCTCCTAAGCTCGCAACTAATGCATGAAGCTCACACACAAAACCACGACGGCAATTTGATGTCAGTTGGAAAAAAAAAAAATCCAAAATCGGCAAAAACATTGAATGCTCTGGACGTCGCTGGTCGTCGCACAACGGTAACGATGACAACAATGGAGAATGACAATATGACCACCAGTGGTGGCTGGACCGAACAGAAGCGTAAAGTGATTGTGACGGGTCACGAGGGGACCACTGAAATAATGATGTGTGAGTATTAGAGTAATTTGTGCGAGCAAGTGAGCACAATACGAGATCATGCTCAATTGTCACTGTGTAAGTGAAATAATTTAAATGTGTGATGATTACTAGAGATCATCATTGGGTTGCTGTCGCTGTGTTTCTTTGTTTTTTTTTTCAAACCTAAAAAAGTAACAAACTTATTGTACAAATTAAATAAAAATATCTTTTTTTACAAAGTTCGGATATGTCTGTGTGTGTGTACTGGTATTTTTGGACAGCTATAATGCGGGTCAAATAGAATTTGGAGACAGCAAAGCTAGTGGCTTTTCGTTATTTGTCACGTATTTGTGACTTGTAAGTCAGATATTTATTATAATTGATTCAATCGATTGTTTTTATATGGGTCATTTGTTTTTAAATTATGAAATATTCGATTTTTTTATTATAAATTTTCCAATACTAAATAATGTTTTGGATTTGTAGTGAAAATGTCTGAGCTTACTCAAGCTTAATTCATTGTTGTTGGTAGTTGAACTCTTCAATTATGTATTATTTTTCAAATATTGTGGTGGATTTCGACAATATTGTCAAATATATTTCATTAGATGTGCGTACGGTCAAATTTACTTCATTAGATGTGCGTGTTGTATATGTCATTATAGTATCCGAATGAAACCCATCCCATTTCACATAATAATTAAAGCGTGTCCACAAATGTCTGTATACGACAGTTCATTGCAAATGAACTGCCCAGTATCGGATTCTATTCTAAGTACAAAGTGGTGCAATAAAAATCGAACCAAAGCAAATGAATCGAATAAAATAAAATTAAATAATAAACAAAACAGACGCACGCTTACAGAACGACACATACACACATTCACACCGGACCCTGCAAAAGGTCACTACAATGTAATAGTAATTCGACACTGGGGCATAATGTGATTAAGCGACGTCATTACAAATTATTTCAACATATTATGAGCATTATCATGCTAACGATGATAATGACACTTTTTGGAATGATAGTATTTAAATAAATAATAGAATCAAAATCATATGGTTCTGGGAGAAAATACTAAGGTTTCATCAAAATCGTGGTTTTTTATTGGTTTAATTTTTTATTAATTTAGTGTTTATTAAATTATGTTTTTGTTTTTATTAAAAAGTTAATAAAAATATCGATTTTAAATAAAAAGATACAATTTTTACTTATAATAAGTAAAGTTTGTGTGACATATTTACTGAAGGCGTCGTGCAAAATAATACACTGATAAGGAAAACATTCACTCCCAAATGTAAATTTGTGTAGTATCTGGATTCTAGAATGCGCAGTGAGTTGTGAAATCCAGTCCAGATTACCGAATAATCTGGATTATAGAGATTGCAATACTTAAAATACTTCAAAATTCTGTTTGCTTGTGCAGCTCCTGTTTTAATGTTTTACTTATTCATCCTTTTAAAATTTTTGTTACAGGTGCCAGGATAAGGATTCGTGATGGAACGTATGGCTGATACATTGTAGATAATTTTGTCTAGAACTAATTGAGCAAAATGCTTCCGAAAAACCATCCAATCAAAATTGGAATCTTTTTTCAGGTCGTCGAGGCTTTCATTTACAGTCTTCGAGGCTTTATTTTACATTATTAAACTTTCGATCGAAGTTAATTTTGGTCTAAAAATCATGTCAGATATGAGTAAATAATATTTTATCTATTTTTAACAGAATAACTGCAGATTAAGAAAAACGATTGGATTGCACGTGCTTGATCCGAATATGAATAAGATTTTCCGTTTCTAAAAATTATAATCAAATTAATATTTGAGTTTATCAATGAGTGTCCGTATTTCGTCGTTAAATTCACTTCCATGCGAAGCATTTGAGAACATTTTTTTTTTAGATTATTGATTTATTATTAATAGACCTAGTTCCTACTAATTTATTGAGGAAATTTTATACATTTCATTCATTTAGATAGACTTTATTTTTATTTTTCCGTCTTGGTTGCAAAAGTTTTCACAATTTATCCCCCCCACGATTTCGCATCTTGGTTGACTTTTATAAATACTATAGTGCGGTCATATATCTGTACATCAACATGTCTATACATACTACTCACTTCACGTATGTGTGTGTGTGATATTATCACTTAAAATTTCATTCTTTTCACAAATCATTTTTCTACTTTAATTTGAATACAATGGGATACCGTGTGTCCTATACGAGAGAATAATTCAAATGTAATCTGTTGTATTAAGAAGAAGAAAATCATCATCGTCGTCGTTGTTGTTGCTGTTGTTGTTTGTCATTAAACGACGACAACAAATAACATCGGTCACATACCGATCGCATAATGCCCGCAGCACCTTTACCTTCCTTGTCCCCCGTCCTTCCGTGTCCAATGGTAGAGAGTAGTAATAAAAATCAGTGGTGAATTTTGTTGTCTCGCTTTTTGCTTTACAGGAGCTGCTACAAAAATAAAGATCTACTTGCAGCTATCTCCATTCGTACATATGTATGTACACACAACTTAGATACATTAAATAACAATCAATGATGGAGAAGGTGCTCTATGTGGTTGGTGCTGCATGTATTTTTCTGGGTGTATGATTGTGTGTGTGTGTGGAAAAAAGCAAAATGTTCATTGTTGTTGAAAAGTTGAAAAAAAAGAAATAAGTTTGACGTTCTCTGCTCATACAATAGAGCCAAACACAAGCTGGACAAAAATGTATCTTTAGAAGATTTAAGTGACAAAGTGAATTAAGTAAGATTTGGTGGTGATTGTGGTTGTTGTTCTTAATATCGTTTTCGATGTCTTCTCTATTTTGTATATGTACATCAATATATGTTGGATATTTGTATGTAAAAATGTGGTCAATCATATAAATCGGTTGTCGCCAGTAGAAACTGACTTGCCTCACAAAAACACACACACACACGCACACAAACATTTGTGTGACTTTTATTGTTGCACGAATAAAACTAAAAAATAACACACAAAAACACACACACACGTTTTGTGTTAAAAAATAATATATATTTTAGAAATTTAAACCTCATTTGATATCCCTCAAATAACGGTAGGCGGGGATATGAAGGACCTACACCCATTTCTCAATCTAGCCTTTTTGGTTACTTCACACACTTTTTCATGAGATGCATTTGATATATTTTCTTCTAAATTCATTGTAGAAATAAACCATAATTAAGTAGCGTATGTAAATTACAGAGGTAATTACATTTAATTTAGCATACTTTAAGGAGTTTTAATTAAATATAATTTGTTTCTATAAAACAATCTGTTTATTTCAATCCAAATATATATTTTTTGTTTTACTAATTTCCATTAAATCGATGTTGACAATGTGGTAACACATGATTACCAAAAACATGCATTTCCAATATTACAGCCAATACAATATAGGCTAAATAGGAAATTAAACAAATTATCGCTACAACAAAACCCAATTGGAATCTTGTCAACATAAATGAGCCATACAGTATTAAACATGTGACCACCATAATGACAGTCGAGTGGAAAATACTTGTCGAATTAATTGCAATGGTCTGTTGTTGGGAATTACTGGACATGAGTATGGTTTTGAAGAGCCATGGAATACTTAAGCAAAAGGAAATGTTGAAATTATTGGAGCCAACGGCATTACAGACTGCCATTGAACCATAGCCTAAAATAATACAAAGGGGAAATTTCTTGAACACAAATTAAATGAAAGCAATAAGTTTACCTTTTTTGGTAACAATAACACTTGATATTGCCTCGGGAATGCTTGTACCAATTGCCAGTATTGTTATGCCCATTATGGAATCGGGTATTTGCAAATAATAACCTATTTCAATGGATAACATTTGTATGTGGTGGAAAAACATCACAGGATTTATCTGTCATACCAACCACGGTCAGCATCCATGATATTAAATATGTTAAAATTGATATCCACACAACGGACATGATTAAGCCCAGTATATAGCATTTACTTTGGGACGTTCGTCGCACATCTGGTATGGTTAGAAACATTAACACTTCCAATGGATAAGAGATGAACCAAATAAATTGTGTCCATTTATTTTCATTCACTGGCCATTGTTGGAAATTGAATGGTTCTTCTGCGGAATTATCTGGATCAATCATTTCCATAAAATCTTGTACCGGACCACGGGGTATAAAACAAATGCATGGACATTGTTTTTCGGGATCTATGGATTTTGAAGAGAATTGCATAAAAATAGGAAATATTAGCAAATTACACATTTATTACTCCAACTAAGTTAGTAATGCTGATTTTAGTTATTTAGGGGGCCACAACTACTACAATCAAAATTATCTATCACCCTTTCTATAGATATTTTTTTTGAAAGATTGTTGCCATTTTTGAAATGGCTCTTTATCCCACAAAAAGGATTTACCTTCCTTTCATTATTAACATTTAAGATAATAACCTCTAAATCGATTTTGTATAACACCATCCAATGACAAATTTGTGATATTGGTTAGAAAACACAGAAATAGTATTGCAGCTTCATACCAAAATATATAACCATCATAGATAAATATGCCTAATAAGATTATATTTATTAAATTCCATAGGAGATCACGGGAAAGTGGCCACCAATCCAATGAGACTCCCTGAAAGCAAAAAAAAATTAATTTTTAAGATATACCTACAATAAGATCGCTTGTGACTCCTACCACCATAGCCGCTGTAAAACCACAAAATGCTGTTATGGCTAAGCTATTAAAGGTTGAAGAACCGACTATGGTACCAATACCCATATCACCTTCCGTCAAAAACGTGGCATATAAATTGACAAAAAATTCTGGAACTGAGGTGGCCATTGCCAGAAATGTTGCTCCGGCCACATCATAGGACATATCCAATTCTAAACCGAGAGAAGAGAAATGAAAATACATATAACATTTTCCAAAACGTGTCACTACATCACTCATACTATAACACAATCTCTCCACTGAGGGTACACAATATTCATCACAGACAATGGCCACGCCCAAAAATAAATACATTGTTATGACAAAACAGATCGCTACATAGTCATAACGAATAACTTCTTGGGTAAACCAATTGGGAAAGGCATCAATTCCACTGATTGTGCAATTTTCGATATGTTCATGATTTCGATGGAAAAATTTATAAACTTGAAAAAAGAGATTGAAAACATTGATGAAATATGGAGCCTAAAAATATTATCGATCACTTACTCAAAGAGAAATCCCTGTCATTATTATAAGCAAAGGCCATCCGTTACGATTTATTTAATAATTTCTTTTACGTTCTATTTTACTGACATTTATATTAACGTTTGAAACAAAAAACAATACACTCGAAGAAAAATGTTAGTGAAGGATACTTGAAATTCTTCCAATTCTTTGTACATACACATAAATGTTTTTTACGTTAAAGCTAGTAACAGATCCAAATATTCCCAGCTATTCCAAGATGTCTATGAATAAAAATCAGAGATTGGCATTCAATTTAAAATTGTTCTTTATTAAATGTGCCGTTTTCAATTTACTCAGAGAGCTGAAATTTCGCTTTCTTCAAGGAACTTTGCTATGTTTTTATATATGGCAATGTAAATAAAACCTTTAATTTTTATTTTGAAATTCAAAACAATCATTTTCATAACCGAATACAACAATAGTCAAAATTTTTATTGGACCAACATACTTGAACAGATCGAAATATTAGTAAAGATGTCTAAATAAATCAGAGATTGGCATTCCTAGTTACCATTTTTAGTCCGTCAAATAGGAAGAGAGCGATATTTCGCTGTCTTAACTTTGCTAGTTTTTGGAGTAAATAAAACCTTTATACTTGAAATTCAAAACAATCATTTTCATAACCGAATACAACAACAGTCAACATTTTTATTGGACCAACATATATATATATATATATATTCATTCTGTTGTTCAATTTTCATTCTAGTGTATGATAAGGGCATACAAAAGAATATAATACACTTAATTGCGACCCTTTATTTTGTACACACAATTGTTAGCCCTTGTCTTTTTGTTCACCATTTTATTGCGTTCAATTATTTCTTTCATTTTTTCTTCGGCAGTTATTTCACTTATCTGCGACAGTTTTAAGATGGAATTTGACGATTAATTTTATTTCGACAATTGATATTCGCTACTGATGTCATTGAATTTCTTAATTGACGTCATTCACAGGTGCGGCAGGTACGACCACCATTACAGAGAGGTAACGTTTCCATAGAAAATATATGCGTATGTCCAAGAAATTTCAAGTATGTGTGTCCCCTGTTATCAACGACTTTGATTTATATCCCGATTAAATTATAATATTTTAGTATTTGTTATTTAGAACAGGAAAAAATACAATATAAACAGACGATGGAATAGAACCTCTAGAAAATTGTAATTTAATTTTAATTAAGACCCATAGACCAATGGTCTTGATAGTGGGCCACTTTAGAGGTTTAGTAGAGGGTTTCTTTCATTAAATTGCGCAAATCGAATGAAAGAGGGAAGTTTTTCTTTTTGATTTTAGATATGAAATCACAATGTCTTCTCTGGAATTTTCGGCAACGGGGATTTCTTTTAAAGCTGAACATGTGCAAAACATGTGAAATGAAAGTTAGTCATATTGTATTATTATCTGGGCCAGACGAAATTTATCGAAATATTTTTTTACGGAAGAATTAAGAAAAATTATCAAAACATAGATAA
The DNA here is from genome assembly GCF_032173495.1 of Musca vetustissima. NCBI lineage: Eukaryota > Metazoa > Arthropoda > Insecta > Diptera > Muscidae > Musca > Musca vetustissima. Next base: position 1,400,236 of record NW_026876336.1, on the reverse strand, counting down.
ATATTATTTTTTGGTCATTTGATTTAATTATTATTAGAATGAAAATATCACACTTTAAATAAATAAAAAGGAAAAATGTCAATGATCTTTAGAAGAAAAAAATGTGAATATCGCTAAAAAATATTACCGAGTTCAAACAATGCACATATAGGTTCTAACGATGAACTATTCACAATAAACAATTATCAGGTATAAACAGAGACGCCACCTACATTCTGATTCTATTTTAGTAACGATTCTTACCAATGCCAGTTTTGAGACATTTACCTGTTTTAATAAAACACGTAATTTATATTGTCAGTTCACTTGATTACACTGTGCGACAAAATGATAGATTTGGCGTCATCTGCATTTGTAGCTATTTTATTTATGTTCTGAGATTATATTTATTAAGTAAAATTCAAATTCTTATTGGTCGTAAGAATTGAGGTGGGGTCTTCAAAGACGAAAAATCGATATTTTAAGATCATTTGGGTAACATTTACATTAAACCTGCTTTAATAAAACTAGTCATATTTCTTGGCAATTATGACGTATCTTCGTAGAATTTCATAATCAAAGTCCACTAATTGTCATAATCAATAATATACACCCAATAGCGAAAAGGTTTCCATAAATTTGCGTTGCACTGCGCGAGAGAGAAAAAGAATAATATTTTGCTAATTTTTCATTCGTTCAAGATTAACAAATGATTTTGAATTGTTTATACAGTTTTGTATAATCAAATTTGTTTTGCAAAAGAAAACAATACTCTCAGACCACATTTAGTTAGTTAGTTAGTTGGACACACGCTACGTTTTTATGGACATGTACTTACTAGCCGCTTTTGATTTGATTAGTTTTACTACTGATAAGGGACATCCTCTCTCCCTCGGCGTTAATTCTCCCCATAATGATTGATTTATAAACATAGTTTAAATTTAGCTCCAAATCGTAAGTAAATATGTTTGAAAATGTAAACATTTGTCAAACACCTAATAAATGCTAAACAAAACTGGAAAAATGCAATTTTATATAGGGATGCCAATTTCGATCTTCTGGGGATTTTTTGAATAGCTTGGAAGTGTTGTCAATGGAATACATGTAAAGATTTTAGAGCGATTTACAGTCTGGTTGAAAACTACACTTTTGTAAGGATGCCTAAGCACATACTTGTGGTGAATGACTATGAAGAAAATATGCTAGACCGATCAACAGTCTACACTACAATAATTCGTTTTTAGTAGGGATGTCAAAATTGATACTGGCATTTTCATTATAAAACGGAAGAATTCTTCTTCGAATTATAATTTTTCTTTAAATAAAAATTTCCAGAATTATCTTAAATTCCCCTTGAATCTACCTATAACCTAAAACTACTACCTGATTCCATACAAAGTATCTACCTGAATCTGGTTTAACTTTTGACAGCAGCCAAAAAATCCGTTTCTGGAAATTTTCCATAAAATGTGTAATTCTGTAACAAGACTTATCATTTATTTGCCATTTGACGGAAATTTGTTTTCTTTACAGAAATGTACACACACACAAACAATAAATATTTTCCCTTTAGAAATAAAAACAACATCAAATCACATGCGTGCGTACATAAGTGACTGCAATTGGCACGAGGGTTTGCATTCATAGAATTCAGACGTTCAGTGAGACAACGATCTTTTTCCGATAGAGGTGGCAACGCATTCGCATCAGCAGCAAAACAATAATTCAATATGACATTTTCAAAACGATCCATTATCAATTCAAAATGGAAATTGACGAAAATGATATTCATCTTGAGAATGGTGTTGATATTTGGGATATTAACTCTGTTCTATTTACGTTACTTGCTGATGGGTACAGCAGAGGATTTGAATGAAAACGAAAATTGTATGAAAGTTTTGATAATAATGACAATTTAATTAAATTAAAAAATTCCAAATATTACAGCATGGATTCAAAGTTCATATAATCGCAAAATTTTATCAGTGGATTATGATTTGGATTTTGGCAATTGTACACCTCCTGCAATCTTGGAGTTTCCCTCTGATGGCTTAAATCGAGAACAACGTCTACACGGTTGGATAATCATACATATTGTGTTGGTGTTCTATGGGTTTTGGTTTCTGGCAGCAATATGTGATGATTATATGGTGCCAAGTATTGAGCAGATTTGTTCGAGTAAGTTAAATCATTGAAATGGAACAGAATTTGAAGAATATCAAAAAGATTTTAATTAATTTTAGAATAAAATTTTTATTTTTTAATTTTAATTAAATTTAATAATTTAATTTTATATTCTCTTACAGATTTCAAAATTGACGAAGATGTAATTGGAGCTACTGTTATGGCAGCGGCGGTCTCTAGTCCCGAACTATTTATGAATGTCGTTGGTACCTTTATCACCAAGGGAGACATTGGAGTGAGTGCAATTGTGGGCTCAGCCGTATTCAATCTTTTGGCTGTGCCAGCCTGTTGTGGACTATTTGCTCTTAGCTATCTAAAATTGGATTGGTGGCCAATTACTCGAGACTGTTTAGTATATCTTGCTGCCGTCTTAACGTTACTTGGCATTCTAAAAGATGGCAAGGTTTTGTGGTATGAAGCTTTTGGCTTAATTATAGCATATTTCGTATATATGTTGGGTAAGTTCAAAACAACTGCCCTTGGAGAAAATTGTACAACAATTTTTAAGCGTGTGTTCTTTTTTCCATACATACAGTCATGTATCACAACCAGAAAATGTCCACAACAGCTAAACGACTTTTACAAACATGTGGCCTGCACACACCTCAGTATCAGGAAGTTTGTGAATTTACACCACTATTGCCAAAAAATGATTCGAAATTTAGTCTTGCCACAGAGGCATATTTGAATTTGGAAAAGGGTCTGCATTCATCACACATGATGTTGTATTTGGAGCAACAAGAAAAAGAAGGTACGTACTCAACTGTCATGCACATACATTGTCATCTTCAGCTAAGAAAAACTTTTTTTTTTTTGTATAGAAAACATCAGATCGCCCTGGTCTTGTGAGGGATACTCAAAAGTGGAGTTTATATTCCGCTGGCCCATAACTGCACTTTTATGGTTGACCGTGCCCAATTGCCGGCAACGACACTCACTCAAATATATAACATTGACGTTGACTATTTTATGGACCGGCATAATGTCCTATGTGGTAGCATTTGGTATAACAATTATTGGTAAGTATTATAAATGGTAATTTGTTTATCGGAACCGACGAAGTTGAAGCAGTCACAGGCCAACAATCTTATCGCTTCGCACACCCCCAAAAGAGCCTTTAGACTTTAAAGAGATTTAAAAGTATTGATAACTTGGTTTTGGAAAACATAGTCGCATTTATTTTTAATGGTCATAGTGCCATACAAACTGTATTGCCAATTAAGCGATATATTTGTGGGCAGTGTATTCGGTTTATATGCAAAATAAACTATAAAAATTAGGCGAATACTTGAAATATGGGGAATATTTAGTTAAATTGTATTCCCACGATTCTATCAGGATATGATTGAATTTCTACGATTGAATGAAAATAAATTTGAAGAAAAAAAATAAATAATTTCGTCCAGATTTACATTAAGCAATTTTAATTGTCTTAATTCTGTAGTTTGTTCGTTGAGAGAGTGAATGGGGTTTGGCAAAACACTTCGCCTCTCCCGCCCTTAAGAAAAATTGCCTAATGTAATTATGGTATAACATTGTACAATTGATACATTTTTGATAAATGTTTTGTTGAAGAAACTATGTACTATTTTTACGATTTCTTTGCTAGACAGTACTGGTCACTCAGAGTGGCTAATTCGACATTTGATTGGCTAATAAGAACCAAAATGTGCTGACAATCGTTCTATTCTCATTGTATTTTGGAAAATTAAATTGTAACCACAAATATTTTGGATCGAAGTCGATGTTACCGTGAAAATGTTATCGTGGATCGTTCGTTGTATTCGGTTTCCGTGTTCTTTTTTTTTAAATTGTTAATTTATTTGTTTAATTTTATTTTTTAGGTGATACCCTGTTTATCCCCGACTCTGTCATGGGACTCACTATATTGGCTGCTGGTATGAGTATACCGGAAGCAATATGTAGTATTATAGTGACACGACAAGGACAGGCTTCAAAAGGTCTTAGTAACTCCCTCGGTTCGAATACATTTGACATTTTACTTTGTTTAGGTCTACCATGGCTGGTTAAATCCTATTTTTCACCAGATGATCCACAAGAATCGGCGGTAACATTAAATTCCAAAGGATTAACATTTACCAGTGTTGCTCTGTTGACATCATTGGTGGCCCTCTATGTTATCTTTGTACTTAACAAATTTACATTAAATCGGAAAGTTGGCCTCTCTTGTCTGATACTGTATATTATTATAATGACTCTAACAACGTTAATGCAATTGAATGTATTTTTCCCTGTCAATTTACCCGTTTGTCCGCATTAATTTTAGACCGTAGTTGTTTTTAAGTATTTATTTTATAAGGAAGAAACGAATAATGTTAGTAAAATATTAATTTTAAGAAAAATATATCATTAAAGAACAATTCAGTAGAAAATTTGATTTTCAAATAATTTTTTAAGCAGAAAAAATTGAACTCCGTAAAGAGTTGTTCAACGTTGAAACAAATGTTAGGCGTTCTTCTCGAATACAAATAAATATATAAATTTATCAAAAATTCATTAGAATTCCATTTTCATCTAATATCTTTGTTTATAAAGTATACAACAAAATTATCTACAACAAATTGTCTTTATAATCTATTAATAATTTAAAAGTGATAGTATACCAGATAAATACGAATATTTTATAAAGAATATTATATAATGTTATCATTTGACCATGGTGAAGTTCAAGAGTATTTGAAAATGTAATCAAAATCCGATTTCGAACGCTGTCGATTTTGCAAAACAAAAGAAACTGGGAAGACAAATACTTTCGCACGTGCCTTCTTACGCCAATTAAGAGAAAAGTGGACGATCAGTCTGCTCAAAGAGCAATGGCCATTTTGAAACTCTTCAAAACTACCACATGACGAGGATTTGTCGATAGATGAGCCAGATTAGATAATTAGCCGTGATTTCTTATAAGTGATATTTTAATTTAACTTGTCATCGTTAAGTTTTAGTGTTGATCGTTTGAGAAGCTTGTTTTTTCATGATGTTTATCTGCCTTAGGTTTCTTGGTACTTAAGAGACTACCAAACATATCGAATCGTTAATTGTGGGGTAATCTGAGATTAAGTAAATAATAATAAATTTTACCTATTATACAGTAGTACCGTATTCGAAACATTTATTTGAGGAAAAATAAATTCAGAATATTTTGAAAGAATAGTTTTAGACATAAAACGTCATTTAGCGTGTTAATGTGTCTGTTTTACATTCCTATGACCCGTGCGAGTATATTACGTGTTTGTATCCAGGTTCTTTAGATCTAATTGTAACTGACAATGTATGAGTAATTATCTATTTTTTGCCAAAAAAAATTATCTTTTTTTCTTCCAAGAATTTCAATTTATTTCCCACGGAAATTTATTTCGTTTGATGTTTATTTTTGGGATTTGTAACTAATGCCGACACCATCACCACCCACATAACACAAATTCCTATTCCACCCCTCAGGGTTCACATGAGATTCGAATGCCAACAAAATAATAAATGAAGTCTATTCCTATTTTTTATGATTTGTCAAAGTGTCATTAACACAATTAGGCTACTACCGATAATGGGATCACTTCTCGTTTAGATTTAGGTACTCTGGCGAATTTAGTTTATTGGCACAACAATCTATCAAACCATGGTAGGTGCTGATAAAGAAGTCAATGCAAAAAAAAAATATGTCTACTGGGTATCGAATGAACATGGCTTATCATTGAATATCAACAATCAATTATACCAAGGGCTTTGAATAAATCCCTCTTTAATTATGCCGAAACATGTTTTTATTTTATTATCTCTTTTATAAAAACGGCTCTATATTACAAGTAAATGAATGCAATCAATAAGCCAAGGATTAATTGTGAAAGATGGAATTTGTCATCAGTCGCATTCATAACCACAAACTATTTTGGAAATAGACCTTGAAGGATTTCTATATTAGTCATACAATCATCGATTGATTCTAGCCATTCATGGAATTTAAAACCACCAGATAAGCGATATTTCACATGTTGCCTCCATCGAACTAACACTGCTGGTGGTGATGGTGGCTGCTGCTTCTTAGATCATAAATCTATTTACGATTTTGACATAGATATCGTTCGGTGGAAATGTTTAAATTAGAATTGTGCATAAATTATTCAACAAAAAATAAAACAATGATAAAATAAACCATAAGCATTAATATAAGTAATAAATAAATTTATTTTCTATCTCTATGAACGAGGTTAGCTTAATAAGTTAGTAAATTACTAACAAAATGAGTCAGCTCAAATGACACTGAGAAAAATTCACATTCTGGATGACAGCCATAAATTTTTGTAATATTTTTACGTGCGAGAGCTAAGTATTTTTTACTGACTGAGTATTTTTTACTAGATGTTTTACTAAATGTTCCAAAAAATTCCAAAAAAAATAGAAACAATACTGTATTATTGCAATTTTGAATTACCCCGAAAACAAGCAAAAATTGTAGTCAAATTAAAAAAGAATGAAAACAAAAATTTATTTCTCCTCACGAATTTTGTACGAATTGCCACAAAGTTTTTTATTTTCTTTTTTATTAATTTCTATTGCAGGGCCTCATCTGTCAAAATCGCGACTTAATATTTGCTTTGGGAGACATCATTTGTCATAACAACATTAATTTGGACTGCCTATCTATGGCCATTTCCAATGTAGGTATGTATATTCAATTGAACATATTTCCTTACAAATTGCTCAACCCCCCCCATTTTGCTTATTTAAGAATTTACATTTTCTTGTTTCCTTATCAAAATTGCACCTGTAGCAAAAGATTTATTGATACCTAAAATTTCAGCTATTACGCTGATTTTTGACCACCTAACACCACTAGGGGCTATCATACAATTCGAAAAAAATCAAGCGCAAAGCGATAACATAAGATACGAAGACACCTCCAGTCGTCAGTGATTTATAGCGATCTAAATGCGTCACTGTTGAAGTCTTTGACATATCGCTAAATATTTTTATTTCCATTTCTTAGGGGTATTTATTTCAATACAACTTTTCTTGGTGCGGCTATGTCAATGGCAAATCTTAACTGGAGAATTGAATGGGGCATATATCAATAATACCAAATCTCCCGAAATTAGAAAAAAAATCAGTTTTGCCCCTCCGATTGATGGGCCTTTTATCACATTGTCGGCAATACTCTGCGCAAATAATTTCACTCTCCAAATTCGTTTTGCTGTAGTTATTGTTCCTACTACTACTGTTTTTGGATGTTTCGTTTTTGTTTGTTTTCCTTTTTGGCGGACCCAATTTATCTACAACTGATATCGCTAAAATGTCTCCGGTCCAACCGATAATACCGATCAACTTGAGAGGGCTGGCAAATCGGTGGTCGCACGATTGTCGCTTACGAGTTAACGAACTGTGCGTAATCATTCGAAAAACAAAAAACCGATGACAGACAGATATCAGCCAACCACGGCGACCACCAACACTTGCTCAGTATAAACGCTGCCGATAGCCAGCCAGCTAGCTAGTTGGCCGAGTATAAAATTAATAAAACAACACGGTCTGATTTTATTCTCATCAATAGTGGCCGTAAAGACGTTTGTCCTGATTTCCGACAGAAAAGTAGACGCGGTGTGGTAAAAAAAAGAACCAAAAACAGTTAAACGTTGTAAATTAAACACAATTGGTTATGTTAGAAAAATTTGCGGATTTACAAAACGTCGTTGATAAGACAAAATCGATGAATACCAGCGCCGTAGACGCCAAACCATAGACGGTTCTTGTACTTTTGTTTATTTCCAAAACAAGAAGAAATAAACAAAACTGGTTTGAATTTCCGGTTAGTTCGTTGTGCCCAAACCGAAAGCGGAAACGGTGAAAATTTGCAACGAAAAATCATGTTTTGAAAAGCTTCGACAAAAGCTTAAAACATACTGGTGTTAAAATTCACTAAGCTAAGACTAAAGCTTGTATTGTTTATTTTGGAAGCTGTGTAACGGTGATACTGGTTCGGTGAACAAAAAAAAAATAAAACGAAACGAAAACAATTTGCTTCTCGTCTCCAAGCGTTTTCTGAAATCGAAAACATTTTTGAAAAGTAAATTGAAAAAAAAATATTGTCCAATAATAAATAAAATTAACTACATTGAAGCATGTTTACGAAATGTATGCTGCACTTGGCTGTGCTATTTTTAATATTTGCCCATCCATCAGCTGTCCATGGATCTAATGGTGAGTTTAACATACAAGCATTTTAAGATTTTTTCTAACATATACAATTGATTTCATTTAATTTAATATTTATAAGTGGAAGTCTTGACCTGATACAGTGTTTTTTCTCATATTAAAAACTGAAATAGCAGATCAAAAAATCATTTGTTTGTATTTCGGGGTTGTATACAACTGCCGACGGAAAACTTATTCCGTCATCATATGAAATGCTTTAAAAGTTCTATATCCAATTTTTTTCTTCTTTGGGTCATAATTTTGGGAGCAATTTGGGAAATTTGTTTTCCTTAACAGAAGAAGTTTTTTTCATACAATATATGTACGAATTCATATATTCATAAATTAGCCAATATTTTATTTTTTAATATACGCATTTCAAGACGTCAACAATCATTTATCGTGGTATCCTAATAACAATGGAAAAATTTACTTCAAAGTTGTAATTCTAGTTTTGTGGAATGTTTTCATTAAATTAAAATTTAAAATATTTTAAGAACACTACTCCTATTATTCTCAATCCTGGTTCATAAATGACCCATTCATTCGTATCTGGCTTATTGGATTATACAACAATTTTCATTTATTTGAATTTGTAATATCCATGATTCACTACCAAGACCTAATACTCCACTGGAAATTCAAATTAAATTTTGAGATGTCATGTATGCACAGACTTTTAAGTGAAAATTTTAATTTAATATTTAGAAAGACCATTTGGATTTTCAGCCAAATTAGATTTTTAATTGTTAATTTATAAGAATAACCAATTTATGGTAAATTCCAATTACGCTATGTAGATATGATGACAGTAAATTAGCTATTATAGGAAAGTTAAAAATATAAAGTCATTTTTCAGAATAAAATTCCAACAACTACAACTTAAGTACTTGTCAAAAACGAGAAATGACAATAACAACTACAAAAGTCGATTTTTTAGCCTTTTTTGCTTTTTCGTTGATAGCAATGATAAAGCAAAATTAGATTTTCTATTTTTATTAATATACACTTTAAATGATATAATAATACTTAAAAGTACAGAAAAAATAAATAATTATTTCAAAGGAAACGTTAATGTTGCCAACTCAAAACAATAACCGATTAAATCATTAATATTTTGGTTGATAGCAAAGTAGGTGAAATGGCAAAGATTCTATGTGATTTGGGGTATATCCCCGCAACGACAATACTTAATTTTCTTAGAATTCGCCAAGAAGAACAAATAGGTGCTGACGTTTATGTATTTGTAATTAATACGCGAACAATTAACAAAGCTACTTTATTAAATGATTCTAATCGAGTTATGTATTTAAGAAATTTGCTAATTGGATTCTAGAAACCCAAAAAAACTATCTACATAATAATTTTTTAATATATGTTAGATTTTAAAATAATTATGCAAGAGAAATTTCTATGGAATAACCATTAAATAAAAGTAATTAAGTCTATCCACCATCAATTACCTGGCCTTGTAAATTACCAAGTTTTTTTGTTTTATTTCAAAGTTCATAAAGATGAAATACAAAAATACAAAGAACAACAACAAGACAATATTTATCAATAAATTTCCAATTGCATTGTATGGGAATTATATAGATAGATACTCTCGTCTGAGTACGGAGTATACAAATTACGTTTACTATTTGTTTTGGCGCCCAACATTTGTTGCCAGTTACTTTGGTTATCTCAACGCGCTTTGGGAATTGCAATTACAGCAAAACAAAAATTCCCATCACTTAAGAACGTTTACGTCGTATCTCCTCCTATTTTTTTTTTTCGTTTGAAAAAAAAAAACATCGTCATTGCAATATTTTATTTACCAAAGTTTAAAATTGAATTAATTAAAAGCCCTTCTAACAAAAGGGTCTATACAAAATTAACGAATAAATTTGTAATGCATTTTCAAATATTAAAAGGGGAATTATTGAAGGCAGATGTCAAGGTGTTAACATTTTTAAACTGAAATTAGATAGCATTCACGCTTTTTGAACAGATGGAAACTTTTAGTTTTCAGTAAAAAAGGGTGTTGTATTTAGTTTTAATAATATTAATACATTTCAATAATTTTAAATGCAACTATGTCAAATTTCCAACAATAGTACCGTTTATTAATGTTTTTTAATAGTAAAACTAGGAAAAGTGCGGAATGTTAAAATTCGTCTAAGAGTACAGAGAGAAAGAAAATAAAAGTCATGATGTTTTTCGTATTTTTGTAAGTGCCTCTTTATTTAAAATCTAAGTGCTCCTATATCGAATTCTTATCACATGTTCTACCACCGTGGTTTAATCTTTTGTAAAACTTTTATTACCAATTATTTCAACAATTATATCATTAAATTTACTATCACTCCTAACCAAAGGATACAATCTAAATGTTTTACTGGTTGTAAGGGGAACTTTTTTGTGTAACTCTTTGTAGAAGTAAAACATATAATAATTAAATCAAATAGCTTCATTACATCGAAGTTGTACAACAGACACGACAACAGTAAATCGTAAAAAATTGATAAGGTATCGGACAAACATACGTATACGTATGTATGTATACGACTTATGTCAGGTAGATATGCTAGCTAGGCCTACACCTGTAAACCACCTGAAGTGGGGGATTTTTGTTTTGCAGCTCAGTTTCAATGTGAATGTCAATGGCAATTTAATCAATGTTGCATTGATTCAAATGGGATTTTAGTAAACTCCATTTATTGATTTCCATTAAACTATTTTCTTGATAAGGTATTTTTTTTTCTTTTCAATTTTTTTGTTTTTTTTGTATGTCTTGCAAACAAAATTGCATTTCAAACAATTATGTTTTCATATTTAAAATTCAATGTTGAATTCTTTAGAAATATATTATTTCAAGATCTTTCATCAACAAAAAAGACGACCAACAATAGTAAAAAACCCCAAACAATTGAACTTTGAATATTTCAAGTATTTTCAGCCAATTGAGTGTTTTATAATCGGCCGACCGGCAAAACATTAATTCTCACCACAGCACGTGTCACGCAATAATCATGTTGTTTATTTGCTTTAGCAATTCTTTGATAAATCAACAAATCAAATAAACCGCATAGAATACAACAACAATATAAATATATAAAACAAAAGAAAAATTCAATTATTTTTTTCACACCCCCAATCGACATACTGATATGATGTGAAAATATACATAAATACATAGAAATATTTTAGGAGCCAGCTGGCTTTTGTTTAGACAATTAAAGTTCAATCAACAATTATAATAAATTAAATGAAGATGTTAGTGTCAAGAATATATATATATAATATTACAGGCAAAATTACTCAAAATTCCATAAAAACAAATTTCGAATATATGATTTAATATATTCCTGCAGGTATTTCCGTATACTTTATACGATCTAACTTGGAAATACCTAGTGAATGTTACATTTTGTATACTCGTTCCCGATATTTTTATTTTTTTGAATGAAAAGAAATATTTCAAGTAGCTTAAATTTATTTTGGAATTTACACAAATGTTTTATTGTTTTGATCTTGAAATATATATATATATATATATATATATATATTTTTTAATGATAAACAGTAATTGATATGCAAATGAATATTAATAATATAGATGACATACACAAGAATATAATAAACAATGTTATGATTAAATATTGCTGCCATTTATAAACTGGATCATATTTATAAAAACAAAGAAACCCCGATTTTTTAAGGAAAAAAGAATTTTTTTACTTTGTGTTTTAAAAATAAAAATTAATATATCGTTATAATGTGTACATGGTGAACCACCCTAATCAACATAAAAATATATAAGCATGCAACTATTATAAACAGTCAATAAATTATGAGATGGCTAAGAAATAAATTCCCCCGAAATAATCACATTGATATTGAAAATCATCATTACAAATTTATTACACTGTTTCCAACATTTTTCCAAAATTCGGACATGAGTGTCCTAATTTTAATATAACTGCATTGTAAGCACTTTTTTGGTATGAGAAAATCAATTTTAAAATAAATTATCAGTTAATAGGAGAAGAAAGTGGAGAATGGGTCAATCGTATGTCAAATAACTTGTTTAGGTTATTCATTCTTCAATTTACAGTTTTGAAATCCAAAAATTTAATAGTAGAAATTCGAAAAAAAGAATTAAAAATTAGCAGATTTTTTTTCAAATTCGATACTTGAAATGATCTTTTAAGACAAATATGTCAATTGTATATTTATAACTTTTGATCTACAAAATGAATATCCAATCATGCTCATAATAAATATTGAACGAAAATATTAACCGATTGTCCATGGTGTTGTCAAAAAAGCTTTTATATTTGTACTTTTGTTTTTGTATAAATAAATTTCAAGAAACTCATATTCGACGGGGAAATTCAGCTTCTAAGTAGATAATAACATTTGCTTTTCAATTGTTTTTGTTTTGTTTTTTTTTTTTATTATTTTATTAATTGTTGTTGTAGCTAAGATTGTTTTGGTTTTCTTGCGCCAGCGCATGTGCCTTATTGTCTAGTCTAGTGTCTGGTTTTGTTTTGCCTTTGCACAAAGTTCAGTTTGAGTTTGAATTTCGGTTTTTTTTTTCAATTATTTTTATTTTAGTCTGCCGTTGACGTATAAAACTAACGATAAGTTTAAAGTAAAGGTTTATTTACACTTGAAATGCTCAACAGTCAATCAGACCGATAGCGGATCGATCGATATCTCTCTGTCGTTTACTCGGATCGTATCAAATTGAGTTGGAATATTTACCAGATATGAAGAGTACGTGAATCGCGAACGGCATACACAAATTAAGAATTGAAGTATTTACTTCGTTGTTGTTATTGTTGGCATGAGTTTTGAACATAAAAATCATTTTCCAGTGTAAACAAAAAACAAAAAAAAAAAAAAAGATATTATTACATTGCTGTGTGAGTGTACACTATAAAATTGTTTTAGCCTTTGTGGTAATGAATTGAAAAAAAGTAATAATAATTGTAAATAAAGCATAATAATTAATCGTTTTACAAAATAATATCAAACTAAAGGCAAAAATCAACCACAATCACTATTCTCGTCTCAAAACCAATAAACTAAAAGAAGAAAATGTGTTATTAGTATTGGCTAATGGTATTAATAACTCATTTAAAAAACCAAATATGAGTCCAATAACGAGACATCCTAGTCAATGTGATTAATTTAATAAATAAATAAATAAACGATTACTTAAACAAAGTTTAAAAAATGGATTTACCTTGGAGAAGGTGGTGGTATTTTGTGGGTAAATACTTTTTTATATTCTCAATATTATAAAATTAAAATACATTTTTATAGTTCCAATAAATATTTATTCTAATTAACAAAGACTTTGTAAAAGTCATGACATGAAAATATTACTTGTGCTATCATCATATATTGTTTTTGCCCCCACCCCTGCCTTGCAACCAACGTTTGAACCATGGCATTGATTTCTTTTTTATGCACCTTTGAGGTAATCTTTGAAAATAAAATTTATTTTGTTTACAAATATCGTTCTAGGCAGCCGCAAATTGTTACAGTTTCGACAATTTTATTGGCTTTTGTTCAAAATACAATAACGTGATTTTGTTTTAATAAAAATATATATGTGCGAAATTATATGTTAATGACCGCAATGATGGTAACAAATCAAGCTCAAAGACTACAATAAAATTCAAATAATAATGTGTTTAACTAAAAAGGAATAGATAAGTTGCAAAATTCTTTGTTTAAAATATTTATTTATTATTTTGGAGTTGTCTTTCCATAATTTTGATTATTATTCGCAATATTTATGGAATAGTTTTTTTAAGAATCTGAGAATTTTTATAAGGATATAATTATCTAAAAATAATTATCTCCAAAACAATCAAATTCCCATTATCTTAATTATTTTACTATCGGTAGCCTCGATATCACAAAACAATATTAGCATATTGTCATAAAAGTACCCATAACATTTTATGGTAAATAATGATGGTAAAGTACCCACACTATTTCCTTATTGGAGTGGAAGCAATGCTCGTCATTATTTTCCCCCTAACAAAACTGACCTACCTTTCCTAGCAAATCTCTAAAAATAATCGCATGATTAATTTCGAACTGTTTACACTTTGCGCAATAACTTCTTATCGAGTCTCATAAACTTTGTATCTGGAGAAAAAGGTATTTCCACCGAAATAGACGATAGTCTGGCAGACATTTCTTTATTTCATTCTCTCGTCTAATTTTATGCCACATAATTGATCGGTAAAGTGTCTGGAATGTATGGAGACAGACTTTTGTTTTTATTTTCATTGTTTTCGGTAATTTGCTTTGCTTTTTAGAGCTTTATGGTATTTTATATGGCCCATTTAAAAAGAACAATTAACTTATCTAAAGCAATTCTCCTTTAAATGTCAATAAATACTGACAAAATACTAAAATAATTATAAACTTTTACAAAAAAAAAAATTATTTAATTTAATAGAAAAATGATGAATGATAATGGAGTGAATTTAAAAATTTCCTCAAAGTGTTATCAATTGTTAAATTGTATACAGTTTGGTGGCAGGTAGAGTATATATTTTGTTTTTCATTTTCAAGAACCATGACGGATGGCTTAGTTTTTTGCGTGCTATCAATATTTGCAACATTTTTCGGCTTATTTTACTAATTTTAATCGGTAATGTCGTTAAATTAATTATTATTAATGTTGGTTTCATACCAGAAAATTAATAATTGCTTTGCAAAATCAATACCAAGATATTAAATAATAAAATAATTATTTAAAATTTTGAATAATTATTTGAATCCAGGGATCATTTGAATGTATGGGATCATATTATTTAATATTTAAAAATATAGTGTTTTACACATTTTCCGCAAAAAATGTCTTTACCAGGACGATATCTCTTTGTTTACTTTTTACTATTTTTTATTCAATAATAAATAAAATAATGCAATGACCATTCTAACTTTAATTATCAATAAAAGTTTACAGGCAGTCTGGACATAAATGTTCATATCTTGCGGCTAAGTTGCAATAATTCGCCCAATAAATCGTTTAAATGTAAATAAAAACAACAGCAGATACTAATTTTTTCAATAGACAGAATGTCAATACAATAGACAGAACATTTATTCTGTTTATTAGCTATCAATTACCTTAGGTAATTTTTAAATAAATTTCTAATATAGTTTATTATTAATAAAAGGATATGGTTTTAAGATAACGAGCTTTTTATTAACATACATATACTCAAAGAATCCCAATTATTCATTTTACTACGATACGACATTTCAGCACCATTATCCCCAAGGCCTATTAATATGGTCATCCAGGGAAACCATTATTGTGTATTTACATTCATTATGAAAACGTAAAAAAATTCAAATTGTTGACATTATACTTGAGAAAAAACAGCGGGCTTCCGCTTGCTGGGTGACCTTATTAACAGATCTTGACCGTCCCTATTAAAAAAACCAAAATAGAATTCGAAAATTCTCGGTAAAACAATTTTAAATATTGTTCCTTTTTGCAGTTTAGTAAAATTAAAATTATTTAATTTCGATCAGCCATTTAATGTCGGGATACAAACTATTTTATTTTCCTATCGAAGTAAGTCTCGTCTAACAAGCCATAGTGTGGAACAAAATTATTTATGTTTCATTTCCCTTAGAAATGGTATTTTTGATTATATTTCTCAAGTGCAGCAGATGCAGCTAACGGTCCCAAAATGCACCTCATTTTTAATACGGCATTTCAAAAGAAATCTGTCCAGCATATTATACATTACGTCTCTATAAAAAATATCTCTATAATTATCAATAAATCGTTAAAATAGTTCAAAAGTTTCACATTTCAAATAGAAAAATTCTTAGAAAATATTTTCCCAGGAATGTATAAATTAAACTTTAAAAAAAACAATCCGACTACTATCTTTCTTATTAAGTCTATCGACGTTAATCTAATTTACTATTAAATTGAATTAATTGACCATTTTTAAATAATTATAACTCTATGTGTCATTGCCTAGTAATTTAAACACCAGTTTCTAGAGACACTTGCGTTCTGCTAGCACTTATCACTAAGAAATGGTATGACAATGAATTGTATTAGATAAATATACGATATATGGTTTCCCCTTTTGTTGATTGCTTTGAGATTATTTCAATTGTCAGTTGCACGACGCCTCTCAGCCAACAACCACACCTTTGGCAAGATAATTGTTCCGCAGAAACTAGAACTAGTGGTAACAGACTATCAGCCGTAACTCGAAAGTGGTAACAGTTTTTCACCTCGTATCTATTGAAGAATTAGAATTTGCAACTCTCCTCGATTATTACATTTGTAAGGAAGACGACACTCTCACCGACGGTTAGATTATGGAATACAACAGTACATACTTCTGTACTCACTTTACGATACATTTAACTGTCCAACACCATGCATTAATGTAATACCATCAATCATTTTCACATAATGAAATGTTCCCAAAAAATACGTATGCACATACATAAATATTGTGCTGTCATTCATGTAAAAGACTGATTATAATTTTATCACTTAATTCCAAATGCACACACACACATATACGAGATAACTAATAATTTTGATTTTTCTCCTTTTATATCTTTTTTTTCAGAAAACAATGGATCCCTGACACAGCACACACAAAATAATTTTGAAACATTTTTGCAAAATTTCGAAGATTTTGTTGCTTTAAACGGAGTTAGCCGGGATGTGTGTCCCGATGAACCAGAAGCATCACCGCTGGACGATTTCCCAGAATTGTTTACAGGTAAAAATCACACCTAACAAACTTTGCGTACCGATAAATCAAAACTTTACCACTTGAAAGATAGTCAAATATTTAAATTAAAAACCAATCGGCACCTAACCACGCCTGTACATATCTCGGTTAAATTACTACATATTCTAATGATATGACTTGCGTCAAAAACTTCACAGACAAATGGAAGACATGCCTCTGTATAAGTCATCAATAATTGTCGCCTCATTGCAGCAGCAGCAGCAGCAGCAAAAACAATATTTTTGCTCTGAAGAAGTTGAAGTTATCGGTTATATGATAACATATCTCAGCCCTGATTACTGAGGAGTCAATTGGAGGGAGTCAAGTGTTCCTGATATTAACTCGTCACCAATTTTTTTTTCGAAAAAAAAAAAAAACAATTTTAAAATATTTAAAATGGCGGCAACATTTTTGATAACTTATAACCAAACAAATTAATTATTTTTTAAAATGACAAGACCTAGTAACTAGCCAGGGAGGCCAAGTTAGGAAATCTCAAATCACGTGAAGCGATTGGAGCAGTGATTTAAAAACAGGAGATTCGTTAATCGAAGATAACTTGTATTTGTTATTGATTTGTGATAACTCATAGCCTGACAACTAATTTCGACAAATTTGAAAATAATTTTAAAGCTAGATTCGTATCAGTTAATTTATTTTGTTTTTGATATCTTTTCTTTCCAGTTGAACAATTGCGTCAAGGCTGGGTTGTTCTGCATGTCTTTGGCGCTATTTACTTCTTTATTTTATTGGCCACTATTTGTAATGACTATTTCTTACCCACCGTCGAATGTATTTGTGAGGATTTGAATTTGTCCAAAGATGTGGCTGCCGCCACCTTTATGGCCACCGCCACATCTATGCCGGAATTCTTTACCAACACCATCAGTACCTTGTTAACAAACTCGGATATGGGTTTGGGTACAATTATCGGATCACTTATGTTCAACACCCTGGGCGTAGCCAGTGTGGCTGCATTGGCCATCAACAAGGTAATAGCAAATCCCTGGATTTCTTTTTATTTTATTTTTGATAACGTCATCATCATTTCTTCATTTGTAGCCTGTCCAATTGGATTGGTGGCCCATTGTACGCGATTGTTTCATCTATGGCTTGAATACAATTATTCTAATTGTATTGGCTTGGGGTGGTAACATTACATTTGTGGAATCCTGTGTAATGATGGGCTTCCTGGTGATATATTATTTGGTTACGTTCAACAACAACAAATTCATGCCTGCCATACGAGTATTTGTGGAAGACAAATTGAATTGCTGCATCTCAACAAGATACGGTATGAGAATCCCTAACATTCTTCTGTATGACGAATATTTCAATTTAATTTTCCTGTCTTTATTAAATTTCTTTCAGATCTCACCGAACCTCCAGAGAACAGTGCCAAGGCTAAATTGCCTTTGAAAAAGGATCCATTGACTGGTAATGGTTTGTTTGTGGTTAACTTACCAGAAAATACCAATTCCATGTCGTCGCGTGTCCAACTTACACACTCCAAGAGCTGTAAGTATAATAATCATATTGAAATTAGGCCTTGAGGTTTCCAATAACTAACTTCTTTCCGCATTGTGTACTAGGGGATGGCGAAGAAGCATCTATGGAACTGCCAGCTAAACTATTCGCATTGCCTCGCGGTGAATCTAAAGTCATGAAATTCTGGTGGGCATTCACATTCCCAATTAAATTTGTCCTGAGATGTATTATTCCTCATCCAGTCCAGTACCGTAAATTGTATCCACTTTCGTTCATAATGTGCATCGTTTGTATTGGCGTTAATGCTTACATGATTGTCTGGACCTTAACAGCCTTCGGTATGTGAAGAAAGCAACTGTCTGTTTTTACTAGAATATTTGTAATTAATTCGATCTTCGATTAGGTGTTGCAATTGGAGTACCAACAATTATTATGGGTCTCACCTTCTTGGCTGCTGGTTCCACAACACCTGAAGCTGTTTCCAGTGTAATATCTCTAAGAAATGGTAAGTATTTCAGACAACCTTGAAAGTAATGATGTACTGACTAATAATTCCGTTCCCATAGGTGAAAGTGGTATTGGTGTATCGAATTCTCTTGGTGCCAACTCCTTGGCCATTCTCTTGTCATTGGGTGTACCATGGTTCATTAAAAATTGCATTCATTTTGGCGAAGCTCAAAACATGATCAATGTCGCTGCCCAGGGCATCGAGTACAGCATATTCATTTTGATGCTTTGTACTTTGGCGCTTTTCCTTGGTCTCAGCTTTACCGGCTATCGTCTCACCAAACGACTAGGCGCTATTTTACTCACAGTCTATACCGTATTCATAGTGTTGCAGATCTTGATCGAAATGAATGTATTCTTCCCCAAGAAATGCTAACGCCAATCTATCTAAGTATTTTAGATGTACCTTACACATTAGATAATTTGTAAATTTAATTAAGACTGTTTAGTTTATAAACAATAACAAAGGAAACTTCCATGTCACAGAAAAAAATGGGAGAACGAGACGAAATTTTAATATATTTCTTTCCAAAGAGTTCTAAAACGTAGTTTAAAAATGTTTTCAAACCAAAAATTAGCTGTGTTTTTTGTTTATAACTACCAAGTACAAGTTTTTAATTAATACACACCTCATTTTCATTATTTCGGTTTAAGTTTTTTTCTTTGTATCCAAAATTTTGAAAATGGGGTAATATTTTACAATAATCAAGTATTTATAACATTTTATGTGGACTTGTTCCGAAATTTCGAAGTAAGAGTGTATACTCATGTGTATTTATTTAGATTAAAAAAAGACAAGACAATAATTACTCTTCTAATTTATTAATTTTATACGCTTTCAATTCGTAATAAGTCTTATTTTATTGTTATTTAGTATTTTAGATCGAATAGCGAATAAAAACACAACGACAAATAAACAATAGAAATTAAAAAAAAATCGTGTATTACTTTTTTGGAGGAAAGTAGTAATCAGTTTCAAAATATGAATATTGCAATTTTAATGACAATCAATAGTTCCCTTTAGCCACACAAAGATAATTCCTGAAGAACATCAAATTGCAAAAGGGCTACCCTATGTTCCCGATCTTTTATTTTTTTATTTTTATTTTTTTTTTTACTATATTCCATATTATATAAAAACGTCAGTTATGTGTCAGGACATAGACTTTTCTAATAATCTCTCATTTATATACGATGTAGCACAGTCTGCCCCAATCGACTATAGAGCTTTGTTAACATTTAACCAAAAAAACTTGACGATATTTTAATATCTCCAAACTTTCACATAATGCTAATTTTCTCCTATATAACATGCGTATTTATATTGAGCGTCGATATGTAATAACACTTCAGAATTCCCTCTAACCATTCATGCAAAATTTTTGAGAATCGGTTAAGTATTCGCTGAGTTATTTGCGTTTGAAGTCAACGATGTTCCGAATTATACTTACTGTTCGGTGCTGGGCACCTATTACCTGAAAATGAAAAACCACACAAAAATCCATTTTTAAGAACGGCAATTTTTCGTCATGGCTGCTGGTTTGTAAAGAATAGTATAGCATACTTTTAGGCCAAATGCAGTCTGTGTGTCTGTCGTTCGTTTTTTAAATTAATGTGTGTGAATTGTTGTTTTAAGCTCAAATTTAATGTAACACAGCTTACACATACATACACAGTAGCTACTATGAAGAAAAAAATTCTTTCCATTTTTACAAGATCGATTTTTGTGTGTTTTTTCATTTTAAGGTAATAGGCGCCCAGCACCGAACAGTAAGTATAATTCGGAACATCGTTGACTTCAAACGCAAATAACTCAGCGAATACTTAACCGATTTGTATAAAATTTGCACCAATGGTTAGAGGGAATTCTAAAGTGTTATTACATATCGACGCTCAATATAAATACGCATGTTATATAGGAGAAAATTAGCATTATGTGAAAGTTTAAAGATATTAAAATATCGTCAATTTTTTGGTCAAATGTTAACAAAGCTCTATAGTCGATTGGGGCAGACTGTGCTACATCGTATATAAATGAGATAAATTACATATGTGGGCTTACTAAGAAAACTAAACAATTGACACTTTTTTCTTGTTTCATTGGAATTGTTTTCTACTACCTGCAACTTTTTAACAAATTGCTCTATTAACACAACAAAGGTACCATATTAAAGGGCAAATTGTTGTCTTTATTATAGTATCAACAAATTTTATTTTAAAAACTTACTTAAGGTTGTAATTTTTAAATGTATATTCAGAATATTTTTTGACATATAGCAGTCCATATATATAAATTTCTGATCAGATATCGAAATAGCTAGAGTTTTTACCTTTCATATGATACCAATTTGATCACTATACTCCAAGTATATCAAAAGTTATTGAACATTGAAGAAAATCCTAATTTTTTTGTTTTCTCCATCTCCCCAGTCGCTAAATTTACAGGTCGTAAAGGCATATTTTCGAAATTCATTCATATTTTCATAAATATGAACCTCTTTGTGCGAAAAATTCGTTTGGTGGTTGCGTTTCTAAATTGCCGCTTTAACCTAGATTTAAATAATAAATTTGCCGTTTATATCATAAAGCAAAATATATCACCTTCAATATGACACCTTATTTGTGTTAAATTTACAGCCAATGAAAGATAATTCTGAAGAAACCCTTGTCACAGAGTTACTCTATGATGTAACGGGCACGTAATCATTACTAATGGTATACAAATGCTGAATTATTAATTAATTAGTAATTTTTACATTTCAAATTCTCAATATTTCCAAACCAATAATTGAATTAACGGAAAATCATTACCTCAGTGACAGAGTGACATATCGCAAAAAAGAAACATCCCTTAACTTTGTGCAATGTAAACAAAGGATACAACTGTCACTGAAGGACGACAGCCAGCCTCAGAGAGAACACGATAGTGAACCAAAGAGAATCAAATGTCTTATTTGACATTGCAATTACAAACAATTCGACAATTTTTCGGGTTTATTGAAGAGTTTGTTGCCGTTTTTTGCAAGTAATTTATTGCAGCAATCAGACAATAAATCTTTGAAAGCTACAATCGAATCTACTCAAATCTTGTACACATTAAATTGTATACCAAGGAGTCCCATAAAGATGACACCATTTGACGATTTTTCCTATTTAATAAATTTTGTCTTACTTGGGGAGGAACCGGTAAGTTCAATGGAATTACCACACATACGAAAATATATTATTATGGAATATTTTGGATGCTTTCATTCCAGACAATCGAAGATTTTATTTTGTTGGTTGGCACATTTGTGGCCTTTGTTGCTTTCATTCTATGGTGTTGTTTTCCCATACAACCAAAGGTACTCGAATCAATCAAATATTGACTTTTCCCATATATAATGCATCGCTTACTTTCAGGACTCAAATCATCGTCAATTCTCTTGTAAAACCATACATTCAATTGATAATAGTTCACAGCAGATCCACACCAGTTATAGTAAAACATCCTCCTCCAATTCTCTTATATACAATGATTACGTTCTGAGAAATGGCTCCAGTAATGGTGGTGGTGGTGGTGGACAAACCAGTTATCATTGTTGCACCTAAGTACAGCAACAGCAGCCATTGAATAGATCGGGGGTTTTCTAAACGAAAACGCTTAGTAGAATAAGTGCTGTTAACAAAGTTATTAGCATGTAAATGTAGAAAAAGCTGAGCTATAGCTAGCTTCCCGTGGAAATGTGACATTGAAAATAATGACAGAAATCTAGCCAAGTATATAACTCCTTGAATGAATTATACCCTAAAGTATTTATTTTTAAATTTTAATTTTAAAAAGGTTGTCCTAAAAGCATATTCGACTTTATTTTATTCAGATCATTACCCGCTGCAGGGAAAACGCTTCTAAAGCCTCTACAGATCAGATCCCAAAACAAAAAATGACGAAGAAGAAACTGAAGCCCACATGCAATGTAAATATTTCATAAAATGATTTTCAAACCTAAAACACGCTTCTAATAACCAAAACTGAAAATGTCCAATTATTTATGAATGAATTTAGAAAAAATATATTTGTTTCTTATTTGTATGTATGTATTTAGTTTTAAGTAAAAATTATACTGATAATGTGTTTTACAAACTAAGAACAAGCAATTACATATATAATTTATAAAAAAGGACAAAAAAAAATATTACAATATTCATTTGATAGACTGATTCATTGAGATGAAACATTAAAATGCAAGCAGTGACATGTATAAATTAATACATAAAAAAAACAAATGTTAATGAACATCCCCAAACAAATTATAGTTAATGCAAATCAATATTAAATAATTTTTTGGTTATCTCATTCCAATTGATCTCATATTTATTTACAAAGGCTAAATATTATCTAAACAAATATTTAAAAAATAACTAAAATACATATTTTCTTAAATATTATGCTAATCCAAATCCCATAACCATCGATACGAATATAAATCGAATAAATGAATGAATATATATTCAAATATTGAATCAAAAAATCAGTTTTGCGTTTTACCAGAGAAATTCAATAATAAGGGAGGGCGGTGGAATCCTTTGTCTGGACTTGCTGTATAAACAGCTTTAAGATGTAGGGTATACCGATGCGGGTATGGACAATCAGAAAGACAGTAGATTCATTCTATGACAGATCAAAAAAAACGTTCAATACATTTACCACGACTTCTAAAGATGATGTTCATCTCATTACGAGTGATTATATTTCTCGTCATCGTAACATTAGAATAATATTTCATAATTATTAAATATCAGAAACTCATTCTGGAAAGAATATTTCATAATTTGTAATGGAAATCCTTATACAAATCAAAGTCACTGTATATACCACTCCTTATGACTGACGATTCTAACCCTAAAATGTTTAAAAATTTGAAAACACGAAACCTTTTTGACTGTAAGGTTATGGTACTAGATGCTAAAATCGATGTGCCCTTCCATTGTGAAAGAGGTTGTATATAAATTCTAAATCACGACTGCGTGCAGGTTCTAATTTTCCGGCAAGAAATTAGAAACTGTCGTTAATCTATAAAAATCGGCGACAACGAATGCCATTCTGTCCCTTGACTTCAGTAAAAGTCCCGTTGAAACTGTCTCAAAATTCAACATCTTTCAATGGCAATTCAGTACGAAAATAAAAAATAAATAATAACCACAAAACAACAGGAAAGTAATTCAAAATCTTAAAAACTCATACTAATTTTAAAAGAATAAAGTGTTTGAATCCAATGAAATATTCTTTTAATAAAATACTCCAAGTCCGATAATATTAAAAGAACTAATCGCTTCAATCATGTTATAAATTCAAAGTGATTCAACAAAACGAAGCCAACAAAATCGATTAGTCGAATTTCAGCTTATACCATGTTCTGACGAGCATTCGAATTACCTACATGAATTAACCCATTCTTACAACCTATCATAGATGAAAAAAAAAATTGTATATTCTTGCAGGTTCTGAAAAAGAAATGCATATTTCTCAAATTAAATTAAAATTTATTTTAAAATTTTAGTAATATTTTATTTTTTTACATATTTTTTTTAAATAAACGAAATTTAAGCAGACGAGAATTTGCTGCTGTCGGTATTTATGTCGTTACAAAATCGCACCACTAATGTAAAAAAAGAAATTTAGTTGTAATTTTTTGTTTTATTTAAAAAATTTAACATTTTGGTATCAAGATAATTTGATAAAAAATTGTTTAAGAAACATCGACTCAAACCCGAATGCAAGCCGCCTCCGACGTCTTTCAACATCGCCGCATGATTTGTCCGACTTGCCGTCTTGCGGTATCCCTAATCGGCAATTCTGCCATGCCTCATTCTCGATAATACGCTTTCTAAGCGGTGTCCATCATACCTCATTCGTAAATTTCGTTTTTCCACTTTGATTTTCTACTTTATCGGGTATTCTGCCGTTCTACCCATTTGCAGCAGGTGGAACGTTTTTAGTTTTTCTTTCAGTCGCAAACGAAGGCATCACTCACATCACGGGAGAAGTCGCGTCGAAAAACTTTGTAAGATTAAAACATTTTTAAGAGTAAATTATTTAACAAAAAACGTTGAAAAATGTAATTGCAATAAATGAAAACAAAATTATAAATACCAATTGTTTCGAAAGAAGAAGAAAATCGTGCTAGAAGCAAATTTACGGCTGGGAAAAAAAGGCTTGCGTTTTTGTGTTCATTCTTTTTCTTCATTCATTCTCCAAGCCGAAAAAACCTAAACGAAAGAAAAGAACGCAAATCCTCCATACCCGTGGCGAGGAAAATTCAATTCGAAACAGAAAAGCAAGCAATTCGATGTTGCCTGTACGCAAAGTTCATTTCCAAAAATAACAAATTACTCAAAGTTATAAAAATCGAAATCCATGAAATATAAAATAACACAATAAAGCAGAAGAAAATCACGGAAATTTGTTAAAGCGGACAAAATCGGGGTAAATTGTGTCTGTGTGCGTGCGTTTTGTGCTGTATCGTCGTCGCCGTTGCCGTCGCTCTCTTTCTCTGCTGGTTTGGTGTGTGTCTCCCCCTCCAACAACGACAAACGTCGCGCCCAGAAAATGTGAATATAGTCAGTCTCAAATAAAATGTAATAAAACAAAAAGTGGTGTTGACAAGAAAATTGAAAAAATCCAAAATTTATTTGGCAATTTCTGAAAACAAAAATAAATTGCAAAAAAAAAACAAAATTTTGAAAAAAGAATCTCATCGAGAGATAGAAAGATAAAAAAGGATAGTGTTTTTGTGCAAAAAAATGTGTTTGCTGCCGGTAGCGCTGTCGTTTACGTTGCTGCACTCGCAACTGAGCTGCCGACGTCTGCCGAAGGCTTAGTTAGACGACTGCAAATATTTAGCATACACACTACAAGTCATATTGGAGTCTAATATCTTCTTCATTGTCATCATCGCCTTCATCATCATCATCATCGTTGTCGTCATTTTGGATGGCGTTGTGCTCTCCTCTCTTTTTTTTGGTTCATGGCAACACCAACGACCGACATGTTGTTGTAGGAGAGTTGAGATGCTGATGTTTTGTAGCAGACAGACAAGAAGAAGTCAAGTCCCAAAGTCAGTGTAATTTCCGTCTGTTTGGTATTTTTTTCGGTTTGCTTTTGTTGTTGTTTTGTTCATTTGATTTGTTCGAATCGAAAACATTGTCAAACAAGAACACACAAGGAACAAAGAGTACAAAACAAAAAATACAAACTAAAAAAATCAAAATTCCATTTCTTACTACACACAAAAAATTGATCGGAGCTCCTTGTATTTTTCCCCAAACACCAACAACAACAAAAAAAGAACAACGAAAAACTGTTCCCACACACATTATACACAAAGCACGGCAGCAGTAACAACAACAATAACATCATTATTTTGTTGCCGTTGGATTGTTCTTCTTTCCCCTCTCTTTCTCTCTCGCTCAGTCACTGTTCTCAATTTTCGAAGAGTTTTGTTTTGTTTGGTTTCTTTTATATTTTTATCTGTTTGGCGTGTGTGTGTGTTTCGTTTCCTATCAACTTGCTCTCTCTCTCTGTATTTTTTCCATTTCCCTTTACTGCTGTCCCCTTCCTAAACCCATCAACAACAACAAAACCGTGCGAACAGACAAAAGAACTCAAATAAGAACCAACCAACGTTTCATTTCGTTTCTTTTTTTCGGTTTCTGTTTAGTTTTGTGTTATTGCCATCATCACAAACAACAACAATAACTACACCACGACACCAACAATAGCAACAAAAACACATTTAATATATAACTTAATTTTTTTTTGTTGGTTAAATTGGAATATAAATTATGAAAATGCTACAAAATACTAATATCGGCAAGACACACGGAATTCGAATTTTTTCGTTCACCGGAAAGGAATATCAAAACAAATCGATATGAAATGTAAGTTGTGAAAAGTTATAAATATTAACTAAATTTAGAAGCATTTATTTGTATATATGTTTTCGTTAGAATTGTTGAAAAAGAGAAAACTTAAAGAAGGCTTTGGCCGAACATGCTCCACTGTTTTATTCATTATTGAAAACTATTCTAGATTTAAAATTTACAGATGTTGCAGATCTCAATGCCATCTTAAGGAACAGTATATTTGATATAAATAGGAGTATCCACTAAAAAAATTGGCGACAATGCAAAATAAAATTTTATCAACTATTGAATATTCTTATGTAGTCAGTATCTCCTTTGGTTTAATTATTTTTTCTATTGACAAGCATTTGTCTTTTATTGTATAGCCATTATTACTACAACAAACATTCCCAAGAAATGTTTCAGAGTCAGGTACCTAGCTCCTCCACCATATGCATGTTGTTTTTTTACTCAATGGCTGGCCCGTTTATTTAATTCATGTGGAGCTCTGCTCGGTCATAAAGCGTCGTTGTTCATTGACATTGTGTTGTCAACGTCTTTGGGAAACAGGTCAAAGAAATCTTAAATTAAATAATAAATAAGATGTGGGCTGAGGCCGATGAAATGCTAATGACGATTAAACAATGCAACAGTTATCATTTGTATTCCTATACCATTTTTATAGGTTAGGTTTCTGTTTTTTTCTCATTGTTAACTGTAGGACTGCAAAGCTTTTTTGCATTCGCTAAATATTAATAATACCATTTTGCATTTGCATTATGTTTATTGTATTTATCACATTGCATGCTTTGTGAGTCAGCGTTTTTTTCTTCGCTCGTCTGCTGTCAAACTTGTTTCGTTTATTGAACTTACCGGCAACATCATTGTTGCGGGCAATGCCATCTGACGCATGCTTTGAATTTCCAAAGATTTATATTGACAAAGATCAGTTCTCATGCATTTACAAATTGCACACAGTTTTTGTTCTGGCTCTACTCTGTAGCTTTAATGGCTAATTGATGTTGTTGTTGTTGTTTTTCACTGTAAGTGGGAAGCATTTTGTAACAATGCTACAATCGTTGACAATTTCTTAGTATATTTAATGTATTCATAGGAAAGTCTGTGAAATTAACCTAACTTCCGCATTTATTTCCGTATTCAAAGGACATTTTTACAAAATCATTTCATTTTGCATTTTTTAAGTATTGCAAAGTTATGAAGTTTTTTAGGGTTTCTATTAATTATAAAAGTCTTGTAAAAATACAGGGATCTTCATAGTTTTTTCCAATTGACCATAAGAGTGTTTTACAGAACTTTTATATATATAGCATATAGGTATACGTTTTTTTAGAATTGTATAAAGAATTTAAACGATATTTCGTGAGAATAGACGACCAAGATCTTCTGCAGAGCATAGAGAACAACGTGTTTTATAGAGCATCTCTGAACAGAAAGTATTTTAGGGACCTGTATTGTAAATATAATTCCTCCCAATGTCTTCTTTTGTACATAAAATTCATATTGGTATATTCCGCGGGTTATAGAAGACTTTCCCTGAGGTCCCTGTTCCCTGTGGATCATTGAAAACTTTCTTGAACATATATGACATCGAGGTATGTATTGAAATACTTAATGCCTTTATAGAAGATATACAATTTAAGGATTCTTAAGGCATTTCATTAAACCTGCAATCTCAAATCAACTTTTATTCATAGAAGAACATTAAAGGTCTTCATCGATTAAAATATACATTTAAAGTTTTCATTTTGATTATTGAAGACCACTGAAACGCTCATAAGCCCGATATTGATGTCGATGAAAGTAATCTTTAGGTCTGGTATTTTCTAGAGATCCTTTATGGACAAAAGATAAAGTTACGAAGTAATTTTGTTTTTTTTTTTTCTATAGACGTCGTCGTAAAATCCACTATGGTCCATAAAAGGCCTCTGTTGCTCTTCTTATAAATATTTTTTCTTCAATAGCTTGTAAATTTCGAGGCGGATTATTAACATTTCACATTTCCTAATCACTAGCTTTGAACTTGACAATCAGAATTATTCTTTGTTCAATCAGTTGCAAAAAAACGTTCATGAACTTCTAGGGGGAAATTTGCAATTAATCTCACTCATTGACTTTCACAGTTGTTGTTTATTTTGTTGAGCTGTTCTCAATACACCATTATTGCTCTGCTTCTCTCTATCTCTCTCGACAACAAACCCCATGTCCATGTTCCAAAACAAAGAACGAATTAAACAAACACAACCCCCTCAATCAAATGATCGTCGTCGTTGTCGTCGTGGTCTTCATGTTCATGTTTTTATTATTGTTTGTTTTTGTTACTGCTTTCTTTTGACAAAGCTTTCTAAATATTTAAATGTGTGTGTGCATTCTATATTAACACCAACCAAATACAAAGAACAGCAGCACTCGTCTGTTTTTTTTCTTTTATTTGATTATACCTGTGACGTGCGCGTGTTTGTTGCTATTTCTAACCGGGCGAATTAAGAGTGTGTGTGTGTGGGTATTCTTCCTCGCTATATTTACTTTGATTTTTATTCATTTGCATTTATTTTAATTTGATTTTGGGGGGATACATCCAACCATGTTTGGAGTTCATTATTGTTTTACGTTTTATTTTGGGGTAATTTTTGTTTTGGGAAGACTGCTGTTGTGTGATATCCGTTAGAAATAAATGAAAAGAAGAAATTGCGTTGCCGTTGTTGTTGTTCATTTGTATCTGTATCTCTCTCTGGTGGTGCTCAACTTTATTTAGTCAACAGACGAAATGGTTTGATTCTTGTTGAGTGAGTGTGTGTGCGTATGTTTGTGATGTCATGTGTGAGAGAGAGTGTTTGCCGTTGTTGCTTTTCTGTGGGATTCTTGTGTGTTTGATGATATTTATTTGTATTGCTTTCTGTCGCTGCCGCTTTGCTTCTATTTGTTGTTGTTGTTGCTGCTGTTATGCCTGTCGTGGGTCATTGT
The DNA here is from genome assembly GCF_032173495.1 of Musca vetustissima. Lineage (NCBI taxonomy): Eukaryota > Metazoa > Arthropoda > Insecta > Diptera > Muscidae > Musca > Musca vetustissima. Next base: position 1,370,213 of record NW_026876336.1, on the reverse strand, counting down.
ACCTTATAAACGTCATGCTCTCTTTAAGTTTAAACAAACATAAGTAGCAGCTCTTCTTTTCTTCAAAAAAAAAAAAACATTTCATTATTATGATTTGAATTCTTATTGTTATTATTATTCAGTTTCGTTTTCTTGTATTTTGGTTTAGTTCGTTTTTTTCGTTCGTTACCAAGAGCCTTTTTCCAACTGGAAATAGATTGAAGTAAGAGGAACCGCAACCATTGCTCTAAAATTCTTCAAAAAATTTTCGTGTGTCGTTTTTTTTTTGTTGCTGCTAAGGGCTATCGTACCGCTAGGTGCTTATTATAGTCTACTCGGCTTCTTTTTTTTTATCAAAAAAGCAGCACAATGTTTATTTTTTGTTAAGAACAAAAGGTTAAAAAAGTATTCACAGGAGATTTTTGTGTATATTTAAAACAAGTGGCTGACCGAACGAATATATCTTTGAAAATAATCTATTTATTATAAGTGGTATTTTATTAATACCATTAGATTTCAGAGAGTGGCAGGCCGAAGAGGCCTTCTTCGGAAAAATTCTATTGACCAAAGGTTAAATGATAAACACACCGATTTCCAATTGTTATCAAAATGTTCTAAATCAGGGATCAGCGAAACTGCGTGTCATATGTAATAAATATTCTAAACGTCCTCTGTTGATCAAAGAGGGAATCTTAATTTATTGTATTGACCCTAATATATCTCCTATTGTCTTCTATTGACCATAGATGACATTTTACTGATGTCAGCAGATATATGTAAAGGATTTTAGTAGAAAAGGCCGCAAAATAAACTCTGAATCGTGAAGGGCCTCTGAATGTCTTTGTTTGGCCATAGAGCGGTTTCAAGAGTTGCCAGGAGAATTCTGAAAGCTTGATAAACAGAATTTTGGTAAATTTGGAACTATTTTATAACCATTATAGGCTTCAATAAATCTACTGTTAACTACAAAAGGCTTCTGAAGATATGGTGTTGTCCATAAAATACTTCTAATGTTCTCCTATTGTTTTAGAAGAACTATTGATCATAGAAGAACTACAATATAATATTTTTATTAACCATAGAGACTTTGTAAAGTTCTTTCGATGGGTTCTTTAGTGTCCAATTACAATTTTCAGTGTTTTCTTTGGGCATTAGAAGTAGCCTTTTCAATATTGTGCATGATCTACTGATCTAGTTACCATTAAATTTCTAGGAAAAATACTATTGCCCTCTAAACATCTGCATTATTATATAGTATCTGGTTTTTACTATGCATCCAAAAAAACAATAATAACATAATATTATTAGATATTACTAATAATTTGTTGGGGAGGCAATTTTTTTTTCCCTCTGTTTAAAAATAGTATTGGCGATTACACTGGACCGTGTTAACAATATTGATTGTTGGTTATTTTTCTCTTGTTGTTATTATTCTGGGCTTGAATTAATATTGTATTTACAATCCAGACATTGTTGTGGGAAGAAAGCAAACAAACAAATATTCCTCTTATTTTTTTGTAACAATGATAAAGTAGCCGCCTACCCACCACCTACCTAACCCACTATGGAACTGCGTTGTCAGTTCTATCCAGCCAACCGGCTAGTAGATAATTATCATTGTTATCGTCTCTGTCGTAAAACAAAAATCAGATAGGCGTTTTGTGGTAATGGTTTCGAAAGATGCGCTCTCTCCCTCGGTTATCAACAAACATTCCGACATATTTTTGTAGCAGCTTAACACGTGACGCCTAGGCGCCAGTTACAGAAGATAGTAAAGGGCAGAAGTGCTGGTGATGATGATAATGCAGGTGATGACGTGGGCGTTCAATTTACAAAAATAAAAAAAAATGACGGAAAAAATATGACCATTCCCTCTACACCACCGCACTCACACCCACTTGCTCGGGGATCTATTTTTATTTCACAATTTGTGCAACAAGACGAGCGAGTCGAGTGAACGCCACATTTCTGCTGAATAATTGAATGCGCACCAGTTCGATGCGGATTGTAATGTTTGTTTGTATTGCCTGCCTGCCTCCCTGGATGGATGGCTATTTGTATGTTTGTTTGTCGGCGAGGGAGGAATGAGACTATCTTCTATGACGCTTTGTTTAATTTCTTTGCAGTTGGTTGACTGATTACTTTCATTTGCAAATTTCATTCTTTCTATTCTATTTCCTTCGTTTTTGTTTTGGATTCAAAGTAATTTGCGCACTTGAAAATGCTGCTCGTAATATAAACAATCTGAACATAAAGATATCAATAACAGAATTTTTACACCAAAACAAAGAATATGGAAATATTGTAAAACATTGAATTTGTTGTTGTTTCTGTTGTGGCTGTGGCTGTGAAATTAGCTTGTATTGTAAATATTTAGAAAAGAAATGTGTAAATAAGTCATTTGCAAAGGTCAGTAGTCCAAACAATTCCAGTCCAATTCAATCCATTGATCGATTCGTTTTCATTGAGTATGGAAGTCATATACGGGTTATTCAATATAATGCAAAGGCAAAATTTTAATATAAACGGATATTCCATTTCAGTTTTTGACGTCATACATGTTGTTAACAAATAAAATTAGAAAAATTGGAAGACATATTACACACGACAATGGGTAATGTTCCAACAGACATTGAAATTCTTTAATTTGGTAAACATTTTCCACTTTCAATCAATCGGATTATATATTTTGAGAAATAGAATATTTTTTCTGGAATCTCGTGTTTTATTCCATTGAACAGGTGACAACATTTTTTTCTTTCAAAAATTAGGAATTGTTTTGGTTGGTGTTTGGCAGATATACCAGCGCAGTGTTATTACATCCAAAAAAAATGCACCTGTCCAAAAATTTAAGCCTTAGCAACGGTTAGGTGGAGTCATACGGACATACATTCTACGCACGCAGTCCGACACTGAGCAACACACAAGCACACTTCCAGACTGCGCTACTTCCCATAAAAGTAACATGAAACGACTCTCTGACTAACTGACTGACTGACTGGGTGACTGCATGGCCGATGATGAGGATGATGGGTGTAGTTGAGAGCAGAGTGCAATAAAAAAAGTTTCACTTTAGTCAGCACCTTGTTGGCAGTAACAGCAGTGTGTCGGCAAACATCAGGCATCGCAGACAGACAAATAAACAGCTGGCTAGCCGGTCAGCAACAGAACTCAACAACATCTTTATCATCTGGAATATTGTGCATGCCGAAACGATACAACTTCGGTTTCATTTTCTGTTTTAGTTGCATTTTTTGTAGTCATATCCTCACTACGGGATCACATAGCACGCTTCATTTGTTTGTAATTATTGTGGTCGTAATTAGGAAAGTTTTAATAAAAAAAATTCTATATTTATTCGATCTTGATATTTTATAAAAAAATCTTTTCAATTCAATTAAATATATTCAATATTTTGCAATAAGTTGAAACATGGCACTTGGTTTTTCTGAATCTCGGGGTTTACACATGCTCTCTCATAAGAACTCAGCAGAGTTGCTTAGAAAAGTTGCATATGTAAATCCCCCGGGAAACGAACACGACGATCGTTTTAGAAATTGCTTTTGCAGAAATTGCATTTTTCACTTGTGAATTTCTTTTTATTTTTTTATTTCGATTTTCATTCCTTTTTTTTTCAATAAATGTTTTTTATTTTATTTTAAATTTTTTTTTGATAATTAATTGTCATATTTTATATAATTTTTATATATGGAAACAAAAAATTGTTCTTATTGTTGCTTTTGTCGGCAATGACAATAAAAAACTGAACGAAGAAAAAAAACAATAAAAACGCTAATATTTTCTTGAGTATTTAGGTCAGAATATGACGTATTTTCCTACGACAACAACAGCAGCAGTAGCAAAACTAAAAAATAACAACAACAATACACAGGGTTTTTACTACTTGTCTCCATATGTATAGAGACCTGTATATAATTACATACATTCGTACATAAATACATGTGTGTTGACTTGATCAAAGTACGCGCTCAGCTGTAGCTAAAGCAAGCAAAACTGACGTTGTTGTTGTTGTTGATGAATGATGGGAAGTAGTGTTTATAGGGGCTCCGCTAACCGGAATGCTCCCACCATCGTCATAACTAAAGCGGCTTCATATCATTTTAGGCATATATGTTTGTAAACATATATAAATTTAATAATGTTTCTACTGTTACATTATTAAATTAATGCATTAATATTTATTTTTGTTTTAATTGTTATGATTCAAGATTATATAAAACTCACTACCTGTTTTAATTCAATTTTTGAACATTTTCATATTTAAGTCGATGTTGGTGTAGTCAGAGATGCTATGTGTAGCAAAACGTAAGATGACTATATCTCCCCTCATTTTTACTAGAACTGAAGTAAAAAATGGATTTCGTGGCGAATCCCTACATTTTATTTAAATCAAATAATATGCGAAAAATGGCAAATATTTCTAGATCAACAAAACAGTCAGTTTGTGTCGTTGTCTACAACATTTTTTGTTGTTGTTGTGAGGGCGCGTGACAGCTTTATGTTAAGCGTGTGTGTGTTTTTGCTGCTGTTACCTATTTTTTACCACCTTGGCGTGATTAATATTTGTTTTTTTTTTTTCTCTCTAAATTTTCTTTTGGCTTTCTTTCGCATTGTTTTGTTTTTGTCGGTTTTAGCCGAGAGAAAGTGTTTGGCTAAATAAATTTTGTTTCGTATTTACCATTTGTAACTTAATACAAAATAAAAACAAAATACGATAGCTAACATATTTATGTTTTTACAATATTTGTCATATTATGATGATCGTTTGATGTCAAATGGTCATTTAATCAGATATCGATCATTTCAGAATGTCAGCAGAGATGTGTGTTAGGGTCAGTTATTATTTTCAATTAGCAGCATATTTATGAAAATCTTCTAATGACAGCATATCTGCAGTAGGATTTGCGTAAAGTCTTTACTGTGTTTCATAAATTAAAATCGCTCCCTCGGAATTGTTTTACTTTGGTAAACTTATTCTTTTGAGAGCGTTGTCCGCGGAATAAATGAAATGCCTGAAACCCCGATATTAAAATTGCTTAAAATAAATAAATTTACATTATTAATTTTTTTTTCGGATTGTCTGACTTTGCTACTACCTAATGTTGGGGTATTTCGTTGTTGCCATGCACAAAATTTGCTGTCTCTTCATAGCTTGCAATTGCTTTACTTGCATGGGGAATAATGTTAATGACTAAGGCTGGTTGTAGCAGAGAAACATTAGTCATAGAAGTTGCTAACCCAAAACTGTGTGAATTGATGATTGGTTCACACTATTCGAAGGACATTCCTGTCAAATGTCTTACAGCAAGATTTTATTGTGGCCAGGGCTAGTCAGGTCCTAATTTAAAGCAATTAGAATTGTTTTTTGATATACGTCAACAGGAAGAGAATTTATGTTAGTATTTTTTTTTTTAATTCCGACAATTTTAGGAATTTTTGCTTCAGAATTTTAAATTTTTTTTTCAGATTTTTTTTTATTTAATTCCGAGAATTTTAGGCATTTTTGCTTCAGAATTTTATAAAATTACCTAATAAATTGTATACACATAATGATATTATAAAATAATCATACTAAACACACATTTTCCCCTTGTTTTTCTTTGCAGATTTTCCAGTTTTAAGCCGCAACTAAATATTGGTTCCGCATATAGTTAAACTAAAGTAAAAGTATGGAAATTTGTCCATACATTTTTATATAAAGTGAAATAAATGAAATATGCCATAAGTGAATAATAAAATATTTGCAATACAATAATAATAACAATTGTATATATTTTACAACAAAGAAGTAACAAAAACAACAACAACAACAACCACCAATAAATAAACGAATGCTGTGTTACATTTTCGTTTAAAACAACAAAGAAAACAACAAATCAGCAAAGAAAAAAGTTTTGTAAAATGTTTCGTTGTCATTTAAATTTCGTGGCGTTAATTTTGAATGTGAAAAATGTTCAAAGTACTTGTCTTGAAAGACCCAACTACAACAATAACAACAATATCATTATGCACGTTGACATCTATAACAACAACAACAAGATAATTTTGTAAAACAAAAATTAAACGTGAAAAAAGTTTTAAATTAACCACAAGAAAAGTGTTGCAAAAAAGAGTAATAACTAAAGAGTTAAAATAAAATAGAGGAAACATATTCAAACTACAAAGGTATTGAAATACCAAAAAAAAAAGAAAAAAAAAACAGATATTACACAGTGTGTGTTCAAAAAAGATCAAATACTAGCTACTTTTGGAAATTAATACCAACAAAAAAATAAAAATAGCAACGTAATTTAATATAATAGTGCATTGGTGTTTCCGTTTTCCCCTTTTTGAAAAAAAATAACAACAATAAAAACAACGCCCTCGACAGATTGTTGTTTGTACACACATAAATAAAATAACAAACACCATTGGAGGCAAAGATTTTCCCAAGAAATTTGTGGTTTTTTTCTATCTTGATACGAACGAACCCCAGCGTCGTTCTATAAGTGTGCGCGGCGACACCTTCTAGTTTCTTGGGAAATATTTTGGTGAAACCCCCGTTCGTGTTACGGGCATTTTTTTCGGAATCAACAGAACCAGAGCCAACTTTCCCCCGCATACCACGACAAATAGAACGGTCTTTATATGTATAGACTAGAGGATACAAGCGGCGCCGCAATGGACAAAGCCAAACAAAAATGTAAGTGCTTCTATTTTACTTCATTTATTATAAATAATGAAAAAGAAGATTTATTATAATAATGCAAAAAAAGAAATATTGCGAAGTCCAAATTCCATAAAACTGTTTGAATTCTCATTCCTAAAATAAAACCCAAATCAGTGCTTTGACTTGTAAAAATGTCCACCACCTTTAAATTTCTTTTGAATTCTAATTTTAATTAGCTTAACTAATTATAATTTGGCAAAATAGGGTGATCAATATATTTTATTTTACTTTGTCGACAAAAAACAACAACAACAAACAATATCCTAGCCAATGAACCGTAGTCACTAGTCACGCTTGCTTTAAATAGCTCACCCACCGCCTGGCTAATTGGTTGGCTATTTTTGGTCATCGACTAGAGGAGATAACATAAAAGGGGACTTTGCATTCTCGACATGCATATCTCAGCTATGCATGTTGGGTGTGTGGGGTATGAGTTCGTCACCGACATGTTTGTTATGAATAATCCAAAGTTTTTGGTTTTCGTTTGTTGTTGTTGGTCAGCCTTCTTTGGTGTTTGATTGTTTGGTTGGCTGGTTGGTTGCTAACAACACTTACAATTGACTCCAAAATAGAGACAACTAATTTGTGTGGCAAACTATGGCGTGGGAAGTTTTCTGTTTTTTTTTATTAGAGGCCGGCACGTTAACCGGTCCTCCCTCCTTTTGATTCAGACAAAAAAAAACATCGCTTAGTAACTGAACATATGGTTGATTTTCAAAATTTTGGAAATTGTCAGTCTCCCAAAATAAGAAATTATTGCATTTAATTTATGTACAGTGAAACAATGTTATTGCAAACTATTCAACTGAGGTATAATCTAAAAACAAACAAAATTCAATTTTATTTTATATTAGTTAAAAGAATCTTAGCATCCAACCAAATTTCAGCAATATAAAAAAATAATGCGTATTTGTTTTCTTTCGTATGTTTTTCACTTCTTGCGAATTCGTGGGTCCTCTTAATAAAACAGAAACAGATTATTGAACTTTTTCTTGGCAAAAAAATATTTTACTTTGACAGCCGCATAATTTCGATTTCTTTATTTTGGCATCAAATTTAATTTTCAGATTGGCCATCAGAAATGCCAACAACATTTTGTTTATTTAGTATATGGAACGTGTATATTGAACTCTGCGCCCCATATGCTAATCCCTGGCCAAAATATGAATTATAATTTAAGAGAAAAATATTTTTATAAAAATATCTGTAGTTTGGTATTCTGTGATATTCCGTATTTCGACATACCCCCAATATAAAGGTAGCAGTCCTTTTTGGATGGACTTAGGCGTATTTTTAGTAGGATAGAAATCCTGGCACATGTCAATCATATCCATGTTACCGAATTTCGAATCTCTAATATATAATAGATTAGGTTCAAGAACTTCGCTTCAATAACTTTTTTTTTTTTCAACAAAAATAGTATTTTTAGAATCAAGCAATGCCCTGACCACATCATCATAGAGGTTGCAAAGTTCATTGAAATGTCCATTTACTCACACATAGTTAATCATCTGACAGTTGATGACATATAAACAAGCAATGTATAAAAATAAATAGTTATAGACATATGATAATGTCAAGTTTAGTCTCCAAGACTATCTATCATCATTGAACTCACATTTGGGGGATATTTTAAGAATATTTGTTTTTTTTTTATAAAATTATAGTGACATTGTATGCCTTTAATCGCAGTGCCCATCTAACCACTGCTACTAATCGCATACGTACAAGTGGTACATATTTACAAGAGTTTACGTTTTTGTGGCTACCACATGGTCTCTGTGTGTGTGCGATATTCGTCATTTGACGTCAAAGCCATTGATTGGCGCGGGCATTAATGTATTCGCTTTTTGTTCCTAGAAAAAAATGCTTTGGTTTTTTGTGGTGTTTTCTGTTGTTGTTTTTTATTTCGTTTACAAAAAGAACGGACCTTTCAACAGCATCAACAAATACCAAAAGTGAAAAATACAAACAAAGAGCACATCTATTGGTCACACGGAAGAATGAAGAAAGTCATGTGTAACATGGTGGGGTGTTGGTATGGTGGTGGTAAATAGATATTGATGACAGGTGAGGTGAGACCACCCTCACATTATTGATATTTTGTGTTTTTTATTGAGAAACGCCGAATGTTATTAATATTACAAATGGACCTTTACAATATAGGTGGCATGTGATGGATACATTCGATATATATTTTTGAAAATAAATAATTTGTTTCTTAAATGAAATATACCACCCCGAATAACTATTGTGCAATAGTTTACATTACTTTTTTCTGTTGTTATTGTTTCTTTGCCACTTGTATTCTTGCAGTGCGTTGTTGTCATCTGCGAGATATTCATTGTTAGTCGTTCCTTTATTTGCTTGGCGACAGACATAAAACTTATAGACATCTTTCTTTGTAGTTTTTGTTCTTGTTTTTTTTTTATTTTTTTTTTTTCTTTCTATTCGTGGGAATTCGAAATGATGTGGATGTGAATGTTGGTGGATATTAGAGAGACGTGTCAAACAACGTCACACATTTTCAATGACAGGAGATAGCGTAAAAAGGCATAGCATTGCTGCCGATACATTGTTGTATTAACCCTTTTTCTTGTTAGTAAAACTCGTCTTATTACAACTAATAATGTTAGAAAGTTTTATGTTTATGTGCCTCCCTACCTCCCTTAGCACTCTAGTATTCCCATGTTATTTGTCTGTGATGGTCGAAAAAGTTTTCTCGTCTGTTAAATATTGACATCGAACATTTATTTGAATGAAATGAAATAAAACTGTCAAAAGTGACCAACAAAGTTTGCTTTTCTCATTCAATTGCTGTCATCTTTGTCGTACTCGTCGTCGTATTGTACGATTGCTTGCTCTTCCCCCTTCCCTCGCCAAATTTTTAATGACAAAATAAGTGTGAAGGATATTTTGCGTAATAAAATTTAGTACTTAATATAATTTTTCACTTCCATACAGCCTGTGGGAAGGAATTGCTTTGTGGTGGACATCAAATAGCGTCAGAGATGATATCGGTGAGCTCAAATATTTGCAATTCGGTATTCTTGAGGATATAAATGTGGCTATAGGTATTTCCATTTAAAGTGGAGCTTCCATATCAAATCTATTATTCAGTAAGCAACACTTTGAAATATTATCTTTAGAAACCACAAAGTACATTTTTTATCAGAATAAATTTCAATGTCGATTTAGCCATGTCCGTCTGGCGAGCTAAAAAGTTTTAAAATTTTACACATATATTGTTCCTTTTCCTGGGATGGTAGTTTATTTTGAAAATGGTTTAAATCCGTTTTTTTTTCTTATATTGAAATATTTAAGAAATTGTGTTTGATTTGTTTTAAAAATTGTTAGGTTGTGTTATTTTTGTTTGTGGCTTTGTGTTCTTAAATATGTATCAGAACCTAAAAAGGCCTTAAACCACTTAAAAAATCATATTTTATTTATTTTAATTGTCTGTAATTTAATATTTCTGTAAGAAAAATTATAAATACTGGTCGATCTTTGTATATAGGAAACATTAAAAAAACGCCCAGAACCATAAATATAAGGTATATTGATAGGCCCTGGATGCCTTTTCCACTTCTTCCTAGAAAATTTCTAAAATAGGTTCAGATATTCGTGTAATTATATAGGACACGTTGGATTTAATACATTAAAAAATCTTAAAAATTCAATTTTTTGGTAAATTTATGAGCTTTTCAATATAGAGAAGAGGGCAAAATAATGTGTACAGTACTAATTTGTGTATACAGCCCAAAATATTAAAATCGCTTCGTATTCGAATTGTTTGAATTCTGTCACCAGGATTATTTTTGATTCTTTAAAAAGGAATATAGAGAATAATTTAAAATGATTTTTCGTCGATTTAGCATTCGTTTTTCTTAATATTGGACTTTATTTTTTCAGAAGGAATGTACTGTATTTTCTATAACCCCAAAGTAAACAAATATCTGGCCTGTATTTTTCTAGAGAATTTGTTTGGACAATGATTCATGTCTTCGTCGTCAATTGAACATATACATATATTTCATTAACCACTGTGACTGAATATCTGTCTGTTTTTTTTTTCGTTTCAATATTACGTATTGTGATTTGCCACCCATTCTTCACCTTTTCTTCCCTCCTGGCTTATTCACCAAAGTTAATTTTGTAGAAAAACAGAAATTCTTTTTGTCTACTTTTAATGTTGTGAATTTGATTCTTCTTCCCCTTTTCGAAATGATGTTTTTTTTGTTGGTCTGATTGTCGTTGACTGATCTTTCGCCTGTGTGTTCTTTTCTTTTTTCCCCGTTTCTTTGTGATATTTTGGTTTGTTGGGTATTCTAAAATAATAAAATTTCAATTGAGAATTTCGAAATAAAAACGAAAATCCCAAAAACACAAACACACAGACAACCACGAGCGCACAGCAACATTTTCAGAGAAATGCCGAAATCGTCAATTCAAAATGTAGAAAAATAGCTAAATGTTTTTCTAAAAAGATTTCGCATTGTGTTGCAGTTTTCGTTGAAATTCGGTAACGGATGGTTTTGTGAGAAGAATCAAAAAAATTAAGAAATACCCAACTTGCCTAGACGAGAATAAAATTAGTTTGTGAAAAGAAATATAATATTGAAAATTTTACAAAGAATTTCAGAAGATAATTTACGAAAAATACAGTAATTTAAATTCAATTGAAGTGTGTGTGCGTTTGTGTGGAAATATATATCAACATATATATGTATATAGTGCAATAACCAAGAACAACCACCTACATAATCCAACCAAGTACACAAATCGCTTACTTAATCAAAATTTGTATAAACAAAAATAAAATTCAATTCAGTGCCAACCCGGAAAGAATTTTACCAGAACGCGTTTCCCAACAGCATAACCAACGACAGCGGTTGTCTGTCCGTCCGTCCATACAATCCGACCTGATTAACACAAATTATCCATGTACGCAATGGTGTTTCTCCGTGTGTGTTGTTGTTAACCAACCACAATTGTTTATAATTAAAAGTTTATAAAACAACAGCAACATCAACAAAAAATTAGTGAAAACCCCCAACAAGCCAACAAAAAATCCATCAAAAGTATTTTGTAAAAAAAAAAATACTTTTCGAAATTATTTATGCTGTATTCGACAAAAATAGCTAAACCAAAAAAAAAAAAGAAAACAAAAAAAAACATATATAAATTATTTGGTTGCTTGGCAAAAAAAAAGAAACAGAACATTTAACGAAATTGTGTTGGTGGTATTGGGATTCAAGATTCTTTAACAAACAAACATAAAGAATATACAGAAAGCTAATATTAATTACACTGTGCTACAGATAAAAAAATAAATAGATTCGAAATCAATTATAACGACGACCTAGGAACCAATTGTCGTTATCAAGTAAATAACACCATTTTTGCGGGAGTTTTGAATGCTGTTCGTAATTAATAGGTCGTTACAAACGATTTCGATAGAGTAGTTTTTTTTTTTAAATTTTAACTAAACCCAAGAGCAGTATCTGAAAATCCCTTCAATTGCAAAGGTATTTTATTGGTGTTTCCATTTCTAAGATCTTTGTAGCACAGTGTAAAATATTTAAAAGAATTTGTTTGGGCAGTGTAAAACATCATTATGTCTGCCGCTGCTTTATGCTATTGGCAGGCATCAACTGCTGGCGTTGTTACTGCAGAAGTTCCCAACTCCTCCGTATCATCATCAACATTAGCAGCTATGGCCGCCGATAGTACCACCAGTCCCACATCAACAGCAATGCTACCACCGAAGGCGACAAACGTTAACGAAAACTGCAGCGTTAATCACCAGTCTTCGATATTTCAACGTATAAATAGCAGCAGAAATTTGAATAAACTACGATCCTCACATTTTTTAGCCAACAGTCAACAGAGGAGCAGTGACGATGATGCCACCAACACTCAGCCAGATGGAGATTGGGAAATGCATCATCATCGGCAGCCGAAGCAGCCGCTGCGTCATCATCCTACAAAAAATATTGGTTTTATTACAAATGGCAACAGTAGCGGATCGGGTGGTGATATAGGCTCGGGAAATGATGAACAGCAGGAGGCTGTATACCACACTAATCATCACTATAGCCAACAACCATCCCCGCCACCTCATTATGATGACGAATATCATTATTATCACCCTGAAAGCAATAGCACAGATCGACATCAATATCCGCAGAATCATCATTATAATGTTGCCAATAACAGTTTTCAGCATGAAATTGTCAATGATGCTGCTGATTATGATCATGATGATGCAGGTCTTGTTTACAACGATCAAAGGCAGCAGCAAACTATCGATGAGCGATTACTGGTAGATCATGAAATAGCTCGCAGTCATCAGCTGCTTCGAAATTGTAGGTGTTTTTTTTTTCTTTTTTTTATTTTTAAATCTTAGTTTGCATGATGATGGTCATCACATCTTGCCACCTCACAAGGCATCCACATACAGTGTGGCTCAAATGTGAAGAAATATTGCCATTTTTTGTTGACAATTTTTTAGTTCCCAAAAATATTGAAACGAAGTGGACTCGTCCTCTACTCTTAATAATAATTTTGGTCCAAACCATTTTTACAATTTAATCTATTTTTTCATAGTTATTTTGTTGATTTCGAGACATAATTTTCTTCGATTTATAAACCTATTTTTGTGAAGAGAGGGAGATGAAATGCCAATTTTCATGGCAAAGATATGGAGTGAGAAATATACAATACAAATAGATACAATATACATAATAAACAAAAGTTATTTCGAAATATTAATCTTTGAAGCTTCTCCCTAAAGAATTTAGCATTGTATAATGTTTCTTTTTTCTCATTGTTATTATTTCACTATTATCCCCCCTTTAAATATTGTGCAATAATTTCATAGCTTCCCTTCGTCCGTTGCTGCTTCCTTTTCAACCAAATAAGAGAAAAAAAAACAGAAACAACAACAAACATGTAATGCGACCAACAATTTTTCGCCAAGATAAATGCACAAGAAACCTGTCATTTATTTGTCTATCCCCACTATTACCGAAGAAATCGAGACTTTTTGGCATCCGTAGAATTTAGGTGAAATTGTTGGTAATTTACATTTGATTTTGGCTTATTTTCATCTGATGCTGCCATGTGGCGGCGGTGGCGACGACGGCGACAACGACATATTCAGTGCCTTTTAATGTTCCGGTTGTTGTTTCCTTTTCAGCATTTTGTCATTATAGCTAGAAATCTATGCTGGCAATTTGATGATGACGCTGATGGCAGCAATGGAACAAGAAAAAAAGCAAAATCTTATACAAAGAGTTTCTTTTGGTTATTGCTCGGAGGTACTTAACATTTTGGCCAAGGTGCCAAAAATCAAAATATGATGCAAAGGATGAACGAAAAAAAGTATTCAAATGATAAAATCAATATAATTGTTAAGAATTCCAATTTAGTAGGATTCTCAATGTTTGTAACAGCATAGGGAGGTGGTGGAAATTCAAAAAAATGATTCGAATATAAGTGAAAAATAAATGTCCAAAATATTACCTAAAATCTCAAGCAGGATTTATGTATTAGCTCCCAATCATATTTGCTTATTCCAGACCAGAATCTGAATTATTTATTTTTCGTAATACACTGATTCCAAAACTGTTGGAATCATACAGTTTTATTTTAATTACAAATACTTATTTAAGAAAACAGTATTAGGTGTTTTAATATCAATATCTCTTTTCTTCCTTTCTTCCAGTATCTGCAGCTTATGTATCCAGCGCGGCAGCTGCTGTCGAAGCCGGTAGTGGTGGAGGTCGCCAGCGACATGCTCCCCTATACGGCCGTTTTGTTGGTGAAGAAGAGCTTCCTGCAACACATCGCGAAGTTATGCATCATGTAAGTATATACTCGAACAGTCATTTTGACATATTTTCGATTATATGATCCCACAATAATATATGCTGATCGCCAGTTTTTCAATAGAATATCTTAATTCAGCAAGGTGCTTTTATGTAAATACCTAATTCAGCAAGGTTATTCTAGGAAGAAGCCAATTTTAAGAAGTTTTTCCATATTAAAATTAAATGCTGCTGAGATTTTTAATAGAAAAAACTCATTTCAGCAGAGTTTTTAATTAAAAAAACTCAATTCAGCAAAGTTTTTCAAAAAAAAAAAATAAATAAATAAAATAAAATAAAAAACTCAATTCAGCTACGTGTTTTAAGGAAAAACTCAATTCAGGAAACTTTTAATATGGAAAAAGTGGATTGGACGACTTTTTACTATATAATAACTTCATTCAGCTAACTTTTTCTATTGGCAAAATCAATTCAGCTATTTTTTCTTTAGAAAAACTCAATTCCGTAAACTCTGTTTTATAGAAAAATCAAATTCAGCTATGTTACAAAATAGAAAAATGCAATTTAGGTATAGAAAAACAGCTGGCCATTTTCTGCAGAAAATTCAAATTTAGCAGAAGCCTATGACAATGTATTACATTTTTTAATTCGAAAATATCAAACTAAGCAAGGTTTTTGTATGGAAAAAATAATTTTTGGTAGTGTTGGCGGTTTATTTGGGATACCATTTGTATTTTGTTTTTGCAAAATAGTCAGGCTGAATCCCAGTTTGTTGTTTTTATAAAAAAAAACAACTATTTATTAGTGGGGAATGTATGGCATTGTTTGCCGAGGGGTAAGGCAGGGAAGACTATAGTTTCGGATCACGCCACTGATCTTCATCAGTTCCCTTAGTTTTCTAGCTTCTATACAAAAAACCGTTCATACCCAAATGTCTCTTGTAACAAAGCGAAGTACTTAGCTGACCAGCGACATAAACTGTATGAGAATTTCGCTGGAGCCTCACTTCGAGGTTAACAAGACATTTACAAACAATTCCATACCTTTTTTTATAAAAACAACAAACAACAAACAAATAATTTTTGCTAAGTTTTTTCATGCATAACCCCAATTCAGCTAACTTATTCAATAGATAAAGTCAATTCAGCTCAGCTTTCCCGTAGAAAACTCAAAACCAAGACTACATATACTTGAAAACACAATTCACCAAGCGTTTTCTATAGAAAAACTCAATTTAGTTAGAAAACTCAACAAAGTTAACATTTCAATTGAAAAACTTGAATAAGTGACTTCCTTTTTTATAGAAAATCTATATTCAGCAAAGGGATAATGTGAAATCATTTTACGGTTTCTTACGCAAATACCAATTCATTACTAGAAATACTCAATTCAGCTAAGTCATTCAATACAAAAAGTAAATTCAGCTAAGGATCTTTGCAGAAAAAATGATTATTCAGGACGATAATGTGAAAAAGGAACGAATAACTTCATACATATTGGTACCAAGAAAGCAACCCATCTTAAGTAGTGGAATGATATAGTTCAGAATGTTATTTGACTGTTGAATTTTCCAAATAATTCCAATTTTGTTTTATCATATACCACATGTACGAGTAGAGGTATTCTCTATATATATATACAATGGTGGTCACAGAATTAAAACATTTACTGTTGTAAAAATTTTTTGATCAGCCCTCGATTCGTTTGAAGTATTTTTGAAAATTTTTTAATTCAGAACACTTCGATATACTGCACTTTAGAGATTTAGTGTGAAAATAGAAAATCAGGGTTTAAAATGCAGCATCAAAAAATATTAGCATTAGTCTTACAGAGCTACTGCTAAAAAATATTGACATTATGACTAAATCAGCAAACGGCTAGCTTTTTTAGTTCGTAGCATCCGTGCTAAGAACGTATTGCACATGCGAGCTTTTTTTGTTATGACTAATCGGCAGTACGACTACATATTCATATTTCGCTGCCGACGAATAATCAGCCGAGGGTTGTTTTTATGTTTGTGTGTTGCCAACGCAGAATTAGAAAAACGGCATTTCATTTTGTGCGTTTTTATTTAATTTAAGCTTGTCAAATCGCAATTAAAACTGTCAATAATAGTACTAAAAACTAAATAATATATTAAATTAAACTCTTTAGCAAGTATTACTAATTGTCTTTGTTCGAAAAAATGAAATTATCATAATCGCCATTTTTAATTATCTCAGTTAATTTATAAAATTTCAATGGGCAACACTGAACTCGAAAAATTCTCGGGTTTTGTTTGCTAAAAATCTTGCTAAGCAGCCACAGTCAAGGTGCTTAGTCTTCATTGTAAGCTTTGGTTGTTAGTCGCGTTGACAATTATGTTGTAGTTGTTCATTGCTATTTTGTAGCTGCTGACAAGATCAAGAAGCTTTAGTTTTGCTTGCTAAAATTATTCGTAATGTATTGCTATTTGTTGCAGTTGTGCTTGGCTGTGCTGCATAGTTTGAGGATGAATTTAGTTAGCAGTGCGCCAATTTTCTGTGTTTTTGCTATTTTGGCGTTAGCATTTTAAACCCTGTAGAAAATTATTGCATGCAATTTTTCCATAAATAACGGTTTTTATGAAAATACATCGACTTTGAAGTGGCCATATAATTAAAACATTGTGTGATTTTTTACTTTACTGCATTTTTTTTTTTTTTTTTTTTTTTGAAAATATTTTTACAAAAACTCTTTAATTTAGTTGAAATATGTAAACTAAGCACTGATAGAATAATTTACAGATAAAAATTTCTGAAAAAAAAAACTGTAAAATCGATCAAAATTGCCAAAAATGTGTACAGTACACCTAACATTCAGAAAACACCCTTATTATAGAAAATAAAAGTCCGAATGCACCAGAAATTGCTAGAATTAGTAAAAAACAATTAATAATTCTCAAAATAAATAAATATTTGAAATAAAAACTCAAAAAAATGGGAATTAACCTAAAGGAGCGATTCAATTTCAATAGCCTTTACTAAAGAAGACCGGAATATTTTTGCAGTATATGAGAAAATATCGATTGATATCGGTATTTATTATATCAAATCGATTGTTCGAGTAGTACAGAATATATTCTATCAAAAAATATATTAGTCACAACAGAACGAACAGAGATTAACGCCTATGTTGACGAGAAAAGGTTTCTAGCACACAGCAGCATGGTTGATGTTCAACAAAAGTCTTCAAATATTTGTCAAACTGTAAAATTTTTCCATCCTTGTTACTAAAATAGATTAAGTGGAAGTTATTCTCTTAATAAAATATTATTTTGGAAAAATATTGTCATGTTCAATAGATTTTAAGGGTCAAGAGTTGACAATCAACCATGCTGCTGTGTGCAAGAAACCTTTACTCGTCAACATAGGCGTTGATCTATGTTCGTTCTGTTGGGACTGATATATTTTTTGATAAAATATATTCTGTACCGATATTAAATTGAATTCCTTTAAATTCAATTTTTTTTAGTTTTTATTTCAAATATTTATTTATTTTGAGAATTATTAATTGTTTTTTACTAATTCTAGCAATTTCTTGTGCATTCGGACTTTTATTTTCTATAATAAGGGTGTTTTCTGAATGTTAGGTGTACTGTACACATTTTTGGCAATTTTGATCGATTTTACAGATTTTTTTAAGATATTTTTATCTGTAAATGAATCTATCAGTGCTTAATTTACATAATTCAACTAAATAAAAGAGCTTTTGTAAAAATATTTTCAAAAAAATGCAGTAAAGTAAAAAATCACACAATGTTTTAATTATATGGCCACTTCAAAGTCGATGTATTTTCATAAAAATCGTTATTTATGGAAAAATTGCATGTAATAATTTTCTATTTTCACACTAAATCTCTTAAGTGCAGTATATCGAAGTGTTCTGAATTAAAAAATTTTCAAAAATACTTCAAACGAATCAAGGGCTGATCAAACAATTTTTACCACAGTAAATGTTTTAATTCTGTGACCACCACTGTATATATAACGAGTGGTAGCAATTTACTTGGGATAAGCAAATTTATTAATTTAGACTTCAATACTAATCGAATTTATTTATGTAACCTATTAATATTTAATGTAAACTTCAAATTAAAACCAAAATTAACTCTTTTTTGTTCTTCCTTTTTCTCTCCATGCCTTTCCTCGTCTACCACCCAACAAACATACAGCGATCTAGTCCAACTTCTTCATCAGAGGTGCGCGCCATGCAAGCACGAATTCCAACACATTTTCGTGATCCCGCAACGGCGCCGTTACGAAAATTAAGTGTGGATTTAATAAAGACCTACAAACATATAAATGAGGTAAGTATCCCCCCATCAGCAACAACTAACAGAGCAAACCATCACGACAAGAAACAAAATAAAAACAACAAAATGACGCCGCTTAGGCGCAAAACAAAAAAAAAAAAAAACACTATTCAAGAATAGACTGGCGGCTAACAGACAGACTGTCGAACAGATAGCCAGCCACTAAGAACATTGGCCAGAACAACTACTGAGACAAACAAAAATTGGAATATAAAAAATAAATTATTGCCTCCAATCCTTATTGTGATATTGCCATTCATCCATCTATCCATTGGCCTGCCTTTGTGACAAACCATCAAACACACATTCAGATACCTTCAGTTTAAAAAATTGCTGACATTGTTGTTCAAAAATCATTTGCACTGACCTTTTTTCAGCAGCTATTCATTTGAACTGTGGCGGCTAATCAGAATTTCAAATAGGAAAAAAAGCAGCAGTTTTATTTTTTTATTATTATTTTCTATAGATGTTTTTTGTTTTTTTTTCTGTCTGTTCATTGTCTTTGTTCCGCCTTACCCCTAGTCTGATTTGTGGGTCAAGGTTATTTCTAAACTGACTGATGGATGAATGGTGGATGGACGGATATTGATGTGTATCGTCCGTCGTCTATGATAATAGTCATGCCATTTTTTTTATTCACTGTGTGTAGGTATATTCACTGTGTGTGAATATACCTAGGCGTTAATATATCAAATTTCCCGAAAAAAAGATTACAATTCTCAAGTATTTTATATGGATGAAGTCTAGCTGTCCCCAAATCTACTACCAACGCTTCTTCAGTCAAATATTTAATTTATTGAAATACTTTTGGGTACCGACGACTAGGAACTTGCTTATCTTTCACCTGATATAAATCGCTGAAACTCACATTTATCATTAAATTCTTGCAATCTTCCAAAAGTGTTTCTCTCTCAAAAAAATATTCTCCTGGTAACAAAAAACCAAAAACTTTCACTTGCTTTCATAGAAAGGCTTTATTTTAACTTCCTTATGTGAAAAACAAAATTAAATATTCCAAGGATATACACTCATTCTCCGAATTGAATGAAACCAAAACGAAAACAACGACAACAGCAGCATCAGCAACAATAAAACCGGATATTCACCATTAACACGCTGTTGAATATTTCCATATTCACTTGATGACAACGCTTATGAGAGTGTGGGGCCAACGACGCTGCTAGCCAAGATGAGGGGAGGGGAGGTGTAGCTGCTGGTGACAACAATTGCCACTGTGATGCTTATCTTATTGTTTGTTAATGAACAACTTGTGGTATGCAGAACCGTAGTAGCTAGGGCAAGTGACCCTTTGATTTCGTTCGTTCGTTTTCTCTACTTTACCAAATAGATTGCTGCAGTCACAGGCGCTAAGTAGTCTGTTAAACTACCAGTAGTCAGTCAGCCAAACTTCTACAAAATTGGCATGGAACTCCCCCCAACACCATCGAACATCATACATGCCCAAATGATTGAATCGCCGAGTAAAGGGACGAGAGCAACATGTCCTCCATGAGTTGTTGGGAGCACCAAAAATGAACATTTTATTGGTGTTTAAGTCTATGCTTCGTTCGGTCGTTCATTAATAAAGGGATGCATCAATATTCCCCGAAAACCAAAAAGAAAAAAATACAAAAAAAAAAATAGATAATTGCTTTCCAAGAGTCACCCTTTTGCAAAATTATTACAGAGGCAGCCAGACAGCCTAGCCAGCCAGCCAGACAGAAACGACACATTATTTTTGCCGGCTATTGATGATATTAAAGTGGTGGTAGTAGTGCTCCAACTATGTTAGAAATGCAATGCCATGGCATTGAGGCAACTTTTCGGAATATTTATCCGCATTAAACCCCCCCAAAAAAAAAACGACTCTATTGATGACAAACACCCTGAGAAGAGCTAGCAAAACTTTTGCGCTCGGTGGATGGCTGGTTGGCTGGCTGGCTGACTGGCTCGTTGGCAGCTGCTATAAAGGTAGAGAAAAGTTTAACGTTTACAGAACGACAACACCAGAAAGAGAACACAGAAGTACATACATTCCACACAGGTCGCTCGCTCGCTCGTTGGTGGTCGCTGGTCTGTCTCTCGGTGTATCTGTTAGTGCGCCGCGCTCTTATTTGTTTGGCTATAAAGTTTGTGTGCGTGCGTGTGTGTGTTGCATGTAAAGTTTTTGTGTGGAGGAGATGTAAACGGCAACGTAGTCATCGACGTTGCCGCAACAGAATTTGGCATACACCCATTTTTAAGCGTTTACTGAGTAACTTCTTTGCAGACTTTTAGGCGCAACTCATTTATTTGGGGCCAAGAAACTCTTATATTGTTACCATATACATACCTAGATGGGAATAAAATATGGCCAGCATATTTGCATCATGGTGGTGGGGGGCATATAGTTATTTAATAATTTTCAAGGAACTATGAAACACACACACACATGATAACAAAACGTCAAAAATTCAATAATTTATGTCAAATGGATAACATCAACATTTGTTTTTGAAAATTACATTTTTGTTGTTGTTGTTGCATTTATTGGCGCTATTTCAGTTCTCTCTGTACCGAAACTGTGTGTGAGTAAAAACATTTTCTTTGCAAACTCTTTCTGGGGCCTTGTTTTCTCTGCTCTCTGTCGGCGACCCAATCTCTGCCTTGATGTGTTGTGCTGCCCGACGTCGTCTGTTGCTGCTACCTTGGTCTGTGACGACGCGGCATTGTTGTTGCTGCTGTTGTTGTTGTTGTTTTTGTGCTTATACATCTTCTTTCTGTACAGCAGAATTCTAAATGTTCCACGGGTTAGCAACAACTTTTTTGCAATTTTTGATTTTTCATTGCATACTTCTATGGGCTGAGTTGATGGGCGAGAGGAGCTGGCTGTGGTGGGGAAAGAGAAGTACTGTGTTTGGTTCGGTTTGTGAGGGGATGGGAAGGGGAAGGAAAGAGAACCAGCAGAGTTGGTATTCAAGAAAACAGGGAATGAAGGAGCCGGCTATGAAACTCAACACAACAAGCATACAGAGACAACAGACAACGACGACTGACTCGTTTACTGACTAAATGTCTGCCTAGCTGACTGACTGAATGAATGTCTGGCTGTTTGATACGACTCTGTCGGTGTCGCATATGGAGTGAGGAGCGGGGAATTCTACATACGTACATATATCTGTTAGCCCAGTCAATGTTTATGTCCATTTAGTTTTTTTTTTTTCATTTTTCTATTTTGACCAATTCAGTTGCTTTGTGTTTGGCTGGCTAAAGCAGCTAAGTGTATGGGAGACAGTTAGACAGACCGCCATGCAACATTCTGTCATGTTTGCATTATATTTGCCTTGTTCTGGGTTTGTATTGCTGCCGGACGCCGTTATTTCTTCACTTATCCATGTGTTTTCTTGTTTCATACACAGTTGTTCGTTTTTTGTGTTCTCTTCTTTTTGGTTTTCGGTTTTTGTCAGTAGTCTTCGTTCAGTATTCCCTCGCTTGGCCTGACAGCAGCCCAACCAGCCCATCATCAACATCATGGCCAGCAGACACATGCGCTTTCAGTAATGTTTACATTTCATAGACGGCCACCACTACCAGCACCACCTTTCGTGAGTGAGCGCCACATTCGATGCCATCACCATCATCTCTGCCCCAACAACATCCTCATTCGGGAAACAAAAATGTGTTCTGCTTCTATTATTTGTAGATTTCCCCCACATTTTATATAGAGACTCCTAATGCTGTCGTCGTCTCTATCTACTATTTACATATCGTTACAAATTTGAGAGAGCATTGTGGTATAAGGATAGATCTTTTAGGGTCTTGAGAACTAATTATCGATTTTGATAAAACCAGTTATTTTATTATGAATTATCTGAAATCTATAATGGAAATTGAAAGCCATATCATTGGACAAAGAAAATATACTTTCAAGTCCAAAAATTTATTGTGTAGAAGGGTCTCTTTAAGTTGTTCATAACCCATTTCAACCCCTAAATTCCCAGTCCTGTTTTGGCTTCCTCAGCAATGATTTTTTCAAAAAATTCTAATATTTAGGTCTATTATCAGTATTTCATTGTGGATTGGTAAATCCGTCTGGTGGATTGGTATTGGAATACTGCAGGGTTTCTAAAGTTCGACCCAGTTCAAATAAAATGTTTTATGTAGTTCAAAGCTACAACGACCCAGTCTTAGGTACGTTCTGTCAAAATTATTATTATTTTTGGAAAATTTTATTTTTACAAGATATTTTTGTTATGGTTTTTATAAAAACCCTTGTAATACAAACAATTTGATCTTACATACCTTGAGGCACATTTCCCATGAATGCCTAATATTATAATTTTATATTTTTATTAAAAATTAATTCCAAACCATTCTCTTCTTTCCGCTTTTTACAGGTTTATTATGCAAAAAAGAAACGACGTGCCCAACAGACACAAGGCGAAGATGATTCCTCAAATAAAAAGGAACGGAAATTATATAACGATGGTTATGACGACGATAATCACGATTATATAATAAAACATGGTGAGAAATTTTTGGATCGCTATGAAATCGATTCATTGATTGGTAAGTTTTAACTGACAGTCATTCGTTTTATTAGAAAATTTTAATTAAATATCTTCTCTCTACAGGCAAGGGTAGTTTTGGACAAGTGGTCAAGGCGTATGATCATGAAGAGCAAGGTTATGTAGCAATAAAAATAATTAAAAACAAAAAACCGTTCCTAAATCAGGCACAAATCGAGGTTAAACTATTGGAAATGATGAATCGGGCAGATGCAGAAAACAAATATTATATTGGTAAGTACAAATGCAGGATAGTGTACCGTGTATCGGTAAATCGGAACTGACAGCTCATGCTTATCAAACCTTCTGCTGCTCATAGTTATGAGAGACGTCTGCAGAGTTATCAGTTTTGATTTTTGTCTGTTACTCAATTATGCCTTAAAATCACTATACCGCAAATTCCATTAATATTTTCTCTTTTCAATTTACAGTTAAACTTAAAAGGCATTTTATGTGGCGCAATCATTTATGTTTAGTATTTGAGTTATTATCCTATAATTTGTATGATTTATTACGTAATACAAATTTTCGCGGCGTATCATTGAATCTAACGCGAAAATTTGCTCAACAGCTATGCACTGCTTTGCTCTTCTTGAGTACTCCCGAACTGAATATAATCCACTGTGATCTAAAACCCGAGAATATACTACTTTGTAATCCCAAACGATCAGCCATCAAAATTGTTGATTTTGGTAGTTCATGTCAGCTGGGGCAAAGGGTAAGCAATAGAAAATACAATTTGTAGCTTTAATCATTCGAAAAATTTACATTTTTCATCTCTCTCTCCATCAGATATATCAATATATACAATCTCGTTTCTATCGTTCGCCGGAAGTTTTACTGGGCATACCTTATGATTTGGCCATCGACATGTGGTCCTTGGGTTGTATTTTGGTGGAAATGCATACTGGCGAACCGTTGTTCTCCGGCTGCAATGAAGTCGATCAAATGAATAAAATTGTCGAAGTGTTGGGCATGCCACCCAAATATCTGTTGGATCAAGCGCACAAGACTCGTAAATTTTTCGATAAGGTGGTCTCAGATGGTTCGTACGTATTGAAGAAAAGTCAAAATGGCCGAAAATATAAACCGCCTGGGTCTCGGAAATTACACGATATATTGGGTGTAGAGACGGGTGGTCCGGGCGGCAGGCGCATGGATGAACAAGGTCATTCGGTGGCGGACTATCTGAAATTCAAAGACTTAATACTGCGAATGTTGGACTTCGATCCGAAGACACGTGTAACGCCCTACTATGCTCTGCAGCATAATTTCTTTAAGCGTACCTCAGATGAGAGTACCACCACCGGTGCTGGTGCAGTACAACCTGGTAGTATAGCAATATCTTCGCCTTCCGTTAGTTCAACGTCGTCATCAACGGCTGCATTGGTGCCTGGACAAATGTTATCAGCCAGTACGGTGCAACATTCAGAGCAACAAAGTCACGGTAAGTTATTCAAAATACAAAAGTTGTTTTAGTTACCTTTTTTATGTAGGAAAATTAGACTTTTTTTAAATAATTTTCATTTACATGTGTTGTGTTTTTTTGTTTTCTTAACAAGTTAGTTTGAGGATAATGATTTTATTTAGACAATTATCTGTTTGTAGGCGCGAATGTTAAGCGGTTGTTTTATTTTGTTTACTTTTATATTACACAATTGTGTAGTGATTGGCGGTCATCAACCTTATGAACAAGGGGGTTTAAACTACAAACTTCATATCCATGTATTACTGGACATTCAGTATCTATTTTGATTTAAAGAAAGATATAAATCTGCGATTTTTTCTTTCATGATGATATTTTATTATTTCCGTAATTAGAGTTTAATCAATGCCCATTGAAAAACTGTCGTCAAATTTATGCATTAAATGATGAAATTTTATAGATAAATTTTAACGAACAAATCTTTGCATGTTCGAAATGTTATTTGTTTCATGAAAGTTTTTTTTTAGTTTTATTTTAAGTTATTTTTTAGTCTTACATAAATGTAGTTAGATATACAGCAATCCTCCTTATCAATATTTAAAACAATTATTTACAAAATACGCTGGAAATTTATAAATATATATAGAGGAATTGTATATCATTATGTAATCTTAAGTCATATTTATTTGGAAATTAAATATGTTTATTTTTAATGTTTATATAAATATTAATTATATTTGTATTATTTCCAAAAGTATAACAAAAATTATAATTACAATGTTTATTATTTATTCTATTTTTTTTCTTTTAATGTAATTATTTTGTAGAACCGTGCTTACTAAATATTAAATAGAATTTAAGTAATTCTATATACATAATGTAATGTATCTTTCTTATTTCTCCCTTTCTTCTATTTATGAAATTGAAATATTATTTTACTTTAATTAAATAATATTTGTATGTATGTAAAACGTAAAAACAAAACTATACATGTCTGCGTGCCACTCTTTAATATAAACATGGACAGATGATCGACGATGACCTGGAATGGTGATTAGCAGAGAAAACAATCAACATTCAACTTCATCAAAGGACAACATCAACAACACTCAACAACATTTACATCAATCAACAAACCCAAAATCAGCATCAGCATCTACATCAACATCATCATCCAATACATCCATAGCTTCCTCAGGTTCTAATACGGCTACCAGGAATATAAATAGGGTAACAGCAACAACATCAACTTCAACAACCACAAATACTATAAACACCACAACGGGACAACATCATCAATCAACACACAATTTGATTTAAAAATATAAATTTCAAACGTATGCCCAAAATCAACCAAAAACTCTTTGTATATACATACCTTTTGTTGTAAACTTTCTTTCCAATGATTTAAAAAAAAAAAAAAAAAAAAAATTGAATCTTGGGCTCTTGCTTTTCCCGTTTTGTGGTTTTTATTTCCCTTCAAATTAATTGAAAAACTAAACAAACCAATACGTTTGTAACAACGTAACTTGTGGTGATTAGCATATAATTTAATACTTTATTTAAATTATATATTTATTTTATAATAAGCTGTGTATTTTATAATTATTTATTTTAAGTTAGAAAATTTTAGGTTATATCTAATTTTAAATTTTAGTTTCAACTATGAGAAAGGTTAAAACGATAGCAACAATAATGGATAATTGAATAAAATGTAATTGGTGAACTCGTCACAATTAGTTTTCATTCACAAATTACACAACAATTCTATAATTTGCCTTTATCTTTTTTTTAAATAAAAATTAGACACCAACATACTGCAATGTCTGTATTGAGTAGACCTTAAACTGAAATTTGAAGATGTGATGTACAGGAATGTTTTAGGAAGTTTCATTTTTTCGGCGCAAAAAATAAGAAATGTAACTTTACAATCCGGTTAGATTGATTGTTCGCACAAAAATTGATTAAATTTCAAATTTACTTATCTAACTAAGGATTTGAGACCAAACAAGTTTACTAATCAAAATTTTAAAAACGTCTTAAGCACACGATTATTTGTTAGAAACATCAATGTTTGGTTTGATTCCAAAATGTCTGGCGGCTACTATTTAAAAAATTGGAAAATTAAAACAAATATTCTTTGTAATGTGAATGTGAATAAAGGCAGGGCTGAGTTGCATGCTCCTAGGAATCTCCTCCCTTTTTATCACAATTCCTTTATTCTACATTCATAATTGTTGTTTTAGATTTCAAACTTTCTCACAAGGTTTTGTAAAAAAAATATTTAAGCTTTTGTTTTAAGCGTATTTATAATTGATTATACATAAATATATTTATACATAAACTGACATTAATTTAATTAATAATTTAAAAGGAAATCATTGCTATTATATTAATGTTATTTTTCCTACTTAACAACAACAAGAACAACAAAACGACTTTAAGTGACTGCCATAATTTTAAAACATAATTACAAAAATACAACAACAACAACAAAACTAAATATATTTCTATTTAATTACTAAATAACAACAAGGAAGTTCTACTATTTTTTATTTAAATCAATAAAAAAGAAAAACGAAAAGAAAAAAAATCTGTATTTAAAAATCTCAATAAATTCTTCTTAAGAATTAAAACAACAAACAACAGCAGCAATCTATACAAAAAAGGATAACAAGGATTAGTTGGTTCAACATTGTCGTAATCGAAATTTAAAACAAAAGAAAAATAAGAATATAACAACAGCAAAGGAAAAACAAAAACATACAAACGTAGTAATAAAGGCAAAATAAAACTTATAGTTTTAGTAAATCCAGCAAAAACAAAAACAACATACAAAACCGACCCGAAACCAACATTTTGCAACTTTTCCGAAACAAAAATAACTATTAAAATAAAAATTCCGGCGGAAACATTAACAACAACAACAATACGATTACAAAGAAATCAAGAAGAAATTGAAACATTTTTGGCTACCAATGGAAAAAAGGAAAAAAACTACTACTACAATTTATATAAACATGAAGACATGAAATTACTATTAGATTTTGTTTAGAAATTTAAGTCTCAATATTGCTCTCTTAAAGAGCAAATATTGAGAAGAAGCAACTCTAAAGAGATAACAAGAAAAACAACATATATTTATAACAACATATTCTACCAACAATAAGAAACAAAAATCTCTTCAAAAGATCTCAATCTCAAAATAAATCATAACAAAAATTTAATATAATTTTGGCTTTATTTCATTTTTGGAAAAAGAAAATCACTTTTGTTTTCATATTACTCTCCCCCCTATGTATATCCCTTCCAGCCCCTTCTATCCAAGCAATTTCCATTCGCACATGGAATGAATTATAAACTAAAACTTTATACTAAAACAACAACAACAACAAAAACACATATTTTTGGCATCGAACTATTACTATACAAAATGAAGAAAATTATAAATAAAAAGACGAAGAAGAAGAAAACATAACAAAATATATATTATGGAAATGAAAAAGAAACAATACTAAAAAAAACAATATTTTACTACATACCTACTTTTTGGACTCTATGGCAATGTTTATCCAATTAATCAAACCATATTTGTAACTAAAGAAAAAAACAAAACATTTAGACAAACACACTCTCACCATAGGCTTTATTTAAATGAAAGAAAAAAGAATAATAAATGAAAAAAGAAGAAGTCAAATAACTTTATTTCATTAATATCAATTTTGGAATTTCTTTCTTTTATTTTAAAAAATAAATTTATTTATGTTTTATAACTGTTATAATGTTGTTCATTCGCAAAAAAAAAAACATGTTAGAATATTTGGCTTGATATTCGCTTAATTCTTTTATAAAAGTAAATTGTCAAATATTGAGTCCTAATTCGAATTTCTAGTTCAAATATTTACCTTGACGTGTCACAACGAATTCAAATTGGTTGACCACAAATCGGCTGTATTTTTAATGAAACTTTTGTGGAATGAAATCTATCTGTCAGTCGCAGTTAATAGAAAATCATCTATCTTTTACGAGTCCCTATATTTCTGGTGCGTTCAACAATGTGTTACACTTTTTTCTACAAAAATTAAAGTTGCATTTCATTCCATTTTTAATTAATTTTTAAAACTGTTTATTCTTTAAATACTATTAGCAATATTCGTAGGGTTCTTGCGGAAATCATGTCTAGATAAAAATATTTTTTTTTTTCTAAAATATTTGAATAAAACAAGTAAACTAATTAAACAGGTTATTTAAAATTTCTTCCCATTTTTCGTGTACGGAATATATTGAAATATTCTTTACTTGTAGCAGAATGATTTTGATATTATAACAGTTAAAAAACACAATAACTTTATCGCCCTATCCGAATTTAATTTTGTATAAAAACACAACTTCTTAAACTTATAAAAACATGACAACTTTCTGAAAGATATTAATATATTGAAAAGATTTATAGTTTATAAAAAGAAGTAAAGGACAAATATTTATATGAAAAAAATATGCATTTATTAGGTGACTTTAACCACCATAGAGTTCATTATTTGCAGAGTAACGATGAAAATCCAAAAAAAAAGAAAACATATTTAACAATGAAAGTGAATATTTATACCATTATTAAATAAAGCAAATAGAAAATAGTTGTCGGATTTGTTGTTCTGTTATATACGGATGCAACGAATGGAAGAATACATTATCGTTTCTTTTATGGCATTCTGTAATTAACGAAAAATTAATCCTCGACTATTGTTAATAAATTAAACAAATGCTGTATAAAATACATC
This sequence comes from Musca vetustissima, assembly GCF_032173495.1. NCBI lineage: Eukaryota > Metazoa > Arthropoda > Insecta > Diptera > Muscidae > Musca > Musca vetustissima. The sequence goes on along the minus strand of NW_026876336.1, from coordinate 1,340,588 downwards.
TACATGATGAATGCAAAACAAATTTAGCATTTTCAATAGAATTAACAAAATAATTCTCAATACACTTGTAAAAATTACCACAAACATTTAAAACCCTTCCCCTTTATCCCCATGCCCCAATTTCTTCCTCTCTACCTTTACCAAAACAACAACTTGATTAGCAATCGTATACAGAATAAACATTTAATACTAGAATACAAAATAAAAAGCGGATTGAAGATGAAACAAAAACAAAACATTAGAATATAAACATAATATAATTAGGTAACAGTAAAAACAAATCATAGTTTATAATAAAAAAAATAAGAGAAACAAATCCAACAAACAGCAGAGTAACATGCGTAATATTTAATATTAACAATAAAAGTGAAAACAAATTACAAAAAAAGAGAAAAAAACAAACAGAATGAATGTTCAAATGAAAATGCGTGTGTGTTGTTGTAAAATATTGAAATATTATTGAAGTAAATAAAATGAACAAAAAGCAAATACATAAATTTACCTAAAATAATAATAATATAATACTTTTTAGACAACAACAAAAAGAAAAGCAGAAAAAATCCAAAAAAATATAATATTGAAATAAGATTATGCTAATATTGACAACTCAAAATCACATATTAAAATGGCATATATTTTTTCACTAAAAACGTTTTTCGTTTTAGTAGGAGAGTTATTATTTGGAATATTATTTATTTATTTTTTCTAGAACTTGTGCAATCCAACTGATGTGAAAAAGCCAAATCTGCTCCTTTTTTACAATAATGTATCAAAAAATTTCAAAACATTTGACAACAAAATTTAAATTTTAAACATTTTATAAACATATGTTCCAAGTACACGAATTGGTTTTAAAATATGTTTTATTTACAACAAATTTCAATATGTCTGTTCCAGAATTTCAAGAATTTACTTATTTTTACTATTACTTTCCTTACTTTCGTTAAGGAATAATTGTAGTAAATATGTGTACATTCTTGCAGGTTCATATTCATGAAATTAAATTCCGAAACATAAAATTGTGTAATTTCCAATGGATATGACACATTTTCAAGCCTCGTTGGTGATATTTTCGATATTCGACTGTGCAAAACTGGGCTCTGAGAAACATTCACAACAAATTGATCTTCAATTGTGTATCCTTTCTACTCAATACGTCAGATTTTATTCATTTGTCCCTTTTTTCACATTACTTTAAACCCCATCCAGTTACCAATCGATAAATTTGAATAAACAAACGCAAACAAAAGAATGAGTATAGAAAAGTAAAGAAAATGTTATACAACTTTAAGCCATTTAATTAATAAGTAATATAAATACAAGTGAAAACTAAACAAAAACAAAAAACTTCATCATAAAAATCATTAATACATAAAACCAAATACGACATTAAAAAGAAAAACAATATTAATAAAATAAAAGAATTAATATTAATAAAACCACACACACATAAACATATTTCATTTAACTTTAAGTTAATATTTCATAATTAATATTAATATATAACAATAACTGAAAAAGGAGAAGAACAAGAAGAACGACAACAACAACAAACGCAAATAATACATAATAAACCCAATACCAGTATAATAATAAAAATAACAATAACAACAAATTAATAATTATATGAAGGAAAAAGAAACAAGAACAAAAAAGAATGAAAAAAAACTTAATAAAAATTTATGATATAATCAACAAAAAAGAAAAAAAATGCTCTGTTATCAACAAATGTGTTTCAATTGCTAGGATGTCTGTTATTTTTACTAATGGAAGCTGTGTCTTCCATTTCAATGATAATACGGGAGCTGAAGTGTACAACATTTGAAAATATTTATCCATAGCTAAAATTGAAAATTTCACAGCAAGCTAAATCCTGATTATATTACTTCCTGTAGTCCATTTAGTAAAATAAAATCCTTTTTTAGGCGCAGGAACTTTACAATTTTGGGCAATACAACTAGTTGGCTGACAATTACTTTATTATGTACATTATTTTGTTCTAAAAGTGTGTTTTTGCTTTTTCTTGCTACAGGTCTTCTAATACATCCGTCCGCCCAACAGCCAAACAGTTTAGGTGGCGGTAATTTTATGCGTTCACGGGCAATTGGCGGTGCTGGTAATGGCGGCAGCGGTAGCGGCCCCCAGAGTTTCGACCAAAGCAGCCTGATGATGAAATCCCTCTATGAACAACAACAGCAGCAGCAACAACAACAACTTTTTGCCGCCCAACAGTCATTGCAAGGCCTCCTATCACCCGGCAGTAGCAGTAGTTGTAGCAGTACCACTCAAAACAATAGTCACCATCAACAATATCCATTGGCCATGGACTGTGATCCACCATTAACTACACAACAGATGCCACCACCACCGCCACCCCAACAACAAATACGTTTCGGACTCGGCTCTTCGTCGTCGTCATTACAGGGTGGCGGTGTAACGTCTACTACATCGGGGCCTGTGGGTGGCTCATCATCGTCATCATCTTCGGGTGGTGGTTCCTCAGGTTCGACAAGTTCACGGTTGCGTCAAAATTCGGGCAGTAGTGGCGGTACAAACAGTGTTTTCGCCAAACAGCAACCCCAACAATCAATGGTTCACTCATCGAGTCAGCAGCCGCCACCATTGCCACCGCAAGGTGTAACACATCATCACAGCTATGCACCCGCTTCTTTACCCTTAGATTTGGTACATCATCCGCTATCAGCGGCGGCCTCGCATTTAATGATGACCGACTCGAGTGTTATAACGGCTTCTGCTTCAGCGACCGGACCTGCCTACACATCTTGGCCCAGTTCAGGGCCCAATAGTCATCCCTTTGGTATGCCACCACCTCCGCAGCCAATTCAATCGAATATGGTTGTAGGTGATATGGTGCCGCCACCAATACCAGGCCTTCACTTACAGCAGCAGCAACAGCACCATCAAATGCAACAACTACAACATTCACAAAGACGTAACGATTCGCAGGGACGTCTACCGCCGGGCAGCGCCACAAGTAGTAGTTCGAATTCGAATAGTGTAGGAGGCGCCGGCGGTGGCGGCAGTGCGACGGCTGGTGGCGGTGGTAGCGGTTCGTCGGCCAGTGGAGATGCCTCCTCGCCAATGGTAGGCGTTTGTGTTCAACAAAGTCCTGTTGTTATTCACTAGTTCCATGTAGGGAGCTTTCCTAAATGACAATGAAAAGCAACAGCGCTATTTATTTGTTTTTTTTTTCGGTATGCAATGTGTCTACCGATTCCGTTGCCCATTAGGATTTTTTTCGTCGAGAAAACACACACACCAACACATGTATATTTTCTCCTATTTCATTTCCATAACAGAATAGTGAACTCTGCTACGGTCGTTTGCTCTTTTTTATATTTAATTTAAATATATACAAACATACATATATTTTAGATATACATAATTATCACCTTTTTAAATATATATATATGTATTTAATTAAAAAAAAAACAAACGAAAAAGAAAAAAATACAAGCTAATAATTTATCCCCGATTTTCGTCTCTTAAATTAAATAAAGATAACGCAGTGCTAAAGCCAACACAAATACTCCAGTTTTCTCAAGAGTGGGCCAGTTCTGAAAATATTGCAAATACGTATTGTCAGTTTAAACACTCCGTTTAATGATGCCCAATCTGGAAGTTTGGTTATGCCTTAGTTACGTTTCAGCAGTCAGCATGTATATACAATTATAATTATTTTGTATGTACTATCGTGAAAAAATTGTTAATAGATTTATATCCTAAGTTTCAAATGTTTCATAGTCACTATTTGACATAATCTCACTTTGCAAATGAGGTTTTATTCTAATTATATTTCTACGAAACTATTACTGACCTCTTATATACACTACGAGAGTAGTTTTTTGGCACTGCGTCATTTTTATAATATTTATCAAAACTGTCACAGAGATATACATATAAAAGAGTATATAATATACATATATACATAAAATACACTTGATATGATATATGACTATTTTATGTAAGTCAAGCAGCTGCTTTTAAAAAACAACGACAAATCCCTTTCACTATATACAAATTACCTATGAATGAACAAACTTAAATCAGCTATAATATTCTTAAACACAACTACTTATCCATTCTTATTCAGTCTGCGGTTTTTTTTTTAAATCCGTCCATTTCTAATAATATTTATAAACTATACTTTTCTACAATAGAAATAATTGAGATATACCAGATTGTTTAAACAAAAGCAGTTGCTAAATTGAAAATAATAATGACTATTATATGTTTCGATGAAGTGCTACCTTAATATTAAAAAAAGTATATACTATAAATATGTTTAAATATATTATATGCAAAAAAATATATTATATGCAAAAAACAAACATTTTATTTTGTAAGTTTTTAATTTAAATTTTTAGTTAAAACAGAATTAAAGCAAACAGAAGAAAAAAATACTACATAAAACAAAAAGGACTCAATAGTTTATATTTCATTTAAAAATAGTATACAAAATCTCCCATACAAACACACACACACATATATACATACGACCCCACATCAGCTCATATACAAAAAACAATAGTTGAATTTAATTTTATTTTTCATAATTTATTTACTTTTTAGTTCAATTTTTGTACACATTTTTCCTCGCATTTTTTTTAATTTAACAATGCCGTAATACGGAGAGAAAACATGTAAATGAAAGCAACAATCTGCCGACTTTAAAAAGAAAACTGTCACTCCACCCGTTTTAAAATATGTTTTAGTTTTAATTTTATAATAAAGAGAAAAATAATAGCGTTAAAACTTAAATTGTATTTATAATTTTGACTTTAAAATTTAAATAAATTTAAAACATAAATTAAAGATTAATATTTGAGATGCTTGCATGTTCAACCTGGGCTTGTAGTTGTCTATTAAGCAATTTGGGTAAGTTGCAGTTGACAAAAAATCCTGAATACCCGATAAATTAAGCATATCGCTGCGTTTCGCTGACATTCACAATTCCGTTATAACTTTAATTTAATTTATTTTTATTCATTGCGAGGAAAAAGCCATCTGGCCAATAAATATCGCAACAAACCCATTATTTTTCATTATTGTCAAGGTTTGTTTATAAGGTTAACAGGGAGACGAATTCATGCTTTAGTCTTCTCTTGCTGTCAACATTTTAATCGCGAAATACAAACCAGAACAGGATAAAAACTAAAAATAAATTTGACAGTCAATGAAGACTTCGTTAACCTTATGAATAAACCTTGGTTATTGTCTTTCGAAAATAAGTTTTCAGCCTATTTGAAAAGGCTTTTAAATAGCAGGGACGTATCTAAAATTAACTAACCCCCTTTTTTAAGAGAAAGTTTTTGCACATTTGTTTTTAAATATTTCCTTTATTTTTTTTCAAAAAAATATATTTTCGTTACAGCAGGTGATTATAATAAAAAACAATTTACAAAACATTGTTGTAAATTTATTATGAAGACTCGTGTAAAGTTCAATTAACCTATTAGCTAAGAATCATATTTAGTTCCACTATCGCATAAAATCCATATACCACCATCAACTTAGAACATAACTTGAGCACGATAATGCTTTTGCAGTTTATTTGCGCGTACACCAAGCTTCATTTGCCATTTAGCATGGACTCTCTTCATCAAGTGAATATCGTGAGCTTTACGAGCAGCCAATTTCTGTTCGGTTTTCGTCCAGCCCAATGATCGATAAGTGCTTAGGACATGGTGTAATTTACTTGATTTCTTTGGAACCAATGCACGATTTGGATTCAAACGTTGTTTGTAGTAACGCAGCAACGAACGATGGCCAATAGTGGCACCTGAGGGCAAAACAAGTTGATATTCATCACCATCCAATAGTTCTGGAACAACTTCTTCATCAACATCCATGCCTTCTTCCTGCAAAAAAACAATCAATTGAGGTGAATTAGTAACATTAAATCTATACATGTTCTATCAGAACTTACATGATCTGGATAACTGGAACTGTAGTCGTAGTAATCTGCATATTCAGCCAAGGCCAAACCTTCATGTAGCATTTGACAGTGTCCCTTGTCAATCATGTGCTTTCTGACGGCATCCAACGAATAGAAGGTCTTGCCTCTATCATTGCACAACAGGCATATGAAGAAGACGGCTACCTTTTCACCCAAATAGTGTATCAAACCCTCCACATCAGTACAATACTCAACGTCGGGTATAAAGAAGGAATGTGCGACGGACATGTGTTTTAAATTATCAACCAAATCCTCTGCTTTATGTTCACAGAATATGCAGTCATTTTCCTTTAACGGACTCTCGGCAATCTCATCCAACTCATCCGAATCAACCTCTTCCTCTTCAATATCTTCGTATTCATCATCATCGTCGTCGTCGTCATCACCATACTCCACCACTTGTGCAGCCTGCTTCAAAGCAAACTTTCCTTTTCCTTCAGCTGCTGCAGCAATAGCCGGATGTGGCCTTTGCTGTATTAAAGATTTGGTGGTTACCTCCTTGACTTCGCTGCCACATTCCCGTTCAAATTTCACCAAATTTTCCTTGTGTTTCTTGCTGTTCAAATGGTTGTCATGGGCCTTCTGATTGCCAAACTGCTTCCTGCAGGCATTGCAGTACAAGCTCATTTGGCGTTCCTCGTTGGCAGTGGCCTCGGCATTGCGCATTTGCAAGACACGCGATTGGAAATCCTCTGCCGTGACTGGTGGCAGTTCAGCAACTCGGCGCTTGAGATTGTAGCGATGCCAATCTGTTTTGTAATGCTCTCTCTGTATATCCGCCGAAGCGAATTTTACACTACAATTGATGCAGGTAAAATTGGACATTGTTCGAAGTGCTCCAAGTAAAGGAATTTCACAATAGATAGGATATTAATCACTTGCTGCTTTCCCGAGAAAAAATAAAAACAATTGGAGGAAAACGTGCAATCAAACTAAAATCGATTAATCAACGATAAAAAATGACCAGGCAAATAATCGCCAGTAATCGGTTCCGATAACATTGCAATAGAACTGAACCCTAGTAACCAAAAATTAAAAAAAAAACGCAAATAAAAATACAATATAGTAATCAAGACTTAAGTAGGCAAACTCTCAACGGAAAATTTTGACATTCACCTGTGGAAAGCTTTCAACGCTCAGAATTGTAATACTACCTTATTAAATCTCCATTGGACATTGCGATATTTTTCATTAGCGATTATCGTCTGGGACTTTTGTATAAGAAATAATCGATTAGTCGAATGAGTGTGTGTGGTGTGCACGTTTTCTTTCTAATTATTGTTTACCGTTCAGCTCGTTCGGAAGGTATTGGAAACACATCTCGGAATGGCAACTGAAGGACTTTTGCAAGTGATACACAGTGTCTCTTCGTCAGAGAATAACTTTTTCAACATCTACGTTGAGGGTTTGGATGATCAGGTGTTCGGCTTGCAGGCGGATCGTTTGGCCGATGTCATCCAAAACATTAGTTCCCTCCTGTCCAAAGCTTCGTCACGATTGTTGGGGCTTCGTTTATTGAATAAATTTCTTGATCAATGCACTGACGATGTCTTCAACAAGACTGGAAATCTTTGGACATCGTTGGCTTTAAAAGCTTGCCATGCCCATATGCAACCGAATGAATCCATGCTGGCGTATGAGGCGTTGGGTAAGATCACCACAAAATCACTGCAATCAGCAGATTTGACGAAATCGTTTGCAAGTGGTCATCTTTCAAAAGTATACGAATCGTTGAATTATGTCCCAGCTGAAAGTGTTGGCAGCGCCCTTCGGTGTGTGGAAATATGCTTACGATGCTATCCGGCATCGAGTGGCCCGTCGAGAAAAACGATTGAAAAATTCTTAGCAAAGTTTCAAGACTCTCTCGATGCCGACATTGTGGCCTATAATGGAAAATGTTTGCATCTAATGCAGCAGGTTAGCGGTGGTGAGGTTCGCAGTTCCAGTCACAAGACACAATGGAAGAATTATCAGACCCAATTGGTGGGCAGCCTTCATGCCGTATTCAACGACATGTTTGCCAGTTGTAATGAGATATGGGACGACAATATTGTCACCGACCAACTGAATATGGAGAAGTTGGTGCTATCCGATGAACCAGTCAACAGAGCAGCTCAGCTGTATATAAGATGCCACAACTTGGTACAGTATCTAATTGCCGCTCTGAAGGAACCATTTCCAGCTGAGAAGCCGTTGTTGTCTAAAATGCTGTTGGGGATTATCAATCGTGGACTGAGTGTTACTCTGAATCTTCTACATCAAAATCCCATAACGGATAACATTGCCTTAGCCTTGTTGATGCCAAAGGTTCACATTGATCTTTTGTATTTGTTAGATGCAGTCGTATCGATTCTCAGAGCCCATGTATTGCCCTACTATAATTTAATTTTGGGCTTGCTAATGGATATTATGAAGTCTACATCGGCAGCTGAGAGTCATGGTAAACAGAAGCCTTTCGCTGTGCTCCGGGCCAAGATCTATGACAGTGTTTCACTGTGGTGCAAAATTCAAGGCGGTGGCAGCCGTTGCGATTCGATTGCCGAATATCTGATCAATGAAATTCTGGTGGATGTTACACCAGAGCAGAATGAACTGACATTGCAGGTGTGCGCTGGATCGGGTAAACATTTGTCCAAGAAGATGAAACGGCAATTGCACAAGGCACAAAATGAGCGTTCCAACATTTCGAAGAACAGTGTTAAGACAGCGAAGAACTCCCTATCGCAAAGGGATGACAAAAATCAATTAGTGTGCATTGCTGCCCTTCGCTGTCTACAGGAGTTGCTGCTTTCCGTTGCAAGTTTCCTGAAGCCCACGAAAATCAAATTATTACAAACCGTGGTGGTACAGATTTGTAGCCAGTTTTATGAATTTGCCGGAGATATGGGGTACTTGTATTCAAGCGCCCAATGTCGCCTGGAGATTTACAATGTACTGTATGTAATGGTATCCACTCCACACCATTTGTCTCCACCACCAATGGATTTAATTTTGAGTTTGTTGAACAACGCTTGCTGTCGGGATGGCAACATGAGAGTCCGTAATCAATGTGCTAGAATTCTACAGAACCTTGAAAAACTTGTTCATCCTCAAAAGGAATCGTTGATCTTTCCCATTGATGCTCGTGAGATTCGCAATGCTTTTATTATGCTGGGGCAGGAACGGTTATTAGGGGACTCTACGGCGTTGAATGGCGTTGGTGATGATAGTGATGAGGAGAATGAGCTTAATGAAGATGTCAATAACAAAGATAACGGTGAGGAGGTGGACGAGGGGCGTGAGGAGGAAAGTTTGGAAAATATCGATGAACATGATAGAGGAGTTATTAATTCAACTGAAGACTCGGTAACACAGATTGTTGATATATCAAGTGATAATGATGTCGAAATGCTTGAACAAACAAATGAAGATGATGTGCAGATTGTGGAAGATAAGATACATAAAGATGTAGAAGATACGACACATAAGGTGGTGGACAATGGACTGGAGGATAATGACGACTGTCAAATTGTGTCGCCAGCTGCTGACAACGACAAAACACATCTTGAAGAAAATGACAATACAAATGATCAACTCAACGAGAATCCAAAATCGCCTGACATTGTTCTTCGCGTTGAAGACTGTGACAGCCCACTTGTACAGAATGTTGATGAGGAAGCTGATGACGATGAGCCGAGCACAAAAAAGGCAAAGACTAATGACAGAGAAGAAATACAAAATATAGAAGAGATCGATGAAGAAAAACTGTTGGAGGATATAGCTGCGACTTTTGTTGATGATTTGGCTTAGAACTTAGCGAATTTTTTATATGCTTTAAGATATGAATAAAGGAAATATAAAATAAAATATGAATTTCGCATTCTGTTATTTCTTAGTTTTTGTTTTTTATTTCACCCAAAATCATATCCCAAGTTCATCGATTGTATCGAAATATATGTACTAAAAATCCCTACATCCCCAAAACAAATTCCCCAATTCGGTAATTAATTATGTAGAATGGCAACACTGAACATTACTCTTGTTTACGAAAGAGTGTGATGCACAATGGCGAGAAATTTGAGCCTAAAGCAGAACTAACGATAAAAAATTGTCGATAGTGTTATCGATTGTTCGCCATTCCATTCCTACTAATGACCACCGTTTAACTACTTCCTGAAAAATCTCCAAGGAAACCATCCAAAAATCCACATAAAATGGAAGGCAAGGACAATCGATCAAAAGAGTAGGTACATAGTTGACCTCTGGTATACGAAGCTAATTGAATTTTCACACTTTTTTCCCCAGTAAACGCCATAAGATGAAAACTTTCTACCGCAATAAGAGCAAATATTGCAAAACATCCTCTAGTTCGGATAAAGCAGAACCAATCAGGGGCTATGTTGATGTTGTGGACTCCAGTGACGAACGTTTCGTGGATCGCAATGAGTGGGTTAAGGGCCGTGGCCCAAGGGTAACCACACAATTGGAATATGCTCGTGACCTGGATATGAATTTGGAAGACGAAGAAAATGAACAGATGAGAGCTGGCGACTTCCATTTAATGTCCCAAATGCCTTTGTCTGTGGGTGGACACTTTAAATTTTCTTCAGAAAAACAATGGGAACAGGCGGAGAATGAAGCCTTCCTTGACAATACGGAAGCTAGTGAATACTTTACCTTGAATCTGAAACTCATCAATGTGGGTCTTCAGACAATTCCATTCTATAAACGTATGGATTTTTCATCAACCATGTTTAGCAATGAACAATTGATGAGTATGGAAAAGTCGGCAGAGTTGGCGGAAAAGACTTACCAGAATGTTCTTAAGGAACACATTGATAATCCACGAATTCAAATTAGTTCGGCTAGTCGTAAAACCAATTCGGCTAAAAGTCAAAAATCACAGGCTTCCAATGCTAAAAAAGCTGCTTCGGAAGCACCCGACGAACTGGACGAGCTATTAAATATGACAACAGATCAAATGTCGAAGGCCAGCGTACAGTCAGGTCGAAATACACCAGCAACAAATGCTCCCTCGACGCCGGTAACTGTAGCAGGTAAGCCAACTGGAGACAATAAGGATGATATTCAACAATGGTTGGACAATGTTTTAGAAGAATAAATTGAAATTGAAAATGGTGTAGATATTATTGAAAATGCTTTAAGCTTTGTTAGAAGAAAATAAATAAATTTGCGGATATAAGAAATAAATTAATAAAACGAATTTTAATCGTATCGAGTTTATCTTTCATATGAAGATAGTACTTGTCCAAAAACTTTTCATCTTTTCATATTTGTAAAGAAAAATTGTAACATATTTTCGTAACATATGGGGGACATACAAAAATTCAGAAGAAAGGAACCCGAAAGAAAATTAATTATTTTTTGAAATGACAATAGAAACCAGATTAAAAATTACTTTACTGTGATTTATAAAATAAATCTTGTTACTATTTCAGGAAATGCTTGATGAGAATCGATGATTTTCTTTATTAATGCAATTCAAACATTTAGATGACCTGGTTATATATTTGTACGCTGTTGTTGTTTTCTAAGATAAAGCATATCAGATTCAACCAATTAAAAGGCAAATTCTAAGCAGGCTTTGTTTTTTTACTACCAACAACCAGCTCTCTTCGGTGGTAGTAATTAAAAAATAAAATGTACAACTTATGATACTTATGCAACAAGAAAAAGAACACAAGAACGACAACAACATAATGCTAAAGTTGATAATCTTTTCATGTGAATGCATAATTAAAATTTATTAAAATATAAAACTTGTGCCAACACACACATACATAGCCAACCACCCACCCAGACGAAACAAATGGGGGAAAAAGTGCAGCAACGCAATCCAAGTACAAGAGCAACCAACTCCCATCCATCCATCCATAGGTAGGCAACACGGATGACAACAACAGCAACTTTGTAAGAAATGCTGCAACAACAGGGGCAAAAGTTATTTACATTTGAAAGTTATACATTTGGGGTTTGGGTGTCACGCCCATAAAGACTTTAGCTCGTTAGTCATAAAATATTTTTGCTCATTTTTTTCCTGTGGGCCTTTCACAAAGTACCGAAGAAAGCTGCACTGGCTGAAATGCATAGCAATCTTGCATAGATTTATTATAAATGTAAGTGTTTTGTTGTTTTTGTTGCGAAAAATGAAAGAAATTTCAAAATATGAATGTATAATGATGAACCGAGTGAGCATCTCTGTATGCAGGTTAAGGCATGTGGAAAGAAGCCAAGATGCATTTAATCCATATGCATAGCAATTTTTAATCTAGTTTCTGAGGGAGAGACCTATTTTATTTGTATTTTACATTTGTTAAGAATAAGCTATGACATAATTGCACCTACATGTATATACATGTGAACAATTGCAAACGCCTAAAAATAATTATTTGCTAAGGGTTATTGACGTCAAGTTTCTATAATGAAGACAGATGCATATCCTTTATTTCATATTCTATAGATGTTCATTTAAGCAAAATTTCGTTAGTGTTTTGTATTGAAATAACGAACACTTCTAATGTTTTAATTAAAAAATAATAATGATCACAACTGAAACTAAGTTAAGTTTTATATTCAAAATATTTCCATTATTCGAATGTGATTTCGAGGAGGATATTTATAATTTTTATTTTGGATATCACAAAGTAATGTCTGGAGTATTTATGTTTATATACTGCTGGATTCAGGCTATAGTCCCTCGATATTTTGCCTTTAAAGAAGTAAAAAAAAAATATTATTATTCTTTCGTTTGGAACAATTTGGTGCTTGACGATAGACCCATTCCAGAAATTTTTAAAAATAAATAAAATCACGAAGTATGTTAGAGGAGTAATATGATATACTATCCTCAGGGTTAAGAACCCCATAGTTACTCGAATATAAGTTATGATGAAATATTTGGCCTGTTCCCGTACTGCAAGAATCTACTAATTTTTACTATTTTTTCCGATATCATAAAGGAAAAACTGTTATCGTAGTAAAAACTAGGAGATTCTTGCAGTACGGGAACAGACCAATTGTGTTAAAATTTTTCAGACAACTATTTCTCAATTTTCCCCAGAATGATTTTGAACACTTTCTATGGCAAAAGTCTTCATCCCTCCCTTTCACTTGTTGTTTGTAAATCAGCTTTGATATTGTATCATTTCCAAAATGATTTCCATCAGTAATTCTTGGATTATTGTTTGTGTAATCTTTGATTTGTGTAATCTTTGATGAAATGGAAATCACAAAAAGCCCACAAATTACCAATTTTGTGTGATAACAGAGGACAAAGTACAATATAAATGGGCAAAAGGAGGGTGTATCATTGGCAATAATTGCAAATTACCAACAGCACTCAAAGGCATAAAGCTCCTGTGGGTGCATGGAACTAATGACGATGCAGACGTAGGGTAGTTGCGGAAAATTATTTAATTTCCAGTTCAAAAAGTTTGAATATTATCGTTCCCAGATGCTGAAGTTTCATTCTAACTACTAATTTTAACTACTGGTTCTAAAATAAGATTTTTATTTTTTAAAAAGTATTTTTTGATTATTTTACTATTAAACATAGAGTTTGTCCCTTTGGGCGGTCCTCTAATTTCACTTGTTGAAATCACGTTTCACTAGAGTGAATCTATTTTAGCATATAACCAGTGTTATAATTAGTGGCATGACCTAAATTGCCACTTCACGTTGCAGCGGACCTTTCATGATGTTTACAACCACAAATTATTTAAATTGTGTCACATAATAACAAAATATCACTCCTTGATAAACAACTAAACAGGCCCGTGCACTCACTCACCCTCCACAAGAAACAACTTCATGAACAACAAAGAGTCCAAGTGTCAAATAAATAAAAAAGGGAGGAAGTTGTTGACTTTTTTCCAATTGTGACATGCCACAGGATAAATGAAGGGGAAGCTGTAAATTTGACAAACTAACCCCCGAATGAAATGATTATACGCTGAATGGATTTTCTGCGGCAAAAGTTTAATGGGTTTCATAATAATATTTGAAGTCTAAAATCTTGATAATCATAACAACAAACAACAACAACAAAAAAGAGGAAAGGAGCATAACGTTCGGATTTTCCCATCGACATCAACATTTTAACGAGAGTGGGAAGGAGGGTTGCCTGTCATCATAGCCAAATTAACAAGTGATTGTTGTTCGTGTTTAATTAGCTGTAAATTGTTCTAATTGATATCCCTTAGAGTAGAGTAGCAAAGATAATAGATAAGACTATCAAGATTTCTGAGGTTATGTATCTTTTAATCTGTTAGCTTTAGAGGTTATGTATTCAATTCTTAATTTTTAATGTTTAATCTCTATTGTTAGTGTGACAAGTGTATAGTAGGTCTATTATTGCTAAAATATATTTGATTTTCCCATCAATATGAATGGACATTTTCAGCAGTTTTTTATTTGCTTTTGAGAAATGTTGGGTTAGGATTATACATAGTCGTATTGACAAGTGCGTTGCATATCTATGTATTAGAAATTATAATTATAATAAATATGCGGATTACGTTTACTTATTTTTTTACTTTAAGCTCTGTTCTGCAAATTTTATTATTATTTCTATTAATAACCATTCAAAATCATAAATATATTTCACTTTCTAAAATTTTCTACAACTATGAAATGACATTCTACCATACTGCAGCCCACTCCAAATAAAAAAAAAAATACATCCAATTAATTTTTGATTAGAATAAATATTCATTTTTAAGAGGAGACACAACTGAATTTCAACCAACTAACAAAGCCGTGAATAAATGTTATTGTAATGGCTAGAAGCTCCCCAAAAAATAACTGCAAACAGCAATCTCCGTGTTTTTTTGTACTTCAATTCTATTGCGATTAACAAATTATTTCATCCGTTAACAAAAATAAATTTGCTGTGCAACAAAAATGTATTATATAACAAAAATCTATAGATACTTCAAAGTCCCGCTGGTAACATGGCAACAGAAACAAGAAAAAAGCCAACATCATCATTCACAAGCAACTGCATCTGAAAATTTGAAAATAAACGAACGAAACAGCTTTATACAATTTGGCCAACCACTTCTCAATGAAATGGAGAGGAGTTCTGACAGAAAGATGGTTATGGGGTATAACATAAAACCCCCTTCCAGGCAGCTCCCCTCTTTCTATATATATAAATGTATATATGTGTATAAAAATCATAGAATCAACGTTTACTAGTGAGATGTGAGAATGATGTTAAACGTGGCTGTTTGTTGTGGAGCTGTATGTCTATGTGCTGCATGGTAGAGGTGGTTAGCGGGGTACCAAACAAAATGGAAGTCGAAAAATGTAGCCAACCGGAAAACAAGCAACAACGTTAAAAATTAAAAGGGTACTGAACACTGCAACGATGATAAATTTGTTATGAGAAGGGATTGCCAAGGATGCCATATGATTTGTCAATTTCATTTTAAAAATTTACTTGATCGAATTTTTAGGATTCATTTTGAATGTGGAATCGACATGTAAGATAATGGATCTGTTCCCGTACTGCAAGAATCTAAAATTTGTTACTACTATAACGAATTTTCCTATATGATATCAAAGAAAGTGGTAAAATCTAGTAGATTATTGCAGTGCGGGAAATGACCAAATGTTGTAATATTCCATCAAGAATGTGCCATATGGATTTTGAACCAGAGAATAATCATTTCAGAACAATTTATGACATAACAATACATATCAAAGGGTCAATAAAAAATAAAATTAAAAAATTGATCTGGCAGCTCTCGTGCAAGTATATATTCTACATAGCCCAGTTAAAATGTTGTTCAGTGAACCAATCTGAAGCCTGGCACTGTTATAAATGAAATAACGGTAATTCCAGTTAGTTGGCGCTGTTGCCTCTAGTGGCAGACAGTTATTTTACAGCTGTAGTTGTAAGGACTTTTCGAGTTCACTAACACAGGCAACACACAGCTGCCGATAAATAAATGGATAGATGCCATGGGTGGGCTCCAAGTGGAAGCTACATTTTTTCCCCATTTAAGCGTTTAATATAAATGCAATGAATAAGCAATGATAACGATAATAAACCCATGAATGAAATTGAAAAGAGTCCGGAGAAAGGCAAAAAACGAAAAAATAAAATTCCACTCTTTTTTTATAACTTATTTCACAAGTTATGCAACGCTAATTAATGAATACTTCAAACAAGAAAATGTAAAAAATGGGTTTCAAATGTCTGCAGGGTAATATTTTAAGCCACCCCCAAAATAAATTTAATACCATATAAATTGATATTAAAAAAGCATGAAATTGCAAATTTATAGTTTTTTTAGTTGTTTTTTTTTTGTTATCACAAGTAATTTATTAATTTCTAGTCAATATTTATAAATGATTTGATTTTAATATTAGACTACTACAACCCTCCAACTAAATCGTTTTGTAATTGTTGGTGACGTTTGCCATTCATGTTCTCCCTTTTGGATGGATTTTATGTGACATAAACTGTGACATTCATAGGCGAATGATTTTCACCTAGAAAGGTACAGCGAACAGATTATTTACGGCCCAGAGGATAAATACAATTTGTAACATTTTTCCAAACGGAATAAATAACAAAAAGGGAATGACTTTTGTTGTTGTAAAATACATCCAGACTTAATGGTTCTTTATTACTTGTTGTATTGAAATAATAAACGCCATACTTTGTTTTTGTTTTTCTTTTTTTTAATCTCTGGTGATGACTTTTTCTCGTTAACATTCACATGGAAAAATGTTGGCAACCACTTGACAATTTGACTGACAATGACGGGGAGGAAAGACAGAGAACCAAAATCAACTTTGCATGTCAACAAAAACACTGACAAGTGTTTTAAGTATAAGACCATAGGAACATTATTTGTTTGTTATTTTAAATTTAATAACTATGAGTAAAATAAAACAATTTTGTGATAAATTCTGTAATCTAAAAAAGTAAATAATAGTCAAATTACCATTATCACAAGACTCACTACTGTATATTTATAAGAAGAGCTTGAAATTATACCAACAACAATTGACATAACTTCAACTCTCGCTCACTCACTCACTCTCTTGCTCTCAGTATATTTCTATTTGACAGTTTTGTTATTAGTTCTTCGGTATTCTTTGCAATGATCGGTCGCAAGCAATAAAATCAATGCTAAAAGTATTAAATAATGTTAGAGTTTTACAATAAAACATTAAAATAATTATTGTAGAACAAATATGTGATAAATTGTGTATGAAAAATGGAAGTGAAAGTGACAAATTAACCCAATTGGAATATTTTCTTATCGTTGGTATCTCGCGTGTGTGTGCTTGTGTTGTCTTCTTTGTTGTGTATTTGGCCGTGATTACATTAAATGGCGACAAAAGCCATCTTGTTTTTGTGATCGGTATGTTCTCACAAAAAGAGTAAAAGATAAATAAAAAAATAGATTTTTTGTAAAGATGAGTGCCTGGAATAATATTAATTATAAATCGGTATGAAACAAATGTCATGTATTTATTCCAATTTCTAAATACTAATGCAAAAAAGGCACTGCGAAATAATTTGTAAGACTTACTGGGAGAAACCGAGAGAAAAAAAGTGACAAGTGGCTTTTTATTTATTTTAATTTAGTACCGATAATTAAAAACAATTTTTTATAAAAGATGTTCGTGAAAAATTGTATAAATTGAGCAAATAAATTAAAATATTCAATTTAACCATAGCCACAATATTGACTCTTGTGGATGTTAAATCTGGTTTATATAAGTCACATTATGTATACAACTCTTCCCAAAAACTGTGTGTTGCATACAAAAGTTGCATGGGAAAACCCAGACTGAACATACACAAGAGTGAACATTGGTTTCAATAGTTAATCAAACTATTATTATTATCATTTTAACGATTTTGTATTGATTTTAATTATTGTTTCTAAATTACCATATGAGGAGAGCTTTAATTTACAACAATAACAAATGACATAACTTGAACTCTCGCTCGCCCATTCCCTTTCTCTCTCTCTCTCTCTCTCTTGTTCTCAGTAAATTTCTATTTGACATTTTTGCCATTAGTTCTTCGGTATTGTTTGCAGTGATCGGTAGCAATCAATAAAATGTCGTGAAAAGTATAAAAATGTGTTATTGTAGAAAATAAAATAGAAAAATAATTGGTCAAAAATAAATGTGTGATATATTGTGTGTAAAAAAACGGAAGTGAATTTAACAAATTAACCACATTTCTATGAACATTTTGCTATCGTTGGCATCTCGCGTGAGTGTGCCAGTGTTGTCTTCTTTGTTGTTTATATTAAATGACGGCAAGAGCCATCTTGTTTATGTGATCGGTTTGTTGTTACAAAGGAAGAGTGAAAGAAAAAAAATAAAAATATAGAATATGTGCAAAAATGTATTTCCGTTTGAAATAATATTATATATACATTGATAAAAAAATAATCTTGCGTTTAGAAACACATCTGATTGGAAATCCTTGTGTATGAGGTTTTGCTGAAGATGTGCAAAATGGCGGACACTATGGTGAGTTTTTTCTTGAATATTTTTATTAAAAACCCGATTTTCACATTTGTATTATTTTTTAATTAGTAAATTAATAATAAATATTGTAAACAAGTAACAGCGAACTTAATTAATTATAAATTTGAATTTAATATAAATGATAAGGTCACGGCATGACCGAAAAGTTGTTCATCTGGGTTGAGTAGGTACCTATGTGAGTGGCCCTATAGATCACATCTTCAAATTTAATGAAGGTCTGCTTATATTTCACGCTGTACAATTGATAGATCAAAGCTAATTCTTCAATTTACAAAATTTTCAAAATTTCAACCCTTTATGGGGAAAGGGTCAGAATGAGTGAACCGATTGATCCTATCGTAGATTTGTAAAAAAATTACGATTTTCACTTAGCTTCGTATGAGACTTAAATTATATCAAATTGTGGAACTTTTTGGCGGAAAATTATCGTGTAGACAGATTCCATTTTTTATTTAACTTTTTACGATTTGAAACCTTTGGATCAAATCGCTTCAAAATTTTAGCCTTTCTAAATCGACTCGATATGTTTCCTATAACTGATTTGTTCCAAACCGATATTTCGATAATATACAAACATTTTGTTTCTCTTTTTTTGCTCCAAATGTTTTGAAAAGATTTTCCACTTTTGAGGGGTTGCACAAAATGCTAAAGCTTTTACATTTGAATTGTTTTTTTTTTTATATTTTAAACCTTAAATGTCCTTCCTTAATTGTCATCATTAATATCAGCATAAAACCTTTCCATGTCTCCTCTTTTCTCAACTAAATAACTCTCTATCCTTCCAAACAGATTTTTTTATTTTGAAGAACCATCATTTCATTTAAACAAATCCCAATAAATGTTGATGTTATGACGTTATTTTTGTTATAGTTTATTATTTGTAACGGAAGTCAAAAGTGCTCAGCAGAGTAAAACACTAATGAGCAGATAATCGACATTACAATGTTGTATTTTCCCCACCTCCCGGGGGGTATGGCGTTGTGGGTGGTTGGTTGGCAAAGTTTCAATGACTCCTTCAACGGGCCATAAACAAGTATTCTGCATGCAATCATTATTTTGCTCATAATTGTTGTTATTGTTGTTGTTCAGAGACATTGGCAAGAGTCAGAGAGAAGAAGATGTAAAATGAACCATGGTTGGTTGAAAACTGATGGCCAGTCAGAATGAGAGA
This sequence comes from Musca vetustissima, assembly GCF_032173495.1. Classification (NCBI taxonomy): domain Eukaryota; kingdom Metazoa; phylum Arthropoda; class Insecta; order Diptera; family Muscidae; genus Musca; species Musca vetustissima. The sequence goes on along the minus strand of NW_026876336.1, from coordinate 1,320,909 downwards.
AACTGAAATTTTACATTTTGTGAGCTGTACTGAAGAAAAGGGGTTATTTTGATGTATCACAAGATTTTAATGAATCGAAATTGTCTTTTTATATTCTTATGATTGGGATAATATAGTAGTTCCGAATGTTATATGAAATAAAAATTCTGAGATTTAAATCGCATTTTTATTAAACCCTATTTTTGTATTTTTTATTTTCCGATTTATTTTATTTTTTTAGATGTATTGTTTGTAATAGAAACTAGTATATTACCTCTGCACCTAACCTGACAAAAACCCCCCATACTCCCTTGTTGATATAATAGCCCTATACTTACCACCAAACAACAATTTTAAGTCTTTCCCCCTTCCTTTGATTTTACGATAAAAAACAAATTCTCAATATGCATTATTATTTCGCTTTATTATAATAATTTTCTTTAAATATTTTACAATTATTAGTTATTTTTTAATTCTAATTTAAATATTGCACTGTGTTGGCACAGATTTAATTACCGCGGTGTACAATATCTTTGTACGTTTTTTTGTACACCGTTTTTCATTAACTATTTACAAAATGTATTTAAAAATTAATTAACAATAAACATTTTCGTTTGGCCAGTTAACATTCAACCCGATTAGGTTCCTTCCGTGGCATTCGACAATTCTTACAGGGGACATCCATGAACATAGCCCACGTTACGGAATAAGGCTGCCGCTGCTGCTGATGTTAAAAAATTGCAGGGATTTGTTGTGTTGAACGAAGATAGGCCAGGTGGGCAACAACCCAAAGGATTGCCCGTACCATCGCCGACATATTCTTTTTCCATGGTGGCCTGATGGCGTAACTGTTCCAAGCGCAATTGATTTTGGCGCTTCCATTTGGTTCTGAAAAATAATTTTAAAAGTTTAGTCGTAATTCTTTTTTGGAATTTTTTGAGATATGCTCACCTTCTATTTTGATACCAAGTTTTAACCTGTGTTTCAGATAAATTTAATGTTTCCGCCACATCACTGCGATCGGCCACACTCAAATATTTCTGACAACGAAATTTCCTTTCTAAATACGCCAACTGGGCATGGGTAAAGGCTGTGCGTCGACGTCTTGGTTTGCGACCACTTTTCACCAAGTTCATTTTGGGATCATTGAGAAAACTGGGGTGCGTTTGTCCCTGTGGCTGGCCACTGGCAGCGGCATCGTTGTCATTTTGATAACTTGAGGAATCAAGACTGGATTCATTGTTGCTCAGATTGAAATGGCCATTTGACAGGGAATTTCCTCCACCTGCATAATGACAATTCAGAGCTTCTGAATCAGGAGATGAACGATCTTCAATATCTATATCCGAATTGTTGTCAGATATATCCGAATCTGCAATGACAAAAAGAAGAGAGGTGATGTTAACATTGATTTCCATAGAACTTGTAACAACTATCCTGTGGTTCGACACGTGTAAACGCTTAACCACCTACAAGGCTTCCATTAAATTCAGATTTTTTTGAGGTTAAAAATAATAATACCCCTTGTGATGAAGAGACCGACCACACAATAATCAAATGGAACCCACTCAAGACAACACAATCATTAGAAGACAATTCAACAAGAACTGAATATTCAGATTTAATGCTTTTTTAAGTGGGCGTTTGTTAGACGTCTATCTACCACACATACAAACACACACACATGTTCCACCAATACCACCACTTAAAATATAACCCATCATCATCATCAATAGTCGTCATTCAGTCATCCAATGGCTCGCTCATTCGTTTGTTCATTCATCAATCCCACTTGGCATTACTCTCGGAGGAGGACGGGACAAAGATAGCTTCGGCTTGCGCATCATCGTTTTCCCGTTGCTTTGCCAATCCATTGTTATCCTCTTGGAGTACTTTTGCCACAAAGCCACATGCAAAACGAATTTAGTCTATTTCCTTGAACTGAACTGGTCTTCTTATGTACGAAAATAGCATTGTATTGTGTGGTAATTGTGTTATTTTTATCTGGCGATATCCTTTGTATCCTGTCTGCAGCGGTGAAATGCGGCACATGTGTGCTTTTGCAGACGAATAAAAAATAAGAGGTTGCCACGATAGCCTTAATGGAGGGCACAGTTGGAATCATTATGTTCACGTGTTTACTGAAGATGATTTCATAGGAGTTTTTGTCTTAATTTTGACGAAAAAAGGTCAAACATGTGTCAAAAAAATTTATATGACGTCAGAGAAAAGAATATGTAGGATTTTTTATTAATTTCACAATCAAAATCAATCACAAATGATGCAGTAATATAACAATATTTAAGGATAAAAATACTATAAGATGGATGATAAATAACTGTGTTAATTCAAAATTTCATGATGTGAGAAATTAAAATTTAATTAGAACAAGTCATGTGTTTCTAAGTACAAATCAAAAGCCTCAATCTCTTGATCCTTTTTTGTAATTGTTTTATTATGTTTTCCATAAATTTTCCACAGGATATTCCCATAATCTCTATAATGTATGTGTAAATACATAAACATAATCATCATATGTTGTTTTGTCCTCTTGGAATAAATAAAATCAATTGAAAGAATAAAATAATTGCTACTTGACTCCCAGCAAGTGTAGAAATAGAAAGGATAAATTGATTGGACGTGACTTTTTGTTGAAATTCTTAAAGATGATTTCCTTCGTTACTCAAATCCCCCTTTTCTAGTTAAAAAAAATAAAAAAAAACAGACATACACATATCCTTCAATTATATTTATCAGATATATGTGATTTTTTTATTCGGTGGTTTCGAAAATGGGGGTTGTTCTTCTGTCTTTAAAGGGTTTAAAAGTCAATTGCCCTAGGGCTATAAAAAAAAACTTGCAAAAAATGTGTTCAATTGGCAATAAATTGCTTTTAAATATGTATGTATGTTCACAAGTTATGGGATTTGAAGATATCCGTTATTAAAGTGATACCAATTGTTATATTTCCGAATACGAATTAAGTGGTTATTAGTCAATTTGAAAAGGCAAAACCAAAGTTATTTAGGATACTAAACATTATATGTAAATATTACAGTATTACATACAAAGGAATACAAATTAAATTCGTATTTTTTAAATATCCTTATTATATTTTTGTTTAAAAAATAACAATTTTGATTTCCTAATGAGGGTATCTACATTACCTAATGGGGTGTATCTACATTATTTATTAAAAAATTGTTGGTAAACTCTTAAGGGCTTTCATAATCATATTTCGACATATTTACCATATATATGTTCGTCCGATTTCATTTATCTGATTTGAATTTGTTCAAAATAGCTTCAAAGAAGTTATTTATGATGTACATTTTTTTGAATTGATTGTGAGTTATAATATGACTCCTAAAAGCACACTGCAATCCTTTCTATGTTGTCCTTTTTCCTTACCAGCTTCACAAAATATCATTTTTTTTTTGCACAGATGTTGTATTTTTTATTATTTTTTCTTTTGTCTAAAAATATAACTTTCTGTTAATTTCTATCTTTTCTGATTTCAAAATATACATGTCCTTAATTATTGTACAACAGCACAACAACCCCATTTTTAAATGGGTTTGACAAACAAATAAAGTAACCACAGGATATCAACAGACCAATTAGCAGTAGCAGAAATCGCTGCTTACCAAACGCAGTCTAATGAAAACTTCAGGATGTCACATCAACGGTTAATAGCTCAACACTTGAGTGCACAAGCCAAATCAAAATTGGAATTATGGCAAAAACAACAATTCGAAGATAAACAAAGACACCCAGTTGAAGGGAATGAAATCAAGATAACACTGAAAAATAATAAAGCAAATGCCTTAAGTCATTTTATGGGACCGTGTAAAAAATAAACCACAACTATGTGTAAGTGTTGGTCATATGTGACAAAACGATACCCTAAAATAATGTTTCTTTCAGTGGTAAAGAATTAGAATAAAAAAAATCCTTTTGACGATAACCAGCAATAAATATTACTTTCACTCCTCTACAATATTGTCGATATATTTTTCTATGCTGTTCTTGTGGCAAATTCTTGACCTCTTCGGTGGGTATTCAATTCCCTTGATTATACAGCAAATAAATGACGTCGAAAATATTGTATTTAAAATGTTGTCAATATTAAGACCTTACACTAGATTACAGTATTTTTATTAATTTCGCCAGGTAATTCTACCTTTATTATTCTGTCATGAGTAATTATTTCTTCTATTGAAAATATTGTATTTACAATTTGCAATTCCTTTTACAAACGTTGAGTATTTTCGTTTTCTATTGAAAAACACATGTGAATACCACCCACCATTCTCAGTGTAGGGTGTACTTGACGAAAACGATGAAAATATGTTAACAACTTTATAAGCAATTTGTCACGTACGACTTTGTCATTTGGTGTGTTCTGTCACTGCATTCGCATTCATTTACCGCCAGCACAGGGTGTGAGTAAGCGCTACAGTAGTCGATTCCGACAAGGAGATGAGCAGAAAAGTCGTTTGCCACCTTTAGCCCCCCAACCAAACGTGGTGACAAGGGAGAAATGAAAATGTACGTTTGGTTTGTTTTGTGCACAAACAAATCATACGGCAATTAAAAATGTAAAATAATGTCTAGCTATTCATTTAGTCGACTTCGACACACACACACACAACCACAAATTTACGACACTTTTATGCAATATTGTTAAACAATAAGGATTCGTTTTGAGGATTAACTGAAACCAACACCATACCTAACCACACCCCCATCCACTCCACCTCCACTTGTCCATGTAAACAATTTTCATAACTGGCCTGTGGCATTTTGTGTGCGGTTGAATGCGAATGAGAGTGGGTAAAGTGTCAGCAGGATACTTTGTGTGAGTGTGTATGTGAGGATAATGTCAAAGAGAATGATGCCATATTAATTAGAGAGTGTATATAAGTGTGTCTGTGTGTTAAATAGAGTGCAGAACATGAATTAGAGATAAACTTGTCACAACATTGCCATGGCAATGGTGCCTGCCGCTGCCGCTGCCGCCGCCTGACAAGATGCCAAGTATCCTACTCAAATCTAAACATGTAGTACTAAACAATTAGCAACTATTTAAATGTTAAATACACAATTAACTCGTATTTAGTTGGAAAGCCAACAACAAATTATATCTTCATATTATTTTATTTGTTTGTTAGCAAATGGTGGCAATTCAGGCAACGCTCTGTGCTTTACAGTTTCTTAATGGAGGAGAAGTCCTTAAGGTTTCTCTTATCACATATGTTGTTTTGTATCTGTATGGTGGTAACCTAAAATTCTTGAGTATGTTAAGGACCTTAAATTGAAAAAAAGAGAATGTAGTAAGGATAAGGATAAACTAATTAAAATAAATAATAGATAATCAACGAAAAGTTGAGAGTAAAATCGGAAAATACCTATAAAAAAGTGGGTCCATAGTGTATGATATCATATTTTGAAACCAATGAGACTATGGTCTTGAAAATACCTAAAATTGAACGGTATAATCGGAAAATATAAATATATGTTTATTATTTTGGGGGGAAGAGCTCTGAGAGTATTGATATTAGAAAATGAGACCAAAACCCCTAATTTGCCAAATTCGGTACTGGATAACAAAATTAATATAAGTGCTATATTATATAAAATTCTGGAAATTGTATTCGAAAAATGCAGCTAGAATTTTTGAGAGGTGTGGTTATATGGGAACATGGATCTGTATTACATAATAGCAATAACATTGTCAAAACATTGAAAACGTTATAAAACATTGAAAATGTTATATAACTACTGCGGAATATCGAAAAGTTCCGTTACATGAGTTATAATACAAAACGTATACCAATATGGGAAATTTAACATAAACATATGTCTTCTATACGCCGAGAAAATGATAAATTCCATCATATTTTATAAAATGTGGGAAAAAATTAGTCCCGATTAACATTAAGCAATTTTACTTGCTGCAAGTGCCAGTTCGTGGGCGAGAGAAGTGAAGAGTCTCCTCAACTCTCTTAAATACAAACTATAGAGTTGAGGCAATATCTCAATATCTAAATTTGGGTGGTACTGTCATAGTAGGTTTTGATCCAGAATTTGTTAAATTGTACTAGTTTTTAATACCTTTGTTCGAAAAACGATCCCTTTAAAGGTTCACTCTTCTCCTAGCAAATGTGGCCGAGTAAAAATTGTAACCTAGAATTCCAATTGGAAATTGGCTGCTGGGCTGATTTTGATATTCCGAATAGATTAACGTTTCCATATTTTTTTTTATTTGTGCCCTGAAAGCGAATTCCAATTGGAAATTGGCTGCTGGTCTGATTTTGACATTGCGAATAGATTAACGTTTCCGTACTTTTTGTATTTATTTGTGCCCTGAAAGCGACTTGGACATATTTTAATTTTGCTAAATTTAATAATAAAATTAATTTCCCAGTACAGCTATCAATTTCGGTACACCATATTAAATATTGCGATTTCAGCAGACAGGCGATTTGAATTGTTAGATAAACTAGTTGTAAGTTTTAACAAAGTCTGAAAAATCCAAAGTGATATAAGGCCAATAATGTCCAAATTTAATTATACAATAAGTCATAGGTTGTAAGTTCTCAAATGGGTATTTCTGCATCCAAAGTCAGCATATGTTCAAATTTTGGTATAACCTCTACATTTTCAGTCTCTTGGAAAAAAATTATAAATTAAAGTTGTAATTTTAGAATTCTGGCGGTAGAGGTGGATTTTTAAGTCCGAAGAGTGACAATCATCTCTTGTTGTTTTTGCAACAATAATTCCGCAGTATTCAAAGTTCAGTTTGGTATACTGTGTGGGTCTATGAAGATATATATATATTGTTTCAAAACTATTTTTAAGTGGTATTAATTTAGTTTGTGGCTTTGTGTCCTTAAACATGATAGAATATATTTACGTAAACTTTTCTAGAAAACAAAGATTTGTACCAGAACCTAAAATGGACCTTAACCACTTATATTTCATAAACGACTTATATTTCATAAAAGAAAAATTGTAATGATAGTAACAAATTGTACACATTTGCAAGTTCTTGAACAGATTTCTTGTGTGTACCCCTATTCACAACAAATCTTATCGGGCATAATATCGGAAAATAGTGTCAGGAAGACGAAACAGGCTTCCAAACACTCAACGACTTTTTATGTTTCCCATGGCAGTACCATGGCAATGATTCAAGCAACTTGTAAGTAAAAGTTTTAAAACATTTCATTTCGTTTCGTTTTTCATTTTAAAAATTTTATTTCGTATTACGATCATTGGCTTCAATGACATCAAATAGTCAGGAGACTTTCTCAAAGTCTGGAACTATTATGTGTAAAAATCGTATACTATCATTAAAACCACTCTGTCTCATTTTATAGATTAATAATAATTGAAATATATTATTTGTCGTTTTTACGTTGGAAATAGAAAAAACATTCGACTTGCTTTTTATTTGAATGATTATTTTGCATTAGAAATTTAGATATTTAGAAAATATGTTTTAAACAATTTTTTTTAATTTGTTTTCAAATTATTTAGCTTATGTTGACAGGATCAAAACACTTGGGTTTATTATTGCAGTTTTTGTTGCTATTGTAATATTCAAAAAAGAAAAAGTTTCAAATTATATTACAACTCGAAATGTCTTACCATCTTCATTTTGTTGCTGCTGATGATTAATTAAATCCCCCAAAAGGTCTCGAATCAAAAAGGATTTGGAATTTTGATTGTGCATTCTTCAGTTTTTGTTTATTTTATTTTTTTTTTAATTTTATTTTTGTGTAATTGTGGAAATGGTGTATTTATATTTTTCCGTTATTATTTTATTTTGAAATAATAATTTCGGTTATCTTCCGTCGGTTAAAATACAAACGCTTTAAAAAATGTCAATTCGATTTAAGCGCGATTTACTATTTGTTTTTATCCGTTAAATGTTGAGTTTGCGACAACGCGAAATGAACAACTGCCAAACACCGTGGATGTTAATTTTTGTTTTTAACTCTTAGCGAAAGCGTTGTGGCATTCCGGTCAGATATCCTCAGAAAAAAAAAACGATACATCCAGTATGGTTGGGTGTCCTTAAAAGTTAAACAACGCTAAACGAATTACAAATAAATACTGACAGTTATGATGAGATGAACGTCATAACGTTGTTGTTGTTGTCGATGTCGGCAGGATAAGATTGATTAAAAACAGCAACGAAATCAGCAGCAGCATAACCACCACCGCACTAAGGTGGGGGATGCTGCAATGGAGGAAAATAGGGTGGTAAGGATTAAATGCTTGCTAAAATCCGTTTATTTTTCAATTTACACTCTCTCAGTCAGTTGAGCTTCTCTCTCACTCTCTCTCACACTTTGCTACCACCCACAAAATAACGTTAGCCATTTTGTTTCTTAGCAAAGCCAAATCATTATCCTTTTCCATAGCTTTTACTCTTCCATCTCTGTCTTACTCAATGAAAAGCTTTTTTAAGTAGTTTCCAACATAGAAAAGGATGGGCATTGAATAACATCAAGTGAAGGGTGTTCAAAATCTTGCGTTTTCATTGGTTCCTGCTGCATAGATGTGTTGATTCTTGAGGTGGAACCAGGAAACGATAGATCATCCCTGATTAGATTTGTGCCAAAAAATATAATTCGAATAAAAAATAGAAAACGATTAAAAATCATTTATTTTAAAACATTCCAACACAAAGTTCAAAATTTACACTGTGCTACGGTATAAAAATATTTACATTATATTGTAATGATTTCTAATGAACATATTTCGTGTTCGGTACCAGGGAGCTCCCTGCTTACTTATTTGGAGAATATAGTTGAGTTTATAAAAATATTAATAGAAATAGGATTTAATATTGTATTCATTACAATTTTAGGTTTTAAAGCTGGATTATACTTCCGATAGTATTATTGAGTTATTATATGGTTATGTATTAGAACGTAGATATTTATCTACATAATCCTTAACATGCAAAATCCCATGTTCGGCGCTGGCAACATGTAAATTATTACCACATACAAATTCCGTATTAATGTGGGGATTATGCAGCTCACTTATTAAAGTACTACAAGCCGTGGAGGGATCATTGGAGGCGGCAAGTTTTCTCTGAATAGAATATTGAGATAAATTTCTATTCATATTTTTCTTTGAATTTATTACTTACCACCCAAAATTCATTGCCTGGCAAGGCATTGCCATCCCAGGCATAGGAAACTATCAACAACATATTGTCATAATCAGGAGATTCCTAAAAATATTCTTATACAATAACAATGAATCTCGAAAAAATTAGCTTAAAGACTTACCAGTTTATCATTGGGATTCCGTTTTGATAGGAACGTTTTAATGCCACCGCGAGGATGGCAATCCGATTTCAAGAATCCACCATTTTTCAAATCTTTCCATTCATTTAAATTGAACCAGGCAAAATGAACAACCCCAATGCTATTCAATTTGGGTAATAACTCTTTTAAACGTTGGCTAAAAGTTTCGAAAAAGATTTTCTCCTGTTGGGCAGCAGCTCGCCACACACCCAAACCAAATCCCACCACATGTATGTAGGCTAATTTTCCCGCTAATTTGGCGCGATTCTCCGACTCCAACAATAACATGTCAAAGGCGATGGCATAGCGTTTCTTCATCATTAAATTGTCAAATTTTAGCAAACAATTCAACGAATTGCCAATGCGTGGATTATTCTCCTTTACGACTTCTTCGTAGAGATGATCGTATTCTTCATAAAATGTATTCCATATACGACGATAATCTTGTAATTTCTCCAATTCATTGATTTTTTTCCAAGGATTTAGAGATTTTCTTTGTGGTTTCATTTCAAAACTTTTCTGACCATAACCATTTTTTAGAATATTTTGATTCTCCGATATAATTATATCCTGAAATTCCATTACTTCTCGACGTTCAAATCTGGCACCAATAATGCCCAATACAACACCGTCACGTTCGATTTTTGTTAAATCATCGATGGGTTTGCCACAATTTGTGCGGTTTCCATCGTTAATGAAATCACTGTATGAGGAAACTGAAAGTAGGGCGGAAATCTGCAGGAATTCCATTGATAAATTAGTGGTCATATGTTGGAGATCTTGATAATGTAGTTACCTTAATTTCATCATAGCTTAGCACATTCTTTAAAACTAATGGAGTTATTTCATCTTTGCTTCCGATCTTTTTATAATTCGGTCCATATCCTGTATTGGCATCCAAAAGTAAATAATCATCATCTTCACCATAAAAACTGACACATCTTTTGGTTAAGAGTCGTTGTATAAATTCCGTTATTGTCATGCCTTTGTAAAGACGTTTTTCCATTTGAGAACCTGCAGAAAAGCGATCAAAATATTGTGTATATACATATTTTCTTTAGTTTTAAGCAGGGATTTCAATTTTATTCAAATCCGTCAATTCTATTGTTGACTAATCCAACATATCCATACAGTTTTTATTTTTGAGCTAAAGAAGTCACTCTTATATACCGTAGTTGTGATATTTAATTTTATGGTCAAAATACCTATCTTTAGGGAATAAATTTCTACAAGTAATTTTTGTGTCAATTTAAGTTTGTTTTCAAATATGTTTTTTAATCTAATCTTTCAAACATAACCTCAATATTGACAAAAACATATGTTTTCATAGCTTTTATAACTGTAACTAGAAGAAAGCTCTTTTAAAGTTTACCATATGTTCCGCTTTTCAAGTTATCCTTTCTTTCCATACATACCATATTTTAGTTTATGCTCCAAAAAATCTATTATCAAAATAAGAACTTTTTCATGTATCAGCGGATAAGCGGAAACAATCTGTTGCTGTACGATTGGATAGCGTTCTTTCGGCCGGGACTTAATGCGGCAGCTTTCAATGGGAAACTAAAAAAGAGTTTTTCTTTTAATTTTAATAGAAAAATCAAACACCAATTTACTCACATCTATGGGGAAATCGGATGATTTGTTTATAAATTCTGCAACATCAACATTTGTTGTTTGTGGCTTCTCTATTGAACGCAATTTTTCTATGAGTTTATTACCGAACTTTGTCAGCTTTCGATTTATGCCAAAGGGAGGCCAATTCTTTTCGAACTCCTCGCCAAATTCGGACATTATGGAGAGTAGAAATACAAAACAGAGACTGAAATGCCTTGGATGGCTGATTTTTCGGTTTGTGGCAAATAAGAAACGAAACGAAGCCTTTATCCAGCGTAGTGAATCATTGCCGTCATCTCAGCTGAGTTGTAGCTTTTGAATACACATCAAGAATATTTTTGTATACACCACCCACGCTACTACCCTGTGGAGAATTTTCATACTGATATCAGTATTCACTTGGTTGTGGCGTATTTATATTTAATTGTGTGTCGTTGTTTACTTTTGTATTTAATAAAAGCTCTCTTTGAGAGTATTTTTGAAAAATTGCAGTTTTTACCCAAAAGAGCAAAGAACTAAAGAAAAGCCTTTCGACGAACCATATGTTCGTTCAATATAGATTCTGCAAATTGCAATTTTTTACGATCAGATGTGATCGTTCGTTTTAAAATAAGTTCTGAGGCAGTAGTAGTGGAGAATGAAGACATGATATATAGCATCAGAACAATCAAATCCTACTGCACTCTTTCAAAATTAACACATATTTTCAAATTTTACTTGGCCAAAATTATCGTGCCAAACGTTAACCCAGTGGGTTTCAATTGTCAATTCTTTTGCATATATGTCAAATAAATCCTGATAAAGTAGGTTAACCCGGTAAAAAGTTCTAATGTGTATGCCGTTTAATATAATAAAATACCAGGCTCTTTGATTTATTTTTAATTTAATTTTTTTATTTGATATTATCAAATTGATTTAGATATTTTACATAGTCACTAATATGAATTATTCCTAACTCGAATGTGCTTATCTGTAGATTTTCACTGCATACCCATTTGGTGTTGATAAATGGATTATGTAATTCACTAATTATGGTACTGCTGGCCGTGGCCGAATCACTGGAACCCGACAAATGTTGCTGAAAAGTGAATATATGATTTTAAGGAAGATAATAATAAAACAAATAATACTCCAACTAGACTTACCAACCAAAACTCATTACCCGGTAAGGCATTGCCATCCCAAGCATATGAGATTACCAGCAACATATTTTCAAATTTAGTTCCCTGAAGTTTATCGCCCGGATTGCGATTATCAATAAATACACGTATACCACCCAAAGGATGCGATTTAGATGAAATTATGGAATTGTTCTTTAGATCACCCCATTCGTCGATGTCAAACCAGGAGAAATGCAACACCCCAATGTTATCAAGTTTTGTTAATAAATAGTGGACTCGTTGTTCAAATGTTTCCATAAAAATGTGGGTTTGTTGTTGGGCAATTCGCCAGGTACCCAACCCTATACCCACAATATGCACATAGGCCTGCTTATTTTCAATGGCAGCTCGAGATTGGGCCTCCATTAAGAGCACATCAAATGCCAAGCTGTAACGTTTTTTCATAACCACACTATCGAAAATTTCTTGGGATCCGGGTCTAACAACATCGCCGAATCTTTTATGGTCTTTCACAACTTGATGATAGAGTAATGAGGGTTCTTCATAGAACTTTTCCCACAATTTACGTTTTTCTCTACGACTTTTGTTCGAAAATAAATTGTATTTTATAGAATTCCACAGAGTTAAGCTTTTTGGCTGGCCATAACCATTTGTCATGGTATTTTGTTGGGGGCTTATCACTATGTCCTGATAGTCCATAACAAAGGGTCTTTGGAAACGAGCGCCTACCAAACCTATGATCACAGCTTCGCGTTCAATTTTATTGAAATCTGTTTCAATTACTGCATGGTTTTTACGATTGCCATTATTAATAAGTTCGCTGTATGACGAAATTGAAAGAAATGCAGAGAGCTTTGAGAAGAAGAAGATAATAACAAGAATTAATTTAATTTAATTACACTATCAGTATTGCTGACCCTACCTACCTTCACTTCATCATAAGACAAACAGTTATTGAGGGTTAATGGTTTCTTTTCTTTGTTGGTGCCTACATTGAAGTAGCTATCACCGTGCCCAGTTGCACCACTGATCAGCAAATAAGCATCCATGTGGCCCACGAATGAAACACAACGCTTTGATAATAACCGTTGTATGAACTCAGTTAAGGACATGTTGGTATAAAGTTCCCTTTCCTTGGGATGACCTAAAATGGGTGGAAATATGATATGAGTGGGGTTTCCAATAAGAGGTGTAATTGTGAAATTCAAAGAAAAAATCATATTTTCATTGCTAGTAACAGCATAGTTTCTACTTTCTTCTTCAAAGAAGAAATGATTCTGTGACAGTTATTTAAATATCGAGTAATTCAAAGTAACCGATTTTATTTGATATCCTTGTATATTTAAAAATTATAAGATATTCAATGTGTAAATTATTTATGCATATATTTCGATAGGTATAAGTTTCACATACATGTAATCTAAATCCTGTACACATTGTAACCAACAAAATGAAATTATTATTGATTCGTTTAATATATTTTATATATGTACATCAAATATTTTATTTTTTAATTAAATTTGATATTTGTTAATAAGTCCATGGATTACACATTCAATTCGATGGCGCCGCATCAACTACAATAATTGTTGTGATATTTTCTCAATATAATCCCGAATGTGAAGTGTTGTGCCAAATTCCCCGCTCGCTATATGTAAATTATCACCACATACCCATTGGGTATTAATGTGCGGATTGTGCAGCTCGGTGATCAGAGTACTGCAAGCAGTCGACGGATCATTAGATCCAGATAAGGATCCCTATAAAAATGAATTTTACAAGTGAAAAAATCCACATACATATTTTTTTATCCGTTTTCGATACTCACAAACCAAAATTCATTGCCAGGTAATGCATTACCATCCCATGCATAGGATATCACCAATAACATATTTTCAAATGAGTCTTGCAATTTGTCAGCCGGATTGCGATTATGCATGAAAACGTGAATGCCACCTAAGGGATGCGAGGCTGATTTTATAAAGCCCTTGTCCTTCAGATCATGCCATTCATTCATATGGAACCACGAGAAATGCAATGCTCCAATATTATTTAGTTTAGGCAATAAATGGTGCACCCTTTGTGAAAACGTTTCTAAAAATATTTTATTTTGATGGGACACTTTCTTCCACACACCCAGTCCGATGCCCACAATATGGATATAGGCATGCTGTTGACATTTCTCTGCTCGACTTTGAGCCTCCATGAGTAGGGTATCAAACGAGATGGCATAACGTTTTTTCATTAAAACATTGTCGAATATTTCCTGCGATGAACACCGGTAGAATCTGGGATTGTCGTCCACCACGGTATTATCATAAAGGAAATCTCTTTCTTGATAGAACTGTTGCCATAATTTACGATATTCAGTATGGGAATTTGAATGTTCTGCGACTGTGGTGTTGTTGGCATCAAAGCCATAACCATTTTCTTTTGTATTTTGTTCGGATGAGATGATTATATCTTCACACTCCATATAGGGGGGTCTTTCGAAGCGTGCGCCAATTAGACCCACCACTATTCCCTGTCGTTCTATTTTATTCAAATCTTTCTCAAATTCAGCTACATTGTAACGATTACCATCATTTAAAAGTTCCGTAGAAGATGAAATCGAGAGAAAAGCTGAAAGCTATAGAGCCCAATTATTATCGTTAATAAAAAATAAATATTTTCGGTAACTTACCTTAATTTCATTGTAGGAAATACAATTCTCAAGCGTCAGTGGTTCTTTTTCATTTGGCTTCCCAATAAGTGGATAATCACTGTAACCATCTCCACATTGGCCCGTAATTAGTAAATACGAATCCCTATCACCGACAAAAGCAACGCAACGTTTATCCAATAGACGCTGAACAAATGCGCTGAAGCCTAAACCTTTATAGAGTGTTTGTTCAACCGGAGAGCCTAGTCATGGATAAACAAAATCAGTTGTTAATATCAAACGCTACTATGATAAAAATATTGGGAACAACAAGAGCACGACACAGAAACCATAGGACATGTGCACACATCCTGATTTGAAGGGGTAAGAGATTGATACACATTTCTGAGGAAACCGTTGGTATCATTCCTAGTCACGAATTAAGAAACCACATTAAAACAACAAATATATTTTACAATACATATAATAGATTTATTTTATTACAATACGATAATATAACATGGATTTTAAAAATAACTGAATCTTCTCATTTTCTATCCATAGATTTTCTTCACATAATCGCTAATATGAATGATGCCATGTTCACCACTTGCTATATGCAGATTTCGGCCACACACCCAATCTGTGTTAATATGACCATTATGTAGTTCGGTAATCAAAGTACTACTTGCCGTTGAAGAATCACTGGAATCACCCAAGTGTTTCTAGATGATAGAGGCAACAATAATTTTCTTGTATTCATTACAAAAATAAACACTTGATTAACTACTTACCTGCCAGAATTCATTTCCCGGCAACGCATTAGCATCCCAGGCATAGGATATAACCAAAAGCATATCGGCGAATTCTGGGCCCACAATTTTATCAGCTGGGTTACGATTTGATATAAATATTTTTATACCACCATGTGGATGTGAGTGCGATTCAATAAAACCGCCATGTTTTAAGTCTCCGCATTGTGGCATTTGGAACCAGGTAAAATGTAAAACACCAATATTATTTAGTTTGGGCAGGAGTTGTAGAACTCGCTGATGAAAGGTTTCCAAGAAAATTTCAGTCTGTTGTACAGCCGCACGCCACACTCCCAAACCGATGCCCACAATGTGAAGATAGGCTTGTTTATTTAAATAAGCTGCCCTCGACTGGGCCTCCAGCAACAGTGTATCAAATGTAATTGTAAATCTCTTCTTCATAACAACATTATCGAAAATCGCAGTTGAATTGGCGCCTTCAATATCACCAAATCGTTTATTGTCTTTCTTGACATTGCGGAAATGGTAGCTGGGTTCCTCGTAAAACTTTTCCCAAATTTTACGATATTTCCTAGATGTGGTAATCGCCACATCAGAGTGCTCTTTGTTGGCGAATAATTTCGTAAGGGAATCGAAGAATGATTTTCTTGGGCCATAGCCCCTCTCTTCTGTATTTTGTTCGATGCTAATGATAATATCCTGATACTCCATAACATATGGTCGCTGAAAACGAGCACCAATTAAACCAATGACCACACCTTCACGTTCAATTTTGCTTAGATCCTTTTCAATAATCGCCATATTTTTACGATTTCCATCATTGATGAGTTCACTATACGATGAAACAGAAAGAAAAGCTGAGAGCTACAAAAGAAGGACATTGAATGAAAAAAAAAAATGTAAATTGAAGCTATCTGTTTTGTTGCTCGCTCACCTTTACTTCATCGTACGACAAACAGTTGCTTAAGACTAATGGTTCCTTTTCCTCATCGCTGCCAATCAAATCATAATCGAGACCATATCCCACTCTGCCATTCATCAGCATATAAGCATCCATGGGACCAACAAATGCAACACATCGTTTGGTTAGCAATCGTTGTATAAAAGTCTCCAAAGACATGTCTGTATAGAGGACTTTTTCCTTAGGATGACCTGAGCAATGTGGGAGTAGTAAACATATGATATTAAGCATGATGCTGGAGAAGATAGCCGCCAAGCTTTCACTTTGGTTGTTAATTATTTTACTAAGTGTAGCACAAAGCATAATAATGATTAGTCACTTATTACTTTTTATAATAGAATTTGATATGTGGTAAGCCACAATTATCTTATCAATGTTGCATAATGGACCAATCCCGAAGCAATACACAACTACTGTCCAAAGTATTTTTAACATTACTTATGAATATGTTTAAGTCTCTGGGAAAATCCAAATAGAAATAAATAGAAAATGTGAAACTAGTTCTTTATAAATAAATGTTCATTTATTTCAATCGGGTTTTATATTTTTCACATAATCTCTAATGTGTATGACACCGTAATTCTCGCTGGCAATGTGTAAATTATCACCATTCACCCATTCCTTATTGATGTGGGGATTGTGAAGTTCCGTTATTAATGTACTACAGGCAGTAGAAGAGTCTCCAGTGGATTTTAACATTTTCTATACGAAACCAAAAAAAACAATATATTTTTTGAAAATATTCATAATAAAAAGAAAAGCAAATAGTTACCATCCAAAATTCATTTCCCGGCAAGGCATTACCATCCCAAGCATATGAAATTATCAACAGTCTGGCTTTGTTGTCGTTTATTTTCAGTCTATCTGCCGGATTCCGTTTCGATAGGTAACACGTTATACCACCTGAGGGATGAGTTTCGGATTTGAACACTTTGCCATTTCCCAGTTCTCCCCATGTGTTCAGTTGGAACCAGGAGAAATGTACCACATCAATATACTGAAGTTTGGGTAACAAATATTTTAGACGTTGAGTGAATGTTTCCAGAAATATTTTCTCCTGCTGCTCGGCAACGTTCCAAACACCCAGACCAATGCCAACAACATGTATATACGCCTGTTGACCGGCATTTTTGGCACGCTCATTGCTCTCCAATAACAATGTGTCAAATGATATCGTATAGCGTTTCTTCATTAATAGATTGTCAAAAATATCATTTGGAGTTTTAGTTGGTCCAAATCGACGGTTATCGATTTTCACGGAATCGAATAGCAAATCCGATTCCTCATAGAACTTTTGCCATATTTTACGATATTTGGCCTTGGGTTTATCATGTTTAGAGTCGCCATAACCGTTTACTGGACTATTTTGTGTTTTTGTTATAATTATATCCTGAAATTCCATAACCATTGGCTGATTTAGTCGTGCACCAATTAAACCCACAACTATACCCTCTTGTTCTATGGCCAATTTGTTCTTTTCAATAACTCCACAATTTTGACGATTACCATTGTTAATCAATTCCGAATAGGATGAGACAGATAGCAGTGCTGAAAGCTAACAAAAATATTGAATTGATTTTAAATTTGGCTTTAATTTGTGTTTACGATGGCGCTTACCTTCATTTCATCGTAACTCAAGACATTTTCTAATGTTAATGGATATTTTTCGGGTGTGGTTCCCACATCTTTGAAACCACCACAACCTCGATGACGTGTCAAGAGTAAGAATTTATCATTTCGGCCAAAGAAACTAGCGCAACGTTTTTGTAATAATCGTTGCACGAATGCGTTTAAACTTAGATTTTGATAAATTCCCTTTTCAATTGAATTTCCTGGAAAAGTGTATGCATTAGGATATTCTAGTTATATTGAAATATGTAAATATTTTCAAACTCTAACCGATTACCGTAAACCACAAACAAGTTTTGAATTTTATTGAAGAGTAAATAAATTAAATATATTTTCATTACACATTTTATTTTGCATTAAGACTTGATGGGTATTATACAAAATAAAACTCTTTAGCGAAAGCTGATTATTATCATAAACAAGTATACCCATAACTTTTTTTTGTATTTTCCCAGATATCAATCTCTCAGGTACTCAAAGTATTAGTCATTGACATTTTTGTCGGTCTCTTGTGAAAACAAACATTCAACAGTTTAACCAAGAAACCCCCTATATTTTTGTATTTAACAATAACAATATGGATGGAATATATGCGTGCGTCTGTACAATAGGGTGTTGCAGAAAATTAAAACAAAAGTGCAAACGTTGTTGTGGTACGAGAAAAAGGAAATGTAATCCTTTAAAAATGAAATTTTTTAACATGGCATTTGTCTCTTTAACGAATGAAATAACATATTAAAACGGTATACCCTAATGCTCACACAAATATTTGTTGTTATTCTCTACTTACCATATAAACATTTATATTCCAAGAAATCCAAATACAACTGCAATACTCTCTCATGTATTACTGGATATGCTGATGAAATTTGTTTCTGAATGATGGGATGGCGGTCCTTGGGTTGCCTCATAACCCGACAGTTGTTGGAGCCGAACTATTGAGGGAAACGAAAACAAAATTAAATTGCATTACAGATTCCAGATGTCATATTGCACACCTCCAAGGGAAATTCCGAAGATTTCTTCATAAAGGCCTCAATATCCACGTCTGTCTTTTCAGGTTTCTTGATATTTTCACATTGTTTCAACAGCTTCTTGCCGAATTCAGTTAATTTTAAGGCAGAACCGGCTTTAGGCCAAATCTGTTCAAATTCGGGACCAAATATTGACATAGTAATTATTTTATATTTTACTTTGTGTTTTTATTATGATTTATGATGAAATTTTTTGTTAAAAGCTGGGTAACTTCGTGCTTCGTGTGTGCGTCTTCTTAGCGGGCGAAATGAATGAATGGTTGATTAGCCGTCAAAGTGTTTTGTTTTTATTCTCTGTTTATATTTTTTCGGTTAGATTATCAGCAGCTGTTTCATAAAGCTCTCTCCCTTTATCTCTCTCAAAACACGTAACAACAACAAATTAAGTTGGAGAGAGTGTTTGAATTAACCCAGTGGGAATTTTTAATAAATGCTAAACGAATGGTTGATGCTGGTGTATTTGTATTCTTCCATGTGCATCCTTCCAGAATACATTCTTGATTCTTGTTGTGTCCTATGAAAATATATAATTCAGTTAAATTCCTTGTTGTGTTGTGTCCTATGAAAATATATACAATAATATAAATTCCTTTAAAACCACCGCTACATATAATTTAACATCCTTTCATCACATAGTAAATTAATAGACACATATATTTTTCTGTAGGTACACACATTTATTGAATATATAATATTTCGCATATAATTTTGTATACATATAGTGAGAATTTAAATTCTCCTAATTGTGTAATGGACTAAAAGAGAATACCACTGTATTTTGGTGACTTCAAATATTTACGATCATTCCGCTCGCTCGTGTATTTTTTTCACATAGTCGGAAATATGAATTACACCATGTTCAGCACTTGCTATATGCAGATTTCCACCA
Organism: Musca vetustissima; assembly: GCF_032173495.1. Classification (NCBI taxonomy): domain Eukaryota; kingdom Metazoa; phylum Arthropoda; class Insecta; order Diptera; family Muscidae; genus Musca; species Musca vetustissima. The sequence goes on along the minus strand of NW_026876336.1, from coordinate 1,300,936 downwards.
CATACCCATTCTGTATTAATGTGACCGTTGTGCAGTTCTGTTATCAGAGTACTACTGGCCGTTGACGAATCACTGGAATTACCCAAACATTTCTGGAAAACAATATTAAACGCCAACGCTGGCAAACAAATTAATAAAAAAAAAAATTCTACTTACATCCCAAAACTCATTACCCGGCAAGGCATTAGCATCCCATGCATAGGATATAACTAAAAGCATATCGGAAAAATCGGGCTCCAATAATTTATCAGCTGGATTACGTTTAGAAATAAAAGTTCTTATTCCGCCGTGAGGATGTACTGACGATTCTATGAAACCATTATGTTTTAAATCTCCACATTGGTCCACTTCGAACCAGGCAAAATGCAAAACAGCAATATTATTAAGTTTTGGCAGGAGTTGTTGAACTCGTTGATAGAAAGTTTCCAAGAAAATGTCCGTCTGCTGGACAGCAGCACGCCACACACCCAAACCGATGCCCACAATGTGGACATAGGCTTGTTTATTCAATTTTGCTGCCCTCGACTGGGCTTCCAACAACAATGTATCGAATGATATGGTATATCGTTTCTTCATAACAACATTATCAAAAATATCGCTCGAATTGGAATTCAGAACATTACCAAATCGTTTATAATCTTTTTTGACATTGCGATGTAGATAAGGACGTTCATCATAGAATTTTATCCAGATTCCACGATATTCAATGAGCGGAACCAATTCGGGAAGTTTTTCTTCGGTGCAATTTCTTTTGGTAAGCAAATAAAATGAAGAGCTTCTTGGACCATAGCCCCTTTCTTCAATATTTTGTTCACTGTTGATGATAATGTCCTGATATTCCATAACAAATGGTCGTTGAAAACGAGCACCAATTAAGCCAATGACCACACCTTCACGTTCAATTTTGCTGAGATCTTTTTCAATAATTGCCATATTGTTACGATTCCCATTATTGATAAGTTCACTATGCGAAGAAACCGAAAGAAATATTGAAAGCTGGAAGCGAATGGCCAATTATTATTTGATGTGGAATCCTCTCTGTTACTCACCTTAACTTCATCATATGACAAACAATTACTTAGTACCAATGGCTCTTGTTCTTGGTCGGTGCCAATCAGATCATAGTCGAAACCATATCCTGTTGTACCATCGATCAGTATATAGTTATCAACATCATCAGTAAATACCACACATCGTTTTGTCAGTAGACGTTGTACAAAATCTTCCACAGTCATGTCCTTATAGAGGATCTTTTCTTTGGCGTGTCCTGGGTGTTTGTTGGAAAAATATTGAATATATATATTTTTTGTCAATAAAGTGGAAATTTCTTGGACGATGGTTACACTTTCGATAATTTTATTTGCCACAATTCTGTAGTTTGTAGGTGAGAGATGGCAACACTCTCACTACTCACATCAAACTGAGAAATGACCCAAGTAAAATTGCATTGGCTAATGTAAATCGGAGCTTGAATGCTACTAAAGTCTGCATAAGTTAGCGTAATAAAAATTTGGACATACCATATCGACACTTAAATTGCAGGAAATCCACATACAATTGCAATACTCTTTCGTGTATAACTGGATGTGCTGACGAGATTTGTTTCTTAATGATGGGATTGCGGTCCTTGGGCTGACTCATAACCCGACAGTTATTCGAGCCAAACTATTGTGAAGACGAAATTATTTGTTTAAATCGTTTTAGCTTTACTGGCATCAGAATACCTCTAAAGGAAATTGCGAAGATTTCTCCATAAATGCGTCAATATCAACCTCCGTATTTGCCGGTTTTTTTAATATTTTCACATTGCTTCAAAAGAATATTATACAATTCGATGCGGCTACCATTGGGCCAAATCTGTTCAAATTCAGGACCAAATTTTGACATATTTCCTCCTTCTCCGCTATTTACAGGTATATTGTGACGAAATTAACATAAAATTCTGTGCGGGAAGTACCTTCAACCAGGGTTTAAAATGCTAACGCCAAAATAGCAAAAACACAGAAAATTGGCGCACTGCTAACTAAATTCATCCTCAAACTATGCAGCACAGCCAAGCACAACTGCAACAAATAGCAATGCATTACGAATAATTTTAGCAAGCAAAACTAAAGCTGTGTGTCAGCAGCTACAAAATAGCAATGAACAACTACAACATAATTGTCAACGCGACTAACAACCAAAGCTTTTTTGACTGTGGCTGCTATTTGTTTTTAGTATCGCCCATTGAAATTTTATAAATTAACTGAGATAATTAAAAATGGCTCTATGATAATCAAAACAATTGGAAACTTGCTAAAGAGTTTAATTTAATATATTATTACTTTTTAGTACTGATTTTGTGTGCATGTAAATTAAATAAAAACGCAAAATTGCCGTTTTTCTAATTCTGGAACACACAAACATTTGATGTTTGGCAGCGAAATGTGAATATGTAGTCGTACTGCCGATTAGTCATAACAAAAAAAGCTCGCATGTGCAATACGTGCCGTTTGCTGATTTAGTCATAATGTCAATATTTTTTAGCAGTAGCTCTGTAAGACTAATGCTAATATTTTTTGATGCTGCATTTTAAACCCTGCCTTCAACGACTTCTTTGTTCCGGCTAAGACATAGGTATGTGTGTGCATTCTTCATGTTTTTCTTGTTATTTGTTTTTAGTATCGTACGTATTTGGTAAAGCTCTCTCTATCTCAAAACAATTGGAAATGAGTAACAGTGAGTACTGAGTACTGATATTGTGTGCATGTATTCGTACCAATATTGCCGTTTGGACATTTGATGTTTGGCTATTTAAGAGAATCCCGATGAAATGTTCAATGTTGGTCCGATAATCTGATTTTGGTCCTTTTTTACGTACATTTGGTCCTGCATTTTTTTTTTGAACGGCACCTAAAATAATAACTGTTCTAGAGTAGCAATCAAAACAGCTAGAGTTCGCATCGAAAGTCATAAGAAATGGTAGGCGTGTTATCTATCGAATTCTGAAGGGAAATTTTATTGGTCGCTTATCGTATACAATTTAAATGCATTTCCGACTTTTAAACTGAATTCTGTAAGAAGTTCTAAACATACATTCGGAAGTTATGATTATTCAAACTAAATAGAACAGAACTTCTTCGAAATTTGTTCAAACGTGTAATAAAACCATTTATTTTCCTATAAAAATAATGTTATTTTCGTACAATAAGGCATATGTTTAAATATGTCTAATAATTTATTTATTATTGATCTTAAAAATATGTATATATTGCACATTGTCCATTGTACAGGTGGGTGGTCATAGGTCAGGTATAAAATTGATCATGTATTTAGTCAAGCATTTTCTTTTTAACATAATCTGCAATGTGTATGATACCATATTCCTCGCTGGCTATATGCAAATTATCACCATTCACCCATTCTGAATTGATGTGGGGATTGTGGAGCTCCGCTATTAGAGTACTACAGGCCGTAGAAGAATCACCAGTCGATTTTAACATTTTCTATAATAAAAAAGTTTCTATTAGACTCTTTTGTTGCATAAACTTTAGCTTGAAGTTATTTACCATCCAAAATTCATTACCCGGTATTGCATTACCATCCCAGGCATAGGATATTATCAATAGCATATTTTCCGTTTCTGGTGTATTCAGTTTATCGGCTGGATTTCTTTTCGATATGAAACATTTAATGCCACCCGAAGGGTGGGTTTCCGATTGAAACACTTTGCCATTTTTCAATTCACCCCATTCACTGAGTTGGAACCAGGAGAAATGTAGCACATCAATATTTCCCAGTTTCGGTAATAGATACTTTATGCGCTGTGTAAATGTTTCCAAAAATAGTTGCTCTTGATGTGCGGCAGCCTTCCACACACCCAAACCAATGCCCACAACATGGACATAGGCCTGTTTACCAGCCGCCTTGGCCCGTTCATTGCTCTCCAATAACAAAGTGTCAAACGAAATGGTATAACGTTTCTTCATCAGCAGATTATCGAAAATATCATTTTGATTTTTAGCAGTGGCGAAACGTTTGTCGTCTTTCTTTACATCCGTAAATAGGAAATCGGGTTCTTGGTAAAATTTCTTCCAAATTTGACGATAACCTTTTGCCCTACTATCGGGTTCCTCATCGTCTAATGGAAAGCCATAACCATTTTCTTTGGTGTTTTGTGTCTTTGCAATAACAATGTCTTGGAACTCCATAACATCTCTCCGTGTTAACCGGGCTCCAATTAAACCAATAACAACACCTTCACGTTCTATAAGAGATTTATTTTTCTCTATAACACCGCAATTTTGACGATAGCCATTGTTTATTAATTCCGAATACGAGGAAACAGACAATAGGGCAGAAAGCTAAAATAAATTCGAAACATTTATTTATGGGTAGATGGGTAGCTATTCCAAAGTCAAATCATACCTTGATTTCATCATAGCTCAAGACATTCTTTAAAATCAATGGAGGCTTTTCATTTGGGGTGCCAACATCCATAAAACCACTGCATCCACGTTCAGAGGTTAGCAGTAGAAATTTATCATTTTTCCCAAAAAAGCTGGCACAGCGCTGTTTTAAAAGGCGCTGCACAAGACCAGTTAAGGTGAGATTTTGATAGATTTCTTTTTCAATGGAGTTGCCTAAAAGTATTTAATAAAAACATATTCGATCATTAAGGTCGACTCGAAAGAGAAAAAAATTCGCTTATAATACATTCAAATGATCATCGCCTTTATTATTCATTATTATTTTTTGTTCATGTTTTTGTTTTATAAAAATGCCAATAAATATTATTTTTTTGTCGGAATTTCATTTAAATGAGTAAAACAATTATGGTTTTGTGAATACCCTTATTGCAAATGTAAAAGGTTGGCAACCCGTTCATATTCTCATACACACTTTCTCTCACTCTCGCGCTCACTACTCGCGAATATAATGTTTACAAACATCCCTTTCCCGTCACGCTCTTACCGTTAAATAACTCTCATTGCTATTGAAATTTATATTGTTTATATACTCTGCTCAGTTGTGGAGCGGTTTGTTACATTGTGTGTATTCATACATATAAACAATAATTGTGAAATTATGTTTTTTTTCTATTTGGTGGATTTCTGCAATGACGTTTACTTACCAAACTGACATTTGTGTTCCAGAAAATCCAAATACAATTGTAGAACTCTTTCGTGGATTAGGGGATACGCTGAGACAATTTGCTTTTGTATATTGGGATAGCGGTCTTTGGGTTGACTCAGAATGCGGCAGGTATTGGTACCAAACTACAAATACCCCAAATAAAAACAAGACATTGAAACGGAATGGAGCCACATTATACCTCGAAAATTTGACTTACTTCCAATGGGAAATTTGAAGATTTCAATTTAAATGCATTGATATCCACTTCCTTTTGTTCCGGTTTCTTTATGTCCACACATTGTTTTAGAAGTTTCTTACCGAAATCGCTTAGCTGTAGCGGTGTATCCGTTGTTGGCCATATTTTATCAAATTCTTGTCCAAAAGTTGACATTTTTTTGCTAGGGGAGTGTGTATATGTGAGGAGAAATGGAATTTGTATTTTATTACCAGTTGAAGTCTGTGTATAGATCTGAATAATTCTAGCATAGGTTGTGTTGTATTTCTTTTATTGATTGTGTTATTCGCTGTTTTGCTTGGCCGCAACGTCATAGAGCTTTTGTAACAGCTGTTTTGATAAGCAGCTGATGTATTTCAGGTAAAGCTTTTTTAAACTTTCGTTAAATCGTTAAATGCCGTTTTATGAAGAACATCAAAAAATAACGGCAATGACTATTTAAAAAAAAATGTATTGAAAATAATATCGAGTCCCTGTCCACACTAAAGTAATTTCATGAAATAATTTACATCAAAGTATGCGTCCTTAGATCGTGTTCACCGCTACAGTAATTTTAAAAAATTATTCAACTGGGGAACTCGATCTAAGAACTCATAATTTCTTGTAACTTGTTTCCTGAAGTCACTTTAGTGTGGCCATGACACAATAAATAGGTAGTCTGCCCATTTAGGGCAGCTGATGACTCGATTTAACTGTCAAAGTGCGTAATTTCTACTTGAATACGACGTGCAATGTTGCCAACCATGTTACCTATTATAAGGAACATTTTGACAGATGATCGAAACAAAAAGAAATGTTTTTTGTTTTGATACATCATCTTATTTTTGCATCATGGTGTGGCCTACGACTCAAGGGAGAAACACATACAAGGATTCAGGCCTGGCATTTTAAAGTTGGCTTTGTATGATATGTCAATTAAAAGGAATATCAGAGTCAAACTTGATTTTGGACGCCGTTCTCCGTTAACAATATAAAAGCAAAATTAACAGGCCATGCCTGACGTCCTCTTACGTGTTACCCTACACAACTTTTTGTGAAGGTATTATAAGTTTTTTGTCGCCCAATGAGTTTCTAACGCCACAATATATAGGTTTCATACCCCATTCCAATAATCATGAGGTAGACATATGCCGGAAAAGGGTATGAAAGGGGGATGCCTCACATTTTATCTGATATCAAATCTATTTAGGGTAACATGGCTCCCGCAAAGAATTACTTTTTATGACACATTCCGCTTTGTTAGTTATGTTTTAAAGTATGGTGCCGTTCAAGTATTACGTAAGCAGATTTCTTGCAATTATATATCCCGGGTCCACCCTGTCATCAAAAGTATACATAGCTCTTAACCCAAAATTAGCAAAGCAGTGACCCTCCATACCCTATAGTGCTTACGTAATACTTGAACGTCCCCTATGAGGAGTCAGCAAAATGGTGCCCACCCCTTCCCTACTGGTTTTATTGTATAAAATAAAAATCCATTTTGTTTTTTTTTAATATATATTTTTTGTTTTATTATTTTTTTTCTTTCTTTGTTTTTATTTTCTATAACTTTTAATTTCAATTGTTTTTTTTTCTTCTTCTTTTTTAATAGGTTTCCTTTACAATAGCTTATGTGGTAATGAGAGGGATACGTCTTGCCATTTGTTTGGTTTTCTTTTGTTTTAGTTTTTCTTCTTCTTCTTCTTTATAATACCTTTTTGATAAGCTTATATAACTAAATAAATTGATTTTCGACATTATGTTTTGCTTGTAACTTTTACAATGAGTTAATATTTTAAGTTTTTGTAATTTATTTTGTTAATAATTTCATTTTGCTTCGATAGGAACAAAAGAAAAAAAAAACGTAGAAATAAATATTGAAAAATGTTTCAAAATTAAATATATATTTGAATTGTTGTTTATATGCGAGTTATGTGTGTTTTAATTGCCTTTAAGCCAAGTTCGTTTACATTCAAATGAAAGAAAAAAAATATGTAAGGAAATGTTGTTTAGTCCCAACATTTTGTTTTTTTTTTCTTTTACAAAATGTGGGCAAAATAATTTTCTTTAATTTATTTCTTTTTTTTTGTTAGTTCTTAATTAAAGAAAATATTTGTTTTGTTTTATATATGTTTTGGTATTTGGGATTTTTCATAAGTTCATACGCAGCGCAGGTTTTGTTGTTTTTCTTTATATTTTTTTATTGTTTTCATTTAGTAATTTATTTTTATTTGTTTAGAAAACAATATAAATATGTGTTCTTTTTTTAAATTAAATTATTGATTATAGAAAGTATGTTTTAGTTTTGGTTTTCATTTTCCTTATGGGTTTAATTGAAAATTGTTTGGTTTAAATTAGAAGTATTAGAATTATGTATCACATATAAAAGTTAATCCAAGTTTTAGTGTTTTTTTTAATCATTTTTGGTTTCCATTACAAAATTGTTTGTATTCTTTTTTTAGTTTAGAAAGCTTTAAGCATAACAATAAACTGCTATTTTTTTATGGAAATGAAAAAAAAAAATTTGAAAGAAAAAATAATAAATAAATAATTCAAGTGACAAAATGGGAAATGTGGACTTTATGAAAGGATTTCAATTTTATTTTGAATAACTTTTAAAAAGTTATATGTATTATGTATATCTTCTTTGAAAAAATATTTTCTAAAGTCCACATTTTAAATGAAGTCACTTGGCCATTTTTTATTTTTTTTTTTTGCCTGTGAAAAAACCACACTGATATCTGTAAGGTGTTATAACAATATGTCATATACATACATCGTTAATATGTATGTATGTATGTTGTTTTGTATTTTTGTTTTTGTTTTGAGTTCTTGTTTTCAAATGATTATTTTCATTATTGTTTCGTTTTTGTTAAATTTATTTCTTTAGATTTTTCTTTCTTTATCTGGAAAATAAATGCTTTTATCTGTTAGAACAAATTTTTTGTTTTGTTTCTTTTGTTTACAATACGGAAGAATTTTTTTGCTCAGTGTATTTTCTGTGTTAGTGTTGCTTATTGTACTATTTAAAAAAATAAATAACAAATAAAATTAAGTGGCCAAATTATCATGCAATGCATCATTTAAAGATAAAAAAATTATGGAAAATGAGGTTATGGCGTATTATTTGAGGGAAAATAGCTTGGATACGATAATTTAGGGAATGTTGTGGAGTTGAAGGAGATATTCTTAAGGAATTAGAATTTGTATCGTTTTAGTAATAATAAGTTTCAATTCTTTCTTTTTAAATACCACACCAGATTGAAAACTAAATTTCTATTTTGAATCTTAAGAAGATTTCCTTGATTTTTGTCTCCAAACCATTAAGGAAATTGGGAATGTAAAAATTTAAATTACAACAACAATTAATCTCTCTCTGGAAATTTTTATAAAACCCCTCAAATCCTTAGCATTAAAGTTTTAAAACTAATTCAGCAAATGGAATTGTTAACTTTTGCAATTTGTAATATTTTTCGTTTTCTGATTATTTCTTTAAATGCACAATGCATTACATAATTTGGCCTGTTGTTTACAATAAATTGTTGTTATTATTTTTATTTTATTAAAAATGAATTACTGAACCCTTTGTATTTATTATGGACCATTTCTTTTTTGGGACCATCATTGGGTTAAGTAATTCCATAAATAGGTGGTTAAACGGAAACTCTTTGGGATTTTTTTATTTATTTATTTTCATTCAAAATACTGTTATTATTCTTATTATTAGTTTTGGATACATTTCTATAGAGATTTGTTTTATTTATTTATTTTTTTATTATAAATTTGACTAGATTTATTTCTTTTAAAATTACTGTATATTATTTGTTTATTATTTTATTTTGTATAATCGGTGTATATTTGTTTGGAATTTTCATGTTTTCTTCTCATAGCCTGTTAATATTGAAAAATACAAACTAAATTTTGTTTTACGTTTATTTTATTTGTTTTAAATATTTTTTATTTAATTATTAGTTTGGTTTTTAAATATTAACAGTTTCATTTAAGTGTTTTCCTCTTTAATAAATATTTATTATTATTTTTTTAACTTATTTCACTTATGAATAAATTATAATATATTTTATATTTTTATCTTAGATAATAATAATAATTTCTCTTAATTTCTGATTTTCTTACACAGTAATATTTCGATTGCATTTTTCTGGTTTGGTTTTTAGGCCAAATGCTTTGCTTTGGTTATTGGCCTTTGTTTCATGTCGAAAGGAAATACCCAAAAAATCAATGCCTCATATTTTTTTCTTGGCTTATATAGAAAAATAGTCTCTCTTTTGTTTTAGGTTCATATATAATTCCCCCTTTGCTTGCTTGGTTTTTTATATGAATATTATTATAAAAATGTTATTGATTTTGTTGTTTTAAAAATATAATATTATTGTTGCTGTTGTTGTTGTTTTGGCATAGTTTCATGGGTATCCTCATTGGGCAAATCCTAGACATAGAATTCCGATTTTCCATGTAGTTTATAGGCCTCTTCTTCCACTTTGTACATATCTAAGAGCTGTAAAAATTAAGAAAAAAATAAGTAAATAAATATTATTTTAGATAATAATTATAAAAATATATAACATTTTCTAATAATACCAATATAAATAACAGCTAAGATCTTAAGAAGTGAGGTTGTGTTATTAAAATGCTCTGATAGAAAGCTAAGAATACCGATTAAGGAAAGGCCCAATATTCAATTAAGGAAAGGTCAGTTGGACACGTATAAAGAGAACTAAAGGTCATGGTATCTCCATTTACATGAAATCGAACGGAAATCTATTTCTAAATCTGAACCGGTTATCCATTTGAACTACCCAACCCATGGTAGCCTTTCTATATGTTTTCCCGTACCTATTCAGAGTAAATACAGTATAAAAGCAAAATCTGTTATTTCCCTAAGGGAAAAGTAATCCATTTCCAGTTTCATTTTGGATTAAAAAAATAGTTTGTAGGTAAAATTTTAAAAATAGTACTATTTTGTCTGTAGGATCTTAAAATCATTGCATAATTCTAGGCACTACTATACAATTTTGAATATCAAAAATAACCTCTACTAAATTTTACTATTTTTTGGAAAGCATAAAGGAAAAATTGTAATAGTAGTAAAACATTTTAAATTCTTGCAGATTGTGGAACGGGGTCAACATTTGGAATAAATAAAAAAAAACATTAAAACATATAAGAGAACTTCAGGCTTGGCATGTTAAGTTGGGTTATTTTATTGTAAAAGAATAAAATAGAACGACTTCCAATATGAAATTTGACATTTTATACAAAGCCAACAGCCAGGCCTGAATCCTCTTATGTGTTTCTCCCTTTAGAATTCCGATAATTCGCATTTGCATTGGTACAATCATTTTTTCTTACAAATTATTGAAATTCTATTGAAATTCAAACAAATAATTAATTAATTACTGTAAATATTGTTGCCTCTTCATCTCATCTGTTTTTTTCTGTTTTGTTTTGTTTTGTTTTGTTTGCAATGTTGTTAACATTTGTTTAAATATGATATTGAGTAAATGATAATGGAATTAATTAACATTCAACAATGTAGTTGTTCATGATCCTGATTGGTGATGACGATGGTGATGATGATGATGATGAAATTCTACGTGACTACTACTTTGTTTAGTGTTTTTTGTTGTTTGTTTAGTATTTTAGCATTACATAAAGGCAGATCTACTTTGCTACTGTGTCATTCTGCGGCAGTGTGTCGTTTAGTACCTTTTGTACGTCAGTACTAAATTCCTCGACTTGTTTGCTATGGGCCATTTTTAGTTTTTCCATGGCACGGCCCTGTTTGACACCAATTTGCTGGAAAGGGGAAAAAATAAATTGAAATTCAATATTTCCAAAAATCACAAGAGAAAATAAAATTCTCAACTCACCTTTTTCTCTTCCATAAAACGTTTAATGTTATTTTGTCTTTTCTCTCTTAGACGACGATCCTTTTCGTTTTTAGTCTTTAATGTTTTGTCGTTTTGTACCTCCTTGGCGGTATCGGCTGAAGTCTTGGCCTGTTTGGCATTCAAATCCTTGACATCTCTGTACACATGGACACATTAAAATAAACTTAATTCCAACAAATTCCATATCTTCTGACTCACCTTGCATGCCTCTCTTCCAATTGCTTGATTTGTGATGCCTGTACGGTCAACATCAATGCCTTCATGGCCTCTTGAGAATCTTGCACATGCTGACGCAAGAGATCCCATTCCTCCTTCTTGTGTTTGGCAATCATTTCAGTCCACTGTTTGGTTTGTTCGGCAATGGCATTCTTAATGGCCGAGTCATTACGGATTTCATCCTTGCTATAATGAACAAGAACAACAACAAGTTACAAATCTATTTTCCAACAAATTCAATTTCCCCAATAAAACCCCCCGCCATACCTCTTGCCCTTGATCAATTTATCAATGGCAGCATTCTGGGTCTTCTGCACAGCCATACGCTCCTTGGTATGCTTCTTCTTCAACGTATCCAATTCCTTGTTTTGCTTCTTGGCCACCTTTTGGAAACCCTTTTCGCTACGCAAAGATTCCAATGTAACCGGCTCAAACACCAATGGAGCTTCCTTCTTCTCCTCCTCCTTAGATTTACCAGCATCTTTGGCCGCACCACTACTCTGCTCCTCAATACCCAATCCCTTCAATTGTTCATTTTGTTTCTGTGCCGCACCAGCAAAACCTCTGGGATCCGAAAGCATAGCCATGAAATCTTCAAAGCCATCGGGTACATAAATCTTCAATTCGATCTGGACAAACAACATGGGCAAGGACATGGGGAAATTGGCTTCGGTACGCAGCGATACATGGCGATAGCCCGCCTGCAGACCATCCATGGGCAAGATGCGTTGGCCAATCATTTTGCCGCTCTCTTCATAGACACCGAAACGTAGCACAGCCAGATCGGGCAAGACCACTTTACGGAATACAAAGGGATCTTCATTGTAGACGGGATTGAGGCCGTTGTTGGGCACCAAACGGGTACGGAATTCCTTTTTCACTGTATCGGAGGGAAGACCAAACATATCGACTTCAACGTAGGTGCCGACCTTCTTGTCGGACAAGAACTGGCCGGCAATGATTTTCACCGAACACTGGGCAGCAATGACACCGTCCACTGGCGCATCGGCGAAGGGATCGAAGTCCTTGTCGGAACGACGCATGAAATCGGGTTTCAGCAAATAGCCACAGCCACCGTTGTACTCGAATTTGCCCTGGTTCAGTTGCATGGGCAAATCGGATGTTTGGAAGTTGAGTGAGACCATCTGGCAGCCGGCATTCCAGAAGACCTGAGGCATGTAATTGGAAGAATCGGCACGTGTGCCCTTGGGATAAATTCGAGACATTTGACGTTTGTTGTAATTGACAAAATCGATGGCATTCTGTTTCAGGTAATTCATGCCGGCCGACTCGGCGAACGAGGACATATTGTGGGCAATGTTCTTCTCAATGGCCTTATCGAAGCCCTGGAATTTAATGGGCTGGGCATAGTTGACCATCGACGAAAGCCACGGGTGGACATTGGTTGTGGAGCCACTGTAGGCAGCTGGTTGTTCTCCGCCCTCGGCGCCAGCACCTTCGGCCGGTGCACCATCCGGGCCCGGTTCAGCTGCAGCTTCTGGTGGTGGTGGTGGCGGTGCTTCTTCTGGCGGTTTGGCAGCTGTGGCATCTTCGACGGGGTCGTCGTCGGTTTTCAGTTCACCCTTGAGCCACAATTCCAATTCGACTTTTTCCACCTCGGGTTTCATGCGTTTGTTTTTGATCATGATTTTACGTTGTAATTTGCAAGGCGGTGGGAGTGGCAAACCAGGTTCCAACTACAAAATAAATTAGAATTTTAAACTCCCCAAATGAAATTGATGATGAATGCCTATTTACCGGGTGATCGGGTAGAGGTTCCTTTAACAGCAGCTCGCCAAAGAAGTCATCACAGTATTTGGCTAATTTATATTGCTGGGCACGATTGCAGTGATTTTCGAATGACAAAATAACCGGATAACTGGAGGCTACAAATGCACAATCGGCAATGGCTTGTATGCAGTCCTTGTACAGAATTTCAGTACAATAGGCGTGACCGTGAGTAACAATGGGTTCTTCATCTTCACCTTTGCCATTCCAGCAATCCAACTCAACACAGCTGGGGGGAAAATAATCTTAGTTAATTTGAATTTCCATTGGGGGTGGTGGGGGGTATTACTTACCGGCATCCTGCCAACATAGTCTGCCGATACATTTCCACCGATGATTTACCACCGATTTGTCTGCCTGACAAATAGGTATTGTGTGAGCTATTGATATAGTAATGGGACAATGGCTGTTCCATGTCCATGTACATGTCAAGACGATCCAGGAATACGGGAGCATTTTCATCGGACATCAGGTAACGCTTAAAGCCATCTAAAGAGAATTCACCTGGATATTCGGAAGAAATTAAAAATTATGGTTTTCCAAGCTACTCTCCCCCCGTGCACTCCATCGATACCTACCAGCCTTTTTTCTTTCCTCGCTCAATTCATAATCATTGATAATTTCTGTACAACGTTTCTCTTCATAGAGGGGATATAAAATTTCGTTCATGCGTGGATCACGCTGCTTTTCATTCATGAATTGGATAAATTGTTCGAGATTTATCACTTCGGATTTGCCTTTGGTTCTAGAAACAAAAGAGACGATATATGATTTCGAATATAAGAACTTAGAAGTGATGTCGATCTCGGCTTACATCGTTGTAAACAATTCCTCAATGTCATTTCGGGGACACACTTTGTGATACAAGGCATAAAATTTATCGAATGTAAATTCATCGCGGGTCATCACTGCACTCTTGTCATCGGGCAGTCCACAATCTTTGATACACTGATATACCAATTTCTCGGTTTTGCCAGAGGCGAAGGTCTTGGCCACAACTTTGATGGGAATTTTCCCACCTTTTTCCACGGAAAATGATAAACGCATCCAACTGTAAGGGTAGGTAGAAGAAACGTACAAGGGGATCATTACTAAAATAATTTCTCTGTTGAAAATAAGAAAATATATTTATATTGTAATACATGAATTTACAAAACCTTACCTTGTCTTTGGAGACTATTGAGGTCTGATTTAACTCACCTGTTATGACATGGGGAATTTTATTTTTTCCTCACAAATGCCTGATTTTCCTTTTTTAAAATAGGACTATGTTGTTATAGATTTTACTAATTTTAGTTTACACAAAATCTTCACGGCCTTTTTTAATATAGAAAATAACTGAAAAAACTTCGCATTGTTAATTGCTTTGCTATCGTTTACAAAATTCGTATCGCTTTATTTGAAAATTGTAAACAAATTTAATATAAACACACATTTGTGTTTTTTTGTATAGAATTGTTATGGGAGTATATAATGTCCTTGCTAGTGGTGTATTGTCAGGAGATTCAGCCCATACTTGCAATAAAAATTGCAAATGCAATGAATGAAAATGTTGGAGGATTTTACTGTGTTGTCCTGAAAGAGACTCACATTTCATCTCCATCATCATCAGCTGCCGCTGCAGGAGGGGCAGAGGCAAAAACCAACAGCAGCAGCTACAGCAACAGTATTATTATCATTTCTTCTCAATCTCAATCATTTCATGGGGAATAACATTCATGATAACTTTTCTATGATGGTTGAATGGCGGGAAAATTATTATATTCTATGAAAGGGAGAGCGAGTGAGAAAGGACACCAGGAGTATCGAGAGCTGGGAGGTGGGCAAAAGGAGCTGCATAATAAAGTGCAGGATTTTTCATAGTAATGCTGAAAAACCTCGGTAATAAGGCTTCTACATTTGTTGCTGCTGCTACGGCTATTGTTGTTGCTGTTGCAGCTGTAAAACTTGAAAAGCCATAAATTATCAGCAGGCCAAATGTTAAAGGTCAGATGTGATTTTGCCATTGCGAATTGCATGTGGAGGCTGTTGGGGACATGTGAAGCGTATGTGCTTCAATTATCTGTGCCACTGATTACAGAAACAAGAAAGAAATCAGTCCACTTGGCCATTATTTAAATTATTATTAAAAAAATTACTAACAGAAATGTTCCATTCATCCCAGGCATTGACATTTTCATTTCCTCTACTAACAATGTTCCATTAATTGATTTCGTACTTACCTTATACTATGCTAGGCAACACTTTCCAACTTACCGTTAACCGATTTCATTTCCTTATTACAGTGAAATTATTTATGAAAAATATTTGACTTACTGTTTCATTAAATTAGTCGTTGGGCAGACATTGGTGGCTTTATTATTGTGAGTAATGTGCCGTAACCCATCTTGCCAACGCTAGAGTGTGCGGTCGGTCGTTCGATCGGTCGAAAGTGAGGTTAGTTTTATTTAAAATGTTAGTGTGTTGGATGGTGGAGGTTGTGTTATTTTTAATGCCATATAGTTAGGTTGACAAAATGTCATAAAAACGTGCATTGTTATTTTGGTGAAAGACACAATTGCAATTTGACAAACGTTAAAACAAACGAAAGATGTGTAGAACGAAATAGTTATAAGGCATGCAAGAAAGAAGAAAGTTTAATACAGATTATAAATAAATTGATATTACAAAATAAATAAGAGAACAAAATAAGAAAAGAGTGAATATATAAATTTTGAGAGGAAAAAAATAAACGACAACATATTTTGCAATAAAAATTATTAATATTTTCTTTGCTATAACAAAAATCCTTAAGGCTCAATTTTTTCTACGAAAAATATTTTTATTCCTGAAAGCATTTTTCCTATACAAAATCCTTAACCCTGATGATATATATTTTCTTTTAAAGACATGATGACCTTTATTTTCAATAGTAACAATCTTCTTTTATATAAAGCCTCATTAGTTTCTATAGAAAAAATCTTCAACACATGAGAAAATTTTATTTCATTAAATGCTTATAGGGCAAAAGGTTCCGACCTGTGAACAATTTCCCTATTGAAAAAATTCCACTATTCTGGGAACTAAATTTTTCTAAGGGAATACATTCTTGAGCAATGAGAACCCAATGCTTAGTTCTGAAACCCATTTTTCTATTAAAACACATATCGCAGTTTTGTTTTATTTTCCCTAGAGAATATTTATTATTTCTTCTATAGCAAAAAAATCTGAGAACACAAATTTTCAACTTGTTCTGTGGTTTCTATGGAATATATTTCTGAGGATACTTATTTTTCTACAGTACAATGCTATAGGACCAAAGGACACATTCATTTCTTCTTTTTTAACATCTCACTCTCAGGACGCTTTTGCTCCATTGAAAAAACCTCATCACAGAAGACAATTTTTTTAGGGAAACAATTCTCACGACCTGATTACGTTACCTTCTACAAAGAAGACACTGTTCACATTTTTCTTTACTATAAGCACTTCTTGGCAAAGAAAACTTGCAATTCCAAGGAATATTTCTACAAAATGCAGTCTAAAGACACTTTTTTAATTTGAAAACTATGTTCAGACATAAGGACCGATTTTTTTGTAACTTCACAAAACTGAGGACCAACGCTTCCTACTGAAAAATTCCACAAAAGACACATTTGTTTCTATTGAACAAAATCAGTATCCTAGGATTCATTGTCTTTTATTGAGAAGGCAGAGGATACATTTGTCTCATAATAAGTCAATTCAATGCGGACTTTTTTTCCTAAAACAAAATCTTAAACCTAGGTTGCTACTGAAAATAATTCCTCTTCCCTTAGAACTACTAGTTTTCTACGAAAAAATCTTCTGAACTTTTTGTAATGAATAAAACCATCATTTTTTGAGGGTTCATTTTTTATTGAAATAAATCCTCAATTCCGAGAAATCTGGCGAAATGTTACATGTTATATAAAATACAGAGGGTTGGGTAAGTTCTATCCAAAAATTCCGCCCATCCTAGTGACATTTTTTATATCGCTATACAAAGTGGCGTATGAGCTATGTATGTTGCTAGTACGCCACCTGTTCCCTACATTGCTTTGACAACTTTCTGCAGTTGGTATATTTTTTTCAAAACAATATGGAAATGATTTCTGAGGATTGCGGGCCATCATTAATTGTTCCGGGTATGGCCGGCAACATTGCCACCATAACTAATTTACAAAACAAATACCAAAATAATATTATTAACATATCGTAAAATAAATATCAACAGCAACAATGTGGCGGCAGTTATGCCACATTAAGAACGACAACACAAAAGCCGGTTGGCAAATGGTCACCACAAAACAAAACAGTAACAGGAATGGAAATGGAAATAGAAAACGGAAAGCAAAGTGTAGAAATAATAGAAAAAAAAAATAACAAAGCGACAGAACTTTGACATGCAATCGAAGGCGTACTTCGACCACACAATGTCTGAAACGGAAGTGTGAATGAACGCTTAAGACATGCACACACATACAGACAAAGGCACAAACACACACATAATAGAACGCAAAAGAAACACAAATAACTTGAAAATCATTAAGAACAGAAATATGAATCGCATTTGCATATTTATTGGTTATAAGTGAGTGGTCGTTAGTGGGTGGACAGACAAACAAACAAATGTCCCCCTGGTTAGTGGTGCTAACGAGTTTTTGTTGTTGCTGATGTTGTTATTTTTATTTTTTCGTGGACTTACTGTTTTTTCAGACACATCATTGGACATATATTATTGGCCTTAACATTGTGGGTAATTTTGCGTAAACCTAGTAACCAAATCTAAGAGAAATACAAAGAGAGAAAACACAAGGGATGTTGTTAAAAAATCTGAAGGTGGTTAATCTAATTTTAGAATTTCGAATTGTATCTTTGAAATGAAATTTTGTAAACACAAAGTTCGTTCAACTTTCACATATTTTTCATTGGGACTCGTCTTTTTGATTGATATCGATTTCAAAAGATGTTGATACATTCTATTAAAACTTTTCAATACATTTGAAGGCACATATCAACTTAAATCCATTTTAAATAATATTCTTCATAACTTTGTTTCTCAAAATAATCCTCCGCCCCATTCATTTCCTTGAAAAGATTTCATTGTTTGAAAATAATTATGAGTGATGTGAGTTTTTTCTCTTTTTTTTTTCTTCTTCTTCATCACACAATTCCATCTTTGTTTGATTTCAGTTGTTCTTTTTTACTTTTTGGTTTGGGTTTTGTGGCATTTTTGTGCCGCTAGTTTCCATGGCGTTATGAAGAACATTTGATGTTGTTGTTTTTATTGTATAAAACTGCTGTCAAAAAATTGTTAGTTTGTAAAAGTAAATTATGGCAGCAGGTCCTTTGTTCAGTTATATTTCATTTAATGTGGGTAAAAACTATAACTTTGACTAACAACTTTTTCTTGGGAGTTTTCTTTTTCACTGTTGTTGTAGTTGAAGATTTTTTATATATTTTGTGTGTGCACTTGAAATTTTCTTCCAAAAAGTACTTGTTAACAATTTTTTTGGATTGCTTTGGAAAGTGCCAAAATTGCTTTCATTGCTAGTCACACATTGTGTCCATAAGTGTTTCAAATTTATTTTTTTTTGTTGGTCATTATGCTATTGAATTCCAAAAAAAAAAAACGAAACATTTTTCAATTTACCTTTGCCGTATCCGCATCCGGACACACTACATGATGATATGTTATATTTATATAATCTGTATTGGAACATATTGTTAACGATTTTTTATCCAGGGCCGCCATATCTGCACCACATTTTTTTGTGACTTTATCGAGAATTTTCGGATCCTAGAAAATAGAAAACAGAAAAAAAATCAATTTAACAAAATACTTATGAGGAGAAAATATATTTTTTCATTGTCAATTAGTCAACAGAGATGAGAAAGTTTACTATTAGAATTTCTTTAGATGCCCTTAGTCATTGGAAAAATGTTTCTTCAGGAAAATTTCGCAGTCTTGAGGAAAAATTTTTAAAAGTCCTCAATGTCAATGTCCCCAGAAAATGTCAATCGGTCTGAAAGTTTTTATTTAATCTCAGTCTGTTCTACAGAAAAAAACTACCTCTCGAGTCTTTTCCTTCTGTAGCAAAGACAGAGGACAACTTTTGCTCTACTATAAAATATCTTAGATTTTATATATTCTCTTGTTGTACAAAGTGGCGTATGAATGATATATATTACTAATACGTCACCTGTTCACTGTATCGCTTCGGCAAGTTTCTGTCTTTAAATAGCCTCAAATACCGAGGACACCATTTAAAATTCTGAAGGACTACGACTTTTAAAACTTAATTATTTCCAATTTGAAATATATTTGTTTATTTCCCAATTTGCTTCCTATCTCTCTCTCCCTCTCTTTCTAAAAAATAGAACCAAATATCAACGGAAATGCCATAGATGCAACGAAACTCTACGTTCATTAAATAAAAGAGGATATTTTATTAGGAAAATAACAGGAAATCAAATAAAAACAACAAATTGCCATCATATCACAAGTATTGAATGTTGACAAAATGACGACTGTAGAGTGTTTGAGAGTGTGTGTGTGTGTGTGTGTGTGCGTGTAAGAGACAGAGAGCGAACGAGCAGAGGAACCAATGGAAAATTCTCATAAAGTGTCATCGTAACAGTGATGAGATTAACTGTAACATATTGAGTGAACACGAAATGCACGAACGTGCTAAGGAGTGGGGTTGGGGGGTAGGAGAAGGCAAAGTAAATAATTCTAGCATTTCCTTTTCGCATGACATCAAGGTTGATATTAGTAAGGATTAAAGCAAGTATGAAAGCAAGAAGGAAATATTGATAATGATGAAACTGCACTTGCTGCATATGTTCGGATTGTCGGATTGTTTTTCACCATTGGAAACGTCATGGCGATGATGAGAAAGTATGGATAGTAATATTGTTGATATTTAAGTGCAAATTTGTTTGCACACAAACACACACACACGAATCTTTTTGTCTGTTTATTTTTTAAGATTTTTGATTGCATCTTAATCATGTCAGGGTGGTGAGGGTTTAAAGGAAAAATCATATGTTTGCTATAATTCAATTTAGTTGTAAATTGATTCAAGCGTAATCCTAAAGGGCAAATGGTAAATGAAAAAACTGCGGAATATCTTAAAAAATTATATTCAAAAAAATTGTTTAAAATTCGAAGTAGTTCGAAGTTCGAAGTTATGTTGTCCGGATTTTATGTTTTAATATATGGTGACAAAAAAAATCACGATTTTAGAGCTACAACCTTTTATTATGTTTTTAGTCCTTGAACAGTCTTATAACCAATCGGATTCATTTATTTATTATTTTCCCCCATGCTAATAAGACTTTATTTATTTCTTTAATGATTTTCTTTATTTTAGTTATCCTCTCTTTAAATCATAGAATATTATTATATTTATAATACTCCCATGGAAGTAATTATTTTCAAAATAAAGTATCTTTCTCCCATCCCTTCGTTTCCTTTATTAGTTTAAGGAAGTTAATTAACATTGAAAAGGTTAGTTACATAATTAAATTGTTGCTGGTGGTAACAAATACCCACACAAAAGCTTTTATTGGTTGTTCACCAAAAACCCTTAATTTCCCGCTACTTACCTTAGGTACACCACCAGCTCTTATATCACTGACTTGACATAATTCGATGACATCTCCTTCCTGAAAAAAACAATAACAACAACACAACAAACAGATTTTTACAAGTCATTTCAACGATTTCTGATTTGTGTGACAGAAACTTCACTTACCCTTCCATCACTTTTCCAATATAAAAAGAAACCATATTCGTCCACTTTAAATAAGGCATCCTTTTCAAAGTCATTATCTTTGGTTTCCTTTTCATTTTCGAACCAACGATCGAAGACACAGCCAGTTGTTAATTCCGGTGGTACCGGAATTATCCAATCGAACTCGTACTTTTTAGTCATGTTTTATACCCCACACTCTGTTAGCCTGAAAACGGCTAGACGACCACTGTGGCAACGATGACTATGTAATTATTTCAACGAACGAACGAAATAAATTCGTCCGTCTCTATGTCTATAAAGGCGATTATGGTTGGAATTTTACACTTTACACTCTCTTAGATAATGTAAACATTTGGCATTTGATTAAGTTGAAGTTCTTTTCACTATTATAAATAAATTTGTTTGTTACTCTTCCACTCTCATTAATTGCTTGTAAAGGATTAACATGTCACATCTCTTATTTAGTTATATTAATTCTTTTTGTTGATAAACACATTTAATTTTGTTTATTTTCTTTTATATTTCTTCTAGCTCTGCTGTTCTTCATTTGAGAGAGACATTTGATGACCTTTGGTATGTATTTTAAATTGTCACTCGTAGCCTCTCTTTTGAATTATTTATATTTGGAATGTTACAGTTAGTGTTGATCATGTGTTTTGTTGCTGAAAAAAAGAGAGAGAAGAAGAGAAACATTATTTAATTAGGATTGATTGTAATAGAGAAAGGAATGATAGATTTTTATAGGAAAAATTCCACCAATCGTATTTGATGGTTCTAAATCAGTGTTGAACAGTGCAAAATTGAGAATAAGTCTGTGAGAGCGTAACTGAGAGATCATAGTCAAAAATGACTGATGAAAAGAGAATAAGTGTTTAGCCATCACCGCTATCTGACTATTTTGTGCATGAGTGTTCTAAACAAAAAGAGAGAGAGAGAATCATTGATCTAAAAGTCAATCTGAATTAAATGGTAGTTAATAGTTCAAAGAAATATCTGTATTTGGCTGGAGGGTCATTATTATTCCCCTCAAACCTTTCCTCCCAAATAGGAAAATATGTCAAAAATGTGTTGTAAATTATTACCACATTAAACAGTCACAATTTATATTTAGCCTACTTGTAGTTGCCTTCATTTTCTATTTTTTTTTTTCAAAATCAAATAGATATGGCACTCTGTTATTGGCAGACATCATTAATTTTAAGTGACTTTATTTTTATCACCAAATGGTGTTTATATTTTCCTTTACGTGAGTACAAGTTTGCTGTATTAAGATATTGTACGTGCGTGCAATTTATGGTTTGGTCTTTAAACTTTTTTGTGGTGATTCGTTTTCCTTTCTTTCAAGTCCTCTAAAATATTTTAGTGTGGGACAATAGTATCTGCAGGGAAATAAACATCATACCTTGTTTTGTGTTGGGAAATAATTTATGAACCTTAACATGTTTTCCACATAAACAGACGAACAATTGGGCGGAGGCGTACTTTGGTCTGTTTTGTTGTCTTTTTTTAATGGGCAGAAAATTACTTTTTAAAAGCTAAATTTAGTCGTGTTGGCGGTGGTAAATTAAGTTATGGGAATGAAATAAATATTCTTTCAGTTGGGTACAGATAATGAGATTTAAAGGTGTAACTAGAAGGGAAATGATGATTGCATCCTATTTTCAGATACAGATTTTTAATAAAAAATTGCGATTCGTCATAAATTTTAATCTAAACCATAAACTTAGAAATCTAAACCTTATAAACTTAGGAATGTTTTAAAATTAAAAGTAAATATTCGCGAAACTTAAAAATCGGCTTTAATATTAACATTTCCCTTGAATTTTTCATTGTGTGTACCCAAATTTTACATACTCCCAAAACAATGTTTTAAAATCTATTTTCTTAAACATATTTTGTTTAAAATTTTCAATATGTTTCCAGAATGTAAAAAGTAGAATACCAAAAAAAATCTCATTTCAGGTTTATTAAAACCTCATATAAAATTCAATTAACTTTCATTTCCCCAAATAGTTTGGTTTTCGTAACATATCTATCATGGGACAACCGAAAAAAATCACAATATTTTTACAGTGGCATTCTGGCTAACCATTTTGCCATAGTTAAGTAAGAAAATGTATTTTCGGTTTTTTCCTCTTCTTCTTGGCAATACAAGTTGTTTTAAACCAACAGATGAAGCAATGAAATGGGAATTGAAACGAATTGAACAGACATAGAAATAAGAAGAAAAAGTATCAAGAAGAATAGAATGACAATACAAAAAAAAAAAAAAATAAAATAAAACATTTATGTGGTGTAGAGGATATTTAGGGAATATTGCAGTTGGTGAATGTTATTGTCTACATATATAGACAATAAAAATTTTAGTGAAAAATTATTATTTTTCCAATCATTAAATTTTAATCAATTTAATACCTTTATAATCCGAATAAAATTTTGCAATCCGGATTAAGGTCAGCAGTCAATTATCCGGATTAGCGAGATTTTACTGTATTTTTAACCGGAAGTTCTTCGCCTCTTGCAGTTTTGATATTTTATTTAACATGTACCTCATGTGTTTTCATTACAAAATTTAACAGTAATTTTGTTTTTCAACAATCAATCCATGCTGTTGATAAGAAATATAAAAATGCAATCATCATTCCTTAAATTCCCTGCTCTGTAAAAAAATCCGTGAGTTTCATTTAACCAAAATCATATTCAACGCCCACCAATAATTTTTTATTGCACTGCTTTAAATAAAATTAAAAGAATAACAAATGCCTGAAAGTATGCTTTCAGCATGTTCCCACAAAAAATCAGTGCATACTTTTAGGTATATTGCTTTATCAAGAAAAAAATCGACGTTTGGTTGGATAGACGGATGGATGGATGAATGGCAAGAATATTAACAGCATCGATAACAATTTTTTCCTGTTTGCATATTTTTAAAGATTCTATATAAATTTCACAAAAGTAAGACCTTTGCAGCCGCAATAAATTAACGCAAACATCTGAGACGAGACGAGGTGTAGAGGTTATGGCAAAGCAGCAAGAGCTACAAGTCATAAAATATTGCATACTTTATGGCATAACATAATTTTTGTTGTTGGTGGTTTGTCAAAATGGCTGGCGTTTATTGTCGGCACCGTATAAGTAGCTGCTATTAAAAGTCAAAGGCAGGCAGAAGCCATCTATCTTTAGAGCAGAACATTCTTTGGCTTTGATATACGTAAAGGATTAACTATAAGGCCATATTTAAACACATTACTTGTATGTATCCTTGTATATACCGAAAGAGACACATATCCTCCATGTTCCACACACACGCGTATATGTTATATACACCTGTAAGTGTGTTTGTGTGTGTGCGTGTGCGAGACTAAGTGTGCGTGTCAATGTCAGGCTGGTGTAGAACCGTTTCATTGTCTGTTTATGTAATGAAAGTAACACTTAAGTCGTAATCTGATTTAAAGCAATTATGATAAAGTTAACAATAAAATAATGCATACTTTCAGGCTCAACGTTAGCATGCAACTTGCCTCGGCAATATGGATAGGTGTGTAGGTGTAATGCAAGTGACAAAGAAAATAATGTAGGCGTTCAGTTGCACAAAATGGAAATTAATAAGATAAAAGAGCTTTGTCTTTAGTCTAAAGGACAACTTGCAGATAGTGTTGCCACGTGGGAGAGTATTTGGAGATTAAATAAGGAAATTAAAAAGGACATTATTTTCCTGCAATTGTTCTAAAAATATTTTTCACATATTTTAGCTTTAATTTTGTAACATATTTTATACATTATTTAGACACCGTCATCTGCTATATGAAAAATGATTTTCATTCAATCATTTTTATTTACAAAAATCATTACAATGTAAAATATCTGACACAGAAGAAAATATATAAGAAAAAATATTGTAAAATATGTAATTGTATAAATAGTATTTTTATACAATTAGAGAGATTATCTTTTCACAAATGAACTAAATTTGTTCTAATAGCCCATTCTTTAATATTATCTGCAAAAAATGCCTAAAATTATATTTTTATTAAATTATTTTTATTTAATTTTTTATATTAGTTATGATAGGAAATTATAAAATGTTATTGATAAAAATGGGGTAGTGTTAAATTAGAGCAATATCAATTCTTTCGATCCTCTCTTTCCAATATCTTGGATGTTTATCAATGAAATTAGCTGCAATGGGAAATATTTGAATACTAAGCCTAAAATTATGCCTCGAAAAATTAAACAAATATTTGCAAATAATATGTTATGTTATGAAAACGTTGCATATTACACAATTCTATAGACAATAGAATTATTTTTCAATTTTTTTTATTTTTTTCCCTTCTTTAAATCTTGTGTATTATTTCCCAACAAAAATTTCATACAAAACATGATATTATTGAATTACACACTGCCCATGAACAAAAACTGGGCCCACCACATAAATTGTATGTCCCCACCGCCATTCAGCCAATAAGACAGTCAGTCAAAACAAGCGATAAATCCTTCCATGGTAACTTTACTTGAGGGTTTATTTTAATATTTTTTCCCTTTATTTTTCTTTTTTTGTGTGCGTTGCTCTCTTTTTTTCACTCGCTCTCCCTCTTCGGATTATTATCATCGCCCACATTAACCAGAATTTCAAATAGAGACACAAACAGATGCTGGCATTGATGAATGTCTAAATGAAAGGGATGTGATGCTGGTAGTGGTGCATGGGGAAGAAAACCATTGCTGCAATTGATTGCTTGCTGGATGGCTGGTTTGCTGACTGACTGGAGTTGTTATTGTGATTTTGTTGTTGTTGTCGGTTTTATTGGCTTTTTGTAATTTAATACAACTACATTCAAAGATTATTGGAAGGATTTTTTTTAACTTATAGGGTTAATGGAATTTTTTTCATTGATATATATTTCTGTATAAAATAATACGGTATTTAAATTAGGACTTTTTGTCCGATTAGCCTGGAATTGACAACTTAGATCTACTGGGTTTAATGTAAAGTACTATAAATCTATAATAAAATAGGTATGTAAAGTCGTACGAAGTCCTAAACATTTTATCAAAATATATCTAAACCTAGAAAATAAAAAAAATTATCCGCAGGAAATTCATCTTCTGAAAGTTCTCTCTCAGGAATTGGGGCGTATGACTATTGATGTTACTAATACGACATACATAATATAAATAAAAGTACCGTCCATATTCTATTGCAAATTTAGTTCATAAAAATTATGCCCCATTTTAATCGTAATCTGGTGATCTCCTTTGTAAAAACATATCAGTTAATTTTTCAATATTAACTTTTAATATTTTCTATATTTTATTTTGATTATGACATTCGAGCAAATTTGATAAATAGTTTATGAATTTTTCTCTGGTTTTTGTTTTTCCGCATCGTTGAGCAGCAACAAGAACGAGTCCATAATACGAGAAAGAGAGAGAAAGAGTAATTCATTCACTCATTTATCAATCATTTGAACGACATTGAGTTTCACAACAACAACGACAACAACAACAATAGCAGCAAAACCATTTATTTAACTACCAGCATTCTATGCTGTTGGCAATATTGTCGGTGCTGTTATGCATGCTGGTGATGGTGTTGCTGAGAGAGTGAAAGAGAGAGAGGAAAAAACGATGGATCAAAACAAATACCGAGTAACGGGTGTAAACCATTTATATGAATACAACTTTGGGGTATTGTATATGAGATGGGGTCTTGAATCAAACATTTTAATTCGCAAATAAACATAGCCTAGAAATATGCATTAATATTTGTACATATATTCAAATTTCAAAAAAGACAACATATTTTTAGTTAAAAGCCTAAAAACTGTCAACAACTTAGAAAATATTCATGACCAGGTGGGGCGTATAAGTATCGACATTAGTTATACGTTATGATTTAGGGATTGCCACAAAGATAATGCAAATATGCGAGTTAAAGAGTACTTTTGAATATAAAATAACAATGACCTACCTATTTTATTTTTTTTTTTTTTGGGCGAATGATTTTAAATCTTAGCTCTAAGCAAGCATTGCTCAGTACATCACGAATTTTTTGGCACATTTTCCCCTGATGAACCCCATCTTATGTATATATTTCATGCATTCGAAAACAAATTTACAAAACGTATTTCGGTATGGACCAGCAAATAGTAATACGCAATAAAAACACATATGTCGATGTGTAGGTATATGCAAATATTGATTTCATCTCCAAGTGAGTTTGCATGCATGTACTGCTGACGGTTGTTGTTTTGGAGTTGCGGTGAGGGGTGAGAATCCTGTACAGCAATAGAATGTTCATTTGTTGAGCATATCCCACTGTTATAAAAAACAAAAACGACAAAACAACAAATATCCCCTCAAAACGCTGCATTTTCAACATCCGTTTTCTTGTTCTTCTTTTTTGCAATTTTTTTATTGTGGAACATGAC
Source organism: Musca vetustissima (assembly GCF_032173495.1). Lineage (NCBI taxonomy): Eukaryota > Metazoa > Arthropoda > Insecta > Diptera > Muscidae > Musca > Musca vetustissima. Next base: position 1,273,497 of record NW_026876336.1, on the reverse strand, counting down.
TGATGAATTGTTTTAGATAACAAAAAAGAAAACAGAAGTTAGAAGAAAAAAACTGGAGCAATCATGGTATGAAGTTTTTGAAAAATTAACTCTATCAAAATTGATTTTAGTTTTAAAATTGGAGAAAAAGAACACTGATAATTTATTATGATGTAAGTTACTGTGGTGCGTATAACTGATGATATTACTTATACGGCATACAGAACATGAGCATGTGATACATGTTATTGAGACGGGATTTTACTACAAATCCGAACTCTTTTTACCATTAACTCCGTCGATGCAGTAAAAATGAAGTTCAATCTTTAATGTGTTTTCACAAATTTAGTTTATAATCGGTTCGATCGAAATGAAGCAAAGTCAAGCGAATTCGTTTATAAAATTAATAACTTCAATCCTGACAACTAAATGGATGCCCCACTGCTCGAATAAATTCTCCATTCGTTTTGAGTAATTTTTTCCATTGTTTTTATTTCTTTCCATAAAAAATATATATTTTTTAAATAAGTCATTGTGTTTAGTATCTGTGGCAACAGATTGAATATAGAATAAATTACAAAAAAAAAAAAAAAACCGATCAATGCAAGACTTATGTATTTCTCAAACCACTTCCCAGTATCTTGAAATATATCGTCATGTTGTTGATGTCTCTTTTTTATATAAAAAAGAAAAGCATAAAAGAAAATAGTTTTACAAACTACATGTACAGCTGCTACCACAAAAAGGTCTTTAAGAAAAAAGGTAGTTTTTTCTTCTTCTTTGTTTCTTTCTTATACAAGATGACAGACTCATTAGAATTATTTTCGACAAATTGGGGTATGGAAGTTGAACAAAAAAATGTTTTTTGTTGTAAAACAGAACAATGAAAGGTTTGAATAGAAACAATATGTTTCTGTGTTACGTTTTAAAGATGATTTTGTTAGATAAACTTAAAGGGAAACGTACATTTTGGGTTTAAATTTTCCATTCAGTGGTGCGTATGAGTATTCGTAATTGAAAATATTGCGTATGATTTATTTATAAAAATCATACGCATGATAATCTAGTTTATCATTATACAATTTACATAATTTTAAATAATTAATAAATTAGCAGTTGTAGCATTTTCTTTGAAATTCCAATTTATCTAATTTTTAAAATATTAATTTATACACAGCTGCATTTATTATCCATAAAATAATTTTTTCAAATAAAAACCAATTTTTCCTGGAATTTTAACCCAACTTTTCATAATAATTTTATGCAACAATGTCTTTTTTCGTTCGTTTCCCCCTCCCCTTCCCTTCCATGTGATATTCGCAACCCTAGCATACATTTATATTTCTAGGAAACAACATTTCCATGCCAAGTTAGTTATATCTCCAGCAATATTAAATAAATTCACAGATATTAAAGAGGTCTTTGCTGCTGCTGCTGTTGTTGTTGGAAAATGAGCCAATTGTTTATGCAGTTTCCTAGAAGATGTGTGATATTCATAGGCAACTTTTGTTGGTTGTTCTCAGGTTACAAACACGTTTCACATTTTAGATGATGTAAATGAGATGTGGAGGGGGGAGAAAAAAATAACCAGAATAATAAAAACATTTTTCGGAAGGAAGATGCCACAAGATAAACACATGATGATGTACCGGCACGCACAAGTCATCTTTCTAATATCTTAAATTATGCATAAAATAAATGTAGACAGACAATTTAAACATATCACATGTCACAGACCCGTACATACGAGTATATAGGAGTGTGTTAGGGTGTAATGGAATTATATTAAATATATATTTTAATCGTAATGACATTAGTGAAAAACTAGGATACAAGAAAAATGGATATAGGGTTGGAGAAATTGGGTTGACAAAAATTACTGAGGACATCTATAAGTATATTTTTCTAATTTATAATGAAATGCTTAGAGCTATCAATGAAATTAATGGTAAGAAGATAATTTACAAGAAAAAATCAGTATTAGTTTCGATGAAATTTACAATAAATATAAAAAGAATGAAACATTTAGAGAGATCTCGATTAGTCTCAAAAATAAGTATAATATTATTTTTTACGCCGTATAAGTAATGTCATCGGTTATACGCACCAGTGTAACGATCACTATACAAATCTTAATAAATGATCAGTCTCTTTCTTTTTCGATTTAAAACTATAATTAATTTTTATATATTTTATTTCATTAATATAGATTTTTTAAAATTAGATTTAGTTGTACAATTTTAATTTGAAAAAAAGGAAGACTTTGATTACAAAAATATCCATTTCTTATGACAATTCTCTATAAATGTAAACATTTGCCTCATCTGTACTCTAATTAATGGAAGTCGAAATGCCAAACTTAGTTGCAATTATTCTTAAGATTTTCCTGAAAAAGAAACCCTTACATTTCCCCTATGTATTTTTTTTCTTCAAAATCAAGTCAAAGGTAACTGATTTTTTAAGTTACCACATTCTCTATCTAGGCTATCACATATCTCTCATATGGATTCGAAACCAGGAAATGCCTTTACATTTCATTATTTGTGTCGAAGCAGAAAAAAAAACAAATCTAGCAAAGAAAAAGAAGAATAGGTTTATTTAGACAACCTGATAGTCTTATTAACACAATTTTGTCGTAGAACACATGCTGCTTCCTTATTGTTGTCAGGTTTTTGTCACCGTAAAAGGATTAGATGATGGCCTTGTGCCACTACAACAACAGCCACTACCACCACCACGGTTACTGTCACAGCTAAGAGTCTCACATAATTGAAGCAGAATGTTAAGCCTTCATTGCAAAGTCCTCTTTTTGTTTTAGTTGAAATTTAGCCTTTACCTCACAGCTTATTCAAACAAGGTCTACATCAGGGATGGACAATTGTGAAATGTTTAGAGAAAATAAGGAAATATGAAGAGTTGAGAAAAAATTCAATTAACAACATGAAGTTTTGAAATGTCGACACCACTAAAATGTAATTATTTTTAAATTGGAGAAAAAGGACATAGGTTATTTATTAAGGCACTAAATACTGTTTAAAAAATGTCCCACCCTGACGTATACGTTTTGTCATTACTTATACGCACAGCGTTCCTCAGGAATTTTAAAAGAACATCAAAAATACCACTTCTAGAAAATAACCGCTATTTCAGTAAATTTCAATAAATTATTTAATTTTGTTATTGTATTTTGTTTCATACTCCCCTAGTTTTGGCTGAAATTGAATTTTATTAAAAAATAATCATTTATTAATAAAATATTTAAGATTTAAAACTAATTTTAAGATGTTGGCTTTATCTTGGTTAAGTATTTCAGAACTGTCCCTTTCCTATTTAATGTGCTATAAAAAGTTCCATGTGTTCTTAATTGGGTCGAAAATTTAAACTACAGATAATTTTTCCAATTATCAGTTTTTTTATTCCCTCAAAACAAATAAAAAATTGGAATATCTCTCTCCCACTAATTCAAAATTCCCATCTCTGGCTTGCGTGTTTCCAGGCACATAACATATAAATTAACACCATAGCTACAACAACAGCAGTTTTGATGTAAAAGAGTCATTGGAGATGAAAGGCAAGGAGTGTATCACACCCACTCATCCGCACACATACCCACAAATACACTCACATATACACAATGCAATACAATGTCAATGTAATTGTTGCTTTTTGATGAAAGTTTTGAGTAACAGCTGTGAACAGAAGTGATTTGAGTTGGGATTAGTTAGTGGCGTGTGTAGGGAGAGAAAGAGAGATAAAGAGCGAGAATAGGCCTCCTTGTCATTGTTGCCAAAACTGAGTGTAGACAAATTTAGGATTCCTCAAAAACAAAGAGGAGGTAGCTGTGAAAAAATTATAAATGGGAAACAATAAAGCCATATTAGGACCTAAGTCACTCAGAATGTTGAATCGTTTCTTATTGGACAAAAAAGATGCAAATCTGTATAAAAAATTCAATGCAATGAAAATTCCATTACTTAAGTTAGAAAAGTTATTAATTTTAAAGTGTTTTGAAGATAATATGGTACATTATATTTTTGGTGGATTATTTTGAAGTGGACAAACTAGTTCAGTGGCCATTTTATTTGAAATCTATGCAAATTGTAAAATAGTATTTTTGTTATATATAAAATCTTGTTTTATATATAAAATCTTTGAAATTTGTGGATCCAAGTCAAGCTTCTATCAGATGTCTCTCTAATTAAAATATTATGTTTAATGCGTAGATATCACATTTATTGGCTGTACATCGCATTAATAATGCATCATATGACCCGTTCATTAATATCTTTTAATACTTATGTAATTTTATAGTTATTTATATTATCCCTCCCCCACTTTCGCCCTGCGTAACAACAATATGTCCTTATTTAATGAATTTATAATTTATCCTAGAGAGGAAGATAATAAAATATTTACATGTAATTTACATTATCATAGACAATTAAATCCATGGCGAACTTTTGTTGTTGTTGGTGGTTTTCAGTTTTCCACTGTTTATAAGCTATTTGCTGAGCGATGTCATCGATGTTGTAGTTGTTGTTGCTGTTGATTAAAAAGTACTTCAGAAACATCAACCGAATTGGTTCATGGACAACCGCAAATATGCGTTTTCATAAATTGCCTTTTCAGTTTGAATTATTCGAACGTTGGAATTTAATTAACTCGGTTTGAATTCATAATGTTGTGTTTGACGGTCGGTCGGTCGAACGTTCAGTAAGTAGGTATACAAGTCAATTTGATTGGACAAGGATAGAGTTAATATTACAGTTTGTGGCAAATTTTTGTGGAGCATTTTAAAATCAAGGCCAGATTTTAAAGAAAAAAAAATAATGAATATTTGGAGGCTAATTGAAAAGGCTGCGTTTGATCACCACAAAAAGTCTTTAAAGATATATTGATGAAACTTATTTTATTCTGAAATTTAATCTGATAAATCATGTATGCTTTTGTTTGGAAATTGAGTAACTCGAATTAAATTATTCCAATAATTCCAATAAATAAATAAATATCAAACTATAATCTTTTTGATATCGATTCAAGAATTTTTTTTACAAATTTTTATTTTTCGAAAATGTAAAAAAAAAAATATATTGAAAAAGGTCAACTCCCCTCGTTAAATCATTAAAACTTGTTCAATTGTGTTTGTTTGCTGTAAAACTTTATCAAATGATTGATGTTTTTTTGATTGTCTGTGTGTTTACACTCATAATGGAGGCAAAAAAAAAATGGCACAACATTTTATGCATCATGTTGCAGGAGAAAAATGCGATAATTTTTCACAAAAGTTTGAAATTTTCCAACTATGAGAAATAATACGCGCAACTTATTGGCTTTTGAAAGGGCTTCAGGCACGGTATAAGTTACTACAAAGCCATAACACACTTGTTCCTTAAAGGCATATTGAAAAACACAAGCAAATAATATAAAATAAAAATAATAAAAAATATTGCATATTTTTAGGCCAATATATTGAAATAAATACATTTTTTTATTTGTTGAACAAAAAATAGTAGTTCAATTTTGGGGGAAGATCATTGTTTTAAATTTTCTGTTATTTTTATTTCTATTGAAATATATATTTATTTTTTTACTATTTCCTATTCATTTAAATATCAAATAATTATATAAAAAAATATTGCATACTTTAGGTAGATATTTGATATTACCATTATTTTTTTAATTATATAATACATGTTTCGGAAGCCTTGTAAAAGTTATTGCATAATTTTAGATAGTCTATTTATTTTGCTTAGTTTGCTATAATTGTAGCATACTTTTAGGAAGCGATGTTAAAATTATTACATACTTTTAGGTAGTGTTTTATATTAATACATATTTTTTCCACTAATTTTAAGTCAGATTTTCTCTTTTAAGTCGAGCTTAATAATCGAAGTTTTTGAATGAATAAGCTTACTTTTGGGATTAACGCAAAAACTATTGCATATTTTTAGGTATTATATTATAGGTAGTATGTTTTGTGAACAATAAGTTTTATTACATTTAATATATATATATATATATATATAGTATCAAATGTGATATAACTTTTGTTTTATAAACATTAAACATCATTGCATATTTTTTGGTATTATTCCAAAATTTCAACAAAATTTATGTTTTCAATAAAATCTAAAAAGAAATTATAAAAAACAATTTATTCCATTTTATAAATAAATATATGTTTTTTTTTAATTTAAGAACATTTTATATTTTAATCCTTTATTTTCCAAATTTAAAAGAAATATCTCAAGAAACATTCTAAGACAATGATCACATTTTATATTTGCCACCCCTTTTTCTTCAATTTCTCCAAACTAAATACTATTTGTTTTAATTCCTAGTTTCATTATTGTTGTCTGGCTATTGTATACATTTGTATTTCCTTCCGTTTTACATCTGTGCCGACAAACACTTTGTTATTCTTCGTCGTCCCCACTCATTCGCTCGCTCGCTCGCAAGAAGGCAAGGCAAAGCAAAATGTCGGAATTGGAACCCATCAAAGCGGCTACACTCTTTGTATTGTGTAGAAAACTGTAAGCTAAATGTTTACATAGGAAAGAATGTCGTTGGTGTGGTTGTTGTTGTCGTTTTTGTTGGGTGCGATAGGTAGTGGGAAAAAAATAAAGAAGAAAAACACCACAACAACAAACACACACAAATTTGCCAGCCTGCCTAATAGTATGCTTGAAATAATTTATTTGAATTGTTTGCAAAAAAAATAAAAATAAAAGATGTATATTTTTAGGGGCCTAGAGAAAAGGGAAGTGACAAAAACAAAAGCTGGTTCTAAATAAAGAGTTTATAGAAAATTACATTTAAAGTGGAATTCCGGATGAATGACAAAGCAAAGTAGAAATAAAGTGAAAAAATATTTGTCGAATTTTGGTTCTGTTTTTTAGAAATCTACTTCCCAAAACTTTCTTTTGGAAAAGGAAAGAATTTTTACAAACGAACTTTTCTATACAAGTAAGAAACCTTTAAAAGATTTTAATTTAAACAAATAATATTAAAAATCTATACATCAATTTATGTCCTATAAATATATGTAAAAATATATTTTTAGGATTTTCTTTTATATAAAATGTTGTCTACTACTAGGCTTAACCTTTAAAAATAAAACAAAAATGTAAACTAACTTTTGGCCTTTTCAACAGATGTTTCCCAATATTTTCATATCTATTTTTGATGACTACCTTTAGGCAAATATAACACTATCACCATAATCGACCTTGACAACATCAGCAACAATCAACAAATTAACCTCTAACCCAAACTGTCACCGAGCCATGATAAATGTTATTTTCTCTCTCAGCCACAATGGAATAGACGACGCAAATCAACGAAAAATGACAGTTCTTCCCATTGACAATGTGATTAACTAAAATTGAGTTGAGTGAATGGCCGTGCTGTGTTCTGCTGTGTTGGTTTTGGTAGTAGCAGTGGGTTATTATTTTTAGATTTGGGCCACACGCACACAAACCCCGAAAAGTATGCAATCAAGCAAGTAAAAAGGGGAGCATTGGCCTTTTTTCTGGCTATCATTCATGATAGGCTTTTTTACTCTTCTCCGCAAGGTTAAAAATCATCAACACTTGATTTGTTGTCATTGTTTTGTCGAGCATCATTGCCAATATCAGCAGTGACTGTCAAAACCTAGTAGCAATCAATCAAAGTAGCAGCAGTAGTAGAGTAGCTACCAAGCCGCACAAAAGCCCCGACAACCAACCATAATTTATAGCTTTAAAATAATGACAACAACAACAACGACAACAAGAGCAACGTTGTGATGTTTACTTTCGAAAAATTGTGTCAAAACGCTATTGAGTTTTAGCTGATGGCATTATTGGGTTCTTAAGTTTGAATGGTGGGGAGAGGAGTGGAAGGGGGTTTTCACGTTAAAAGGAAATTAATATTTGGGTTGCGGAAAGTGTTGCGGTTTATGCTGTAGGGGGAGAGTTATCTGGTCTTAAATGTTGCCTCCAATCAATGTAAAAGGAAGCCTCACAGCATTTTTGGTTCTTAATAATAGATTGAATTATTGACAATTACATTAGGATGCCAGTGGGAGGGGAAACATGTCTATTTTTATTGAATTTAATAGAAAATGTTTGGGAAAAAGCAAAGCTTTTAAGTTATATTGTCATTGAGTAACTAGGTTAGGCGCATAAAAAATTAATAACATTTTTGTAAAAAATCCTTCGAAACTAATTCTATTTTTATAATTTCCCGCACAAAAAATTTACTTTTTTAAATAAGAAGAAAACTAATTTGAGGGCCCAAGTACTTGTCTAAGAAAAAGTTGTTTCTTTGTAAAAAAAAAATATTTCATTAGACAAACATCTTTTTTATAAAGCAATAATTCAGTATCAGGTTTTATTTAAATAAAAAATTTAATATAAATAGAAAAAAACATCTCTCAATATTCCCACACTGTCGTCCTATTTTATTTTAAACCATATTTACTTAACACCATCTAAAGGATTTTCAAAACAAGAATTTTATTATTTCTTATTTTCTATTTGTTCTTCACAATAAGTTTTTTAGAGTATGACAAACTCTTAAAATTATTTGCCTACTTTAAGGAGCTCAAAACTACATTTTTTTGAATTCCATTACCTTGGAAATCTCCATTATTAGTTCGCTTAATCTTAAACTAACAGCAGGAATAAAATAAACCTTGGAGACGTCATTTAAAAGAAGTGTCACATCAAAATAAGATAATAATAATGACAATTTTTCTGTTGCCTAACCATTAGGCTGAACGTGACAATGTGACAGAAAGAAAAAGACGAAAGTAATTTTTTGTTCGTTTGGGATTTACAATGACACAAAAAAAAACTTTTCTTGCAAGACATTCGACACTGGCAATGTCTGTACACTGCTTTCCTGCGGCCACGTCGCCCATCAAAAACACAATTTTTCGTTATTCGTTCGGTCTTCTCTCTTTTGGTCTTGTTATTGTCTGACCCAGGAAACTTGTTTGAAAAAGCCAAGATATTCACAAATGGAAATAAAAGATAACAAGGAAAAAAAAACATACAAAAACAACAAATAAATAAATGGAAAGGATAATAATAATAAAATGAATGAAATAAAATAAAAGAAACGAAAACAGAAACGGAAATATTTGCATAAACTTTAATAACTTTTATGCAAAATAAAAACAACCAAAACAACGACCTGAAAACGGTAGTGAAAGCAACGGACTGTCTTGCCACTAAAACAATTCAGGGTCAACAAAGAGGAAGGTGTAAGTGTGGAAATAATTGAGGTGGATAAAAATTCGTGGTGGTTTACATATAAATTCCCTTTTCCCTTTCTTTACAGAATTCCAAGATAATAGCATTGACAGCTGGAATTCAATGCATACTTTTAGGATGTGTTAACCTGGCATTGTAAAAAATGGATTTGCAGAACATTTTTAAATTATAAATTTAATTTATAAATTTGGTGCATACTTTTAGGATGATTTTAGTTTTTGGAAACTTTTTTATGTAAAAATGGATTTGCAGATCGCTTTTCATTGTATTGTAGTTGAACATAAATAGAATTTCGATCTGAATTCAGATGCTGAAAAATCAGTATATTTTACTTTTGTTAAAAACGATATAAAATCTGTTAACAATTAGTAAGTCAAAATTCAATGCCTACATTTAGGGACAACATTCGAAAACCTAAATTTGCATGCTTTTAGGATCATTTTTATTTTAGAGTTGAATCTTCTTTATTGGAGAAAATATTATTTTTTTGAAAGCCTACCATCAACCTAAGAGACCAACATTAAATGTAATGTATACTTTTAGGAGCGATTAAAATCGAATTTTTATTGCAAAACATCTATTGTGTAATGTACTACACAAAATCAAAATTTTGTGGTGTATAATTTCAGGATTTAAAAAAAAAATCTCATCTCACTTTTAGAAATTAAAAATCTCTAACAAATCTCTTTTTCATATTTCAAAAATGTTCATAATTTATTCCCCTACTTATTTACTGGAAAAAAATCAATTCCATTGCCAGCATTCCTCAATAATATAAAATATTAAATCAATTCTCTACACCATGCCCGCTAACATCGTTTAAAGGAACAATTTATTTGCTCCAAGGAATGCAAACAGAGATGGGTATTAAAAACGACAAAACGTTTGCCTTTCGTCCAACAAAACTCCAAAGTGCAAAGAGAAAGAGACGGGAAGGGGACAACAACAAAATGAAAAAATACCAATGCATACTTTAAGGCATTAACAATATGGGAATACTTACTTTACACAACTTATTTGCACATTATACGAGTCGTGAATAGAATCTCAAGTACTTTTTCTTTTTTTTTTTTTTGTTTGTTTGTTGCACTACTTTTGCTGGCTATATTCGTTTTATGTATTTTTACTCTTGCACTGACACTGTAAAGAGAGAAAAAACGAGGAAAGAAAACGAGGGTGAGTACCACAGACACTATAAATGCTATTAGTCAAAAGAACGATCAATATAAAGAAAAGTAAATATAATAACGATAGAGTTAGAGAGACAGTGGAACGAGTTAGATAGAAATTAATTCTAATATTTCATATTGTATTATTTCTTTTTCCAATATGGTTATAATTAGTGATATTTCTTGTCAACTTTCTCCATTGCTCTCTATATAAATAATAAAATATATAAAGGTTATGCCAATTAAAAAACTATTTCCTTAGTCTGTCTCTGACATATTGCCAAGAATATTAACTAAATTTTGTAAAGTCACACGCTGGAAAAAAGAAGAAGAAAATAATTAAAATTCTTTGAAGGCAACTTTTTATTATTCCCTTCTGTTTGTTCGGTTTTCTTTTCAACGACGGAAAAACTAATTTGTCCCGTTATTGTTTATACACAACAACAACAACGAGAAACAACAAAATTAATAATGTAAACAAGGCAAGTTTTAATAGTAATTCTTTGCAGCCAGTTGGAAATTTTATTGCTGCATACTTTGAGGATAAGTTTAAATAGACAAACGAGCGAAAGCCGAAGAGCCAAGCCAGATACTTGTAATCTTTCGACGATAGTAAAAAAAACTACTTAACCATAATGTTAACCATAGTAAAGTATGAAAACAGTATAGATTATGGTATTACATTACATTGTTGTGAGTAATGTAATATTTTATTATTTAAAAGAAACTCAAATAAAAATTAATTAATTTAAATTTGATTTTTTCAAAGGATTTATTTTTTGAAACTCCAATATTTAAGAACATTTGAGGGAGATTTTCGCTTTGTGTTTAAGTGCACAATTTCAATTTTACTTTACATCTATTGCATAATTTTAGGTGTTCATGTGTAACATTTCCTCTTGCATACTTTTAAGAATTTAAAAAACTGAATTTCATTATTATTTTATATATATTCAAGTGGAAAATACACACTCTTGACATATATGTATGTATATAAAAAATGCACGAAAAAAATTAAATCTCCCTCTTACATACCGACTTTTAGTATTTCCACAAATCTCAAAATCTAAAGCATACTTTTTGTGCATGAGATTAGTGCAAATATTTTAAGCACATGCCTTTGCTAAAGTTGCCAAAAACAAAGCAATGAGCAACATGAAGAAGAATCCTGGCAAGGCAAGTCTTTTGCTTTGGGGCCTATTTACATTATCCCCCATACCGAAAAAAATGTATTTTATCAAATCGGCTTAAAGGCATAAATGAAAGTCTACACATTTTTTTTGTAACAAATCGAAGGCATTTTTATGACATTATTCATTCATAATTCTAAAGAGGACATTTTTCTTAAAAAAAAGTATCCTTTTTTTCTTCGTCAAAGATTTATTATAAAATTCCAAAGCTAAATAGGACAATGTAAGCATAACACTTTATAAGTATTCGCCATAACGCACAATCGCTCTGAAGAGCCAGGCCATTGAAGCCAGTCTGAGGGCCATTAGCAAGCAGCATGACTGTAAGGCAAAGACCAAAAACAAACATCAACACTTTTTGTCCTGTTCCCATGGAAACTATGAAAATTTAATTCTACATTTTTTTAATAAAAAATGAAATATTTTACACATGCCCATGCATGCATACGCAGATACACACGTGTACACACACACATAACAACATTTGTTTGTTTTTGTATAAAAATTTTAGTTGGATTTTTTTGTCTGTGTGTAGCTTGTTTAGAGCAATAGCAACAACATGATGCATATTATGCTCTTAGGAAAATTTATTCAGCCAGGCATATAAACATATAAGAAATTAAATATGGCATACTTTTTGGGGCATAACATATGAGAGCATATTAAAGGAGCTTTTTTATTATTTCTACACTAGAAATTATCAAAGTTGTTGTGCAGCTAACGGAATACATAATTGGAAACATTTTTTCGAGACATAAATTGTTGCATACTTTAAGGGGGAAATTAAAAATTTAAATTATTACAACTAAACTAATGAATACACTTTCTACACAAATTTGCCCAATTTTGAATTCAAATGTGAAGTAGTAAACCAATTCTAAAATAAACAAATATTTGTTTCTCCCCAAACACTTTTTTAGAAATTTGTATTTTTTTCATACAAAAAACCCTGAATATTATTCTCAAATGATGAATTTAGTTTGTGGCATAAAAGAAGAAAACTTTTGCACATTGCCTTCTTCTTGTCACAGTTTTCCAAACCACTGAACACATGCCACGCGTGCTCTTAACCCACTAAACGTTTGATTGTTAAGTCGTTAAATTGCTTCTCACTTATTTGTCTGTTTTTGACACATTTTTTTGCCTGTTTCTGTCGAATGTTTTGACAACTTGATGATGATGACGATGAGGATGATGAGATTGAAATGCTCAAAAAAATGGAAAAAACAGACACTGCTTGACAATATGACAGTATATAAAATGGTAGAGCACGTGGCTTGATTTTTTTCGTTTTTGGTTATAAAACAACAACATTGCGACAAAAACAAAATGCCAGGGGGGATGACTTTTTAATATGAAAATTATCAAACAATAGTTCTACGATGTGATATTCAATCAAATAGATAGGCAATATTAACTTTAATCATAGGAAATTAGAATTTTTGACAGGTGTCACTTAATTTCTGTTTAATAATAGTTCAGGACCTAGAAACAACATAGCAAAGATAAAGTAGCTACACCAATATAAAGAGAGTATAAAAATTATTTTTTAAATATTAAATAGAAATTGCATTATTTTTGGAGTTCAATTTGAAAGACAATTTTGTTTAAATTTTTTAAAATAAATATTGCATAATTTTGGGAATTACATTTAAGATAATTTTTTTTTAGGTTTAGTGTCCCCAAATATATATTGTATACTTTTAGGAGTTCAAATAGAGAGACAATTTGGGTTAATTTTATTAAATATTGCATACTTTTGGGTGTTACACATTCATACTTTCAGGTTTTGCATACTTTCAGGTGTTAGTGTCCCAAAAGTTCGTAGTAAAATGCGAAATCAAAATAAAGTGTTGAGTAATAATTCGCTCTGAATTAAAAAAAAAATAAATCAGGAAGGATTAAAAATGACAAGTGATTTTATCTTGATTATTGCATACTTTTAGGGATTCGATTTGAGAAAACACATTAATTCATATATTAGCCGAGGATATTTGTTTGCAGCAGAATAACGGAATGAGGCTCGGGTTGTCGAGATTGCTGAATAGGAAATAAATAGTCACACCCGAATTCCAAAAGAGTAGACTGCGGTAGAATATTTCGTCCTGGGTTCGGGTCCAAAGGCTCAAATTGCAGATTCAATGGAATATAATATTAAATATTCCTCCATTTAATTTTAAATTCAATAATGTGTTTCCCTTTAAATTATCTATTCAATAGAGAGTAGATAGCATGAAACGCACTGAAAAACTGAAAGGGAGTAGCATTTGAGGCAATTTATTCGGGAGTCCTTCCCATGCTACGTAAATTTAAATTGAGTATCAATGCGTGATTTTTATTAAATATTTTTATCGACTAAACCGCTTTTCTATTAGTTTAACGATTATGAGATTAATTCTGAAATATGTCACCATTCAATATGGCCCAGAGCATTTTCAATTAATATTGATTTCGTTTCATACCAATTGAAAAAAAAAACACGTGGCAGTATTATTACTGAAATGAATTTATGGCATAGTGGAAGAAAAACACTTTGATGATGATGATGACAGCTACAGTAAAATGAGCTTAAATAACAAAAAATAAAATATTAGAGTAAATATAAAAACCCAAACAAATTAGTTTGTTTAGTTTTTTATATTTTATTGTATAAGACTGAATTTTTTTTCTAAAGAACAATTCTTTCCAGGGAATAATTATTTTTTTATAAAAAAATTTAAAATTTTGTTAAAAACAAATAATAATTCCCTGTCTTTCACTTTTTAACAAGAATACGTATTTTTTACATATTTATATTAAAAATGGTTTTCATTTCCTAACAATTGTCGTTATTTACATTGGACTGTAATATCCATAAATAAATAATTTTCATAGTCAATGCTGCTGTGATTAGTAAAATTGTTATTTTTTCTTATTTTCAAAATGCATTTTTAATACTAGTTCAATGTTATTTTTCTGATTGTTTTCATTTCATTTTTGTGTAAGTTTTTTTCGTTTTCTCTTCCATATATATTTTTGTCGTATTTTTTTCTGTTTTGTCTATTTGTTCAACAATAGCGATGGATTTTTGTAGATCATAAACTGAAATTTATGTCTTTGGCGATATTCGAACAAATCAAAGCTGCCGCAAATGTACAAAAATTTACAATGCATTTGTAAATGGCGCACATAATGAAAACTTAATGTTTTATGGAAATTTATTTACAACAACAACAATAACAACGGCGGAAAAAATATAAAATGAAAACAAAATGTGGTAATAAAAAGTAGTAACAAATTTGCTGTTTACTTGATTAAAATAACAAAACATTAAAACTGTGGGAAAATTGACACATTGATGAGTGATGGATGGAAAATTATGGGAAAATTTGAAATGTTGAGTAATTGTAAATGGAAGTTGATTTGTATTTCATAATGAGTTAGAGATAAAGTTACGAATTTTGGGATATGATAATTACTATAAAACTATTTTTGTTTCCTCTAAATTTTGCCATTATTTAAGAGTAATTTTCTAAGCCCTCAAAGAATTAAAAAGTTATAAATTTAAACAAACTCCTCGATTTTAAAATTCTTCTTTTTCTGTGAATCTACATTAAGCATCTCTCGATTACACTTAACCTCTCTATCTCTCTCTTTCTAACATTAACTTTTGAGACTCCGATAAACAGTTATTTATTTTAACTATTTTTAATCGTTTGTATTTGGCAAAATAAGGTCTCTCTCGTTTAATCAAACGTTCTTATTTGACCAAAGAAATTCACTGCTGTTACTCACACCCACACACACCCAATAACACTCTTTATATTAACGGTTATTGTTAACACTCTTTTTTTGTATCACTTTTTTTCACATGCCATTGTAAGCAATAACAGTGACTATCTCTCCTCTCATGAGTATCATTAATAAAAAGAGAAACCGTTACAAAGGCAAATTTGATCATTATTGTTATGAGCAAATATTGTTACTGTTATTAAGGCTGTTCTGTTGTGTTGTTTTGTTATTTTTTGGCTGCCTCTTTTACAAACTTGAACCTTAAATAATTGGCCGAATGCCAAGAACAAACGAAAAAAGCAGCAACAACATCAACATCACATGTTGGCCATGCAAGTGCAACAATACACGATTGTTCGTGTTTCCAGTCATTCTCTACACAACGAAAAGAAGAAAAAATGTGGATCTCCCAAAACAATTTTAATGAAAACATTGCATATTGTTCGTCTTTTGGGTGGTGTTGTTGTTCCTTTTGTTGTTTTTTATGCCTCAAATGAGTATGCTAAAATGTTTTGTAATGAAAAAATTAACAATAACATTGTAATTTTACCAGCACCACCTCCCAACCACGATATTTATGTTTTTGTGTCCCACATTATTTTTGTTGTTTTTCTTTTTTTTTTTGGCTATATAAAAATGGCCATTAAGATAGAACTGACATAATGTCATGCTACATGAGAGACAATGTCATGTATTCCCTTATTGGTTCTCAGAGATTTCATTTAACATATTGTGACAAAGCTTGGCAGGCATCATTGTGGAAGAGTAGCAATTTTTGTAATTAGGGTCAAAAAATAATTCAATTTAAAATATAAATATATTTAAGAAGATTTATTTTTTTTTTAATTTTTGAAGAAGAGTAACATAGCATAATTAATATGGCTTCCATGTGATTTATTTATTCCCCCTTAAAATACAAAAAAAATATTTTTGCTAAAAACTAAAAATAAAATTGTAATTTTTAATTTTAGTAATTGTTTATTTACCATAAACTGTCAATTAGCATTAGTTCACGCCTCCGAAAAAAGATATTCCAGTGAATTTAGTATTTTTTGTTGTTGCTGTTGTTCAAAATACCACATTAATGTGGGCGCTGTGTTGGCCACCCCAAGCAGTGGTTTTAATGTAGACCAGTTCCGTTGGCCAGAAATATATGACTGTGACTGCATTGTTGGTTAATTGTTTATTTGAAAACATTTACAAAACTATTAGAATAATTTATGTGCTGGCATTATTTATTCGCGTTTTTTTCGGGCATGAAATAAAATAAAACATTTATGCCATAAGTTTTAGACAAAATTTACTAACAACACATTTTCAATGGCAATTTTTTTTTTTTTTTTTTTTTGCCACTCACAATCGAGTATGGAAATTGGCATTAAAATTGAAAAAAATCAAGGCCAACAATCCAAACAATACGCAAGGTGGCAAATACTTTTAGATCTGTTCTTTTTTTTCGTTTTTCTGCTCCTTAAACAATTAGCAAGCCATCTTGTGAATGTTAATTATATTTCAGCATTTGTTTTAAATCTAATTAATTTCATTTCCAACATGCGGCCAAAAGAAAAAAGAAAACAAATCTGCTGGGAAAAATGCTCATTAAAATCACAGTTCAACGCAGTGTTTCATTACAAAACACTGGGAAACACCAACAAAAAAGAAGAAGAAAAATAAAATGCAGACTGGATAAATTGCCATGGATGGCAAACTAAATCTTGGAGATTTGAACATCAACACCTTCCCATACCAAGAGGAAATACTGCACAAAAAATAATTTTATTTGTATAGAGGATAGAATGGAAGGAAATCTAACCTTTATCTGTATAATTTGACGTTAGCTGTTAAGGAAATATAAATGCCGAGGTTAAATGTTTGTCAGTCCATCAGTATTCGTTGATTTTTTTTGTTGCTTACCTTTATTTATTTGGAAATGTTTTTTTTTCTGCAGAACAGTTTGATTTTTTGTTTTAAAGTGGATTTTTTATGTTTGGATTAGAGTCAAATCCCTTATCAAATTGTTAACAACATCGTTAAAAAACGAAGAATGCCTTTAGTGGAAGGAGAGAAAATATACAAATAATGAAATTTACTGAAAATAAATTGACTGAATGTCTGGTTTTTAAGAAGGAAATGCGATTATTAAAAAATGGTCAGTGGGAATTGATGCTTTTAAAGCTGTTAACGATGAAAAAAAGTAAAAAGTTTTAACATAAAATTAAATATATAGATGAGTACAGGACTCCAGAAGAAATGTTATGGCCAAAGATAATGATTTTTGACAAATACTCCTTTTACAGCGACATGTTCCAATAGATTTTTTATTATTTTTAATGTTTAAAATCGTTAGAGAAAAGACTTAATGAGACATTTAAGCTTACGCATGAGTTATGACAATACTCATTCGCCCTGATCATGGCGTGACAAGAAAGTCTTCAATATATATAATACTTCAATACATTGAATGTATTTTAGTTCAACATTTCAACATGTACAATTATTTCAATTATCTAAATTTTTTTTTTCTAAAAATTATTTGCTTTCACCTTCGTCAGCTTTTAACCAATACTAATTTATTTCCAAATATATGCCAAACATTGATTATCCATGGAAGGAAATCACATTCATTATAGATAATAAATACCATTATTGCCTTTACAATATACTTCTTCTACTAATATCCTGAGGCTATATCAACTTCTACAGACCTTCAGTAAATTAATTTTATATAAGTAATACAAAAACCCTTCTGGAGACATATCACAGGTATTTTGTAAGACGTAACACGTCTCCTTTTTCTTAAGAGATCCTATATAATTTCTTTTTTCCTGTTTAAAACAAAACCTCTTTTGGGATTAAATTGTTAAAAAATATATAAAAAATAAAATTACACAGGAACAACATATTATTATGAACACATTAAAAATCCCAACTGTTATATGACTAAGCAAGGAACGTATCTAACCTATATTTCACATGAACTTAACACCCCATAGGGATATTAAATTTTATCTTGATCTTGGTTACGCTTTAAATTATGTAAATATAGACAAAAAATGAAATGATAACTACAACAAATAATTACCCGAGGCTTGAAGGACACGCACATTAAATTACAACCCTTAGGTTAAGTTTTGTGTTTCAAAAGGGTATATGTCGAAAAGAGTGATTGAAAATAAATTGGGAATATATATATATATATATATATATATATTCCACAATTTCTAGGCATGAGTTTAAACTTATTTTGAAATGCTTTTAAATGGTACTTAAAGATGGTAAAATGTATTTAAAAATTTTATATGTTTTAGTTTTTAAAAGAAGAATAATTCCGTAAACTTTTCAAGGGATTCAAAATGTCTATTTGTTTTAATTTGTTTATTTTATTAAATCCTTTGCCTAATTTCCAGTAAAAAATCCCCCACACACAACCCATTTACGTAGGCATTGCTCTTGTTTACAAATCTCGCTGCTCAACTGAGTAAATACTCACTCCCGTTCTCATTTTTCTCGAGTAATAGAGACAAAAACAATCAAATGTTTGTTGTTGTTATTTTTACTCCTTGAAATGCTGTTACTGATGTTTCTGTTTCTGTTGTTGTTCTCGTTGTAGTTTCTGGTACTGCCGTTAGTCTTAGTCTTGTTAGTGTTGTTACCGTTGTTTTTTGTTGCTATAGGTATTGATTAAAAAGAAAATATTTGCATTGGCATATTGCGTCAATGTTGCCCAGGGGAACAATTTCAAGAAGACAGTTACAAAAATAACAACAACAGCAAAAAGTAATGACGAAGATAACAACAGTACATATTTTACCAGCTACAACAATACAATTTGAAAGACAGAAGAAGAAGAATAACAAATATCAATAACAATAAAAAAGAGAGTTATAAAAAAATACCAAACCATACGCACTCTCTTACCGACCGCCCACACACACACACACACCCTAAAATACAGTTATTCATAAATAAATATCTGCAATAATATTGAACGACGACATCATAAATGTTAAATAAACACAGGCACATTTGCATATGTTTTTGTTTTTGTTGTTGCTGTTTCTTTTTTTCCTTTTATTTATTTGTTTACCTTTATTTTATCATTAAATAGCAATTGTATATCTTTGTTGTTACTCTCATTGCTCTGGTGGATAATAGGCGTAATTACATTGTACTCTTTTGTATTGAAGAGCAAGCAGAGCCAATTGAAGGTGAAAGAGATGAAGATATTGTGCTCATCAAATATTACAAATAAAATATAAACTCCAAAGAGTTATGAAATTGTAATAAAGTAATTCGGATATTTCTTACTTCAATTAATAAGAAAAATGAAAAAAACGGTATATATAATAAAGAATATTTTTTGCTTTTCTGTAAAATAATTTGTTCACATTATTTTTCTATCATCACTTTCTGTTTTATTTTTTTTAGCCTAATTCTAATTTGTTTCCAATTATATTCCAAACATTGATTATCTATGGACGGAAATTAAATTTCAGCTACCACTAGGCGTACTCTTGCTCATATATTGTCCTGTCACTAATACCGGAACGACCTTTGTTGTTATATTTCCAACTGGAAGAATGGAAAAACAAAAGAAGAATTGATGGAAATAACTCATCTAGAATTAATTGAAGACAATTAATAACAAAGAAGGAAGCAATAATATTTTCATTTTACACATATCCTTTAGAAAGTTAAAAGGACTCACATCCTATCTACATACATATATAAATGGACAATAGTGGCCAACATGAAAACTGACAGATCCAAGTTAAACTCTAGCCACAACTATTGCTACTGAAATAACAGTGGGTCAGGGTGGACGGGACAGAAATGAAATATAGAAGAGAAAAAAAAAACGGCCAGCCACAATAAACCAAATGTTATTCATTCCAAGGGAAAGAAAACGTTAGAGGGGGAGCATGGTCAACCAAGCAAAGGGGAAAGAAAAAACATTCTATAGTGGTTTCTATCCTTTTGAAAAGGGTTTATGGTTAAACACACTCACACACATCCTTAGCAACATCACATTTTGCACATGCATACATATATAGTTGTTAACGACACAGACATTAAAACTCTTATTGTAACACACAGACAGACACATCAACACATTAACATTTAATGAAGTTAAATAAGTCGTTTTTATGTTTTACGTCTTCTGTTTTCTCTTTTTTTCTCTATCTAATTCTTTTATTTTTTTGTTTGCTATTGTGGTTATTGGTTATTTGTTTTGCCAATTGGTTAATGAACCATTAAACTTTGTCGTTGTTGTTGATTATGTTATAGTTAAACTAGTTTCTGGTAACGGTTTTATTGTAATGGTGAATTAATGGCGATAAGATTTTAAGGAAGAGTATTGAAACCTTGTAAGGATGTAGTATAGCAATGATTTGAAAGTAAGTAAATGGCTCAAATCGACAGTAAAGGGATTTAATGGGACATTTCAGCTGAGACAGCATCTAGGCGTATGAGTTATGACAATACTTATACATCGTATGAGTTATAATAAAACTTAGTCGTGTATAGACATACATAGAAGAAATACCTTCAATGATTTTCTATATGTCATTGGAAGTTTTTCAGTAGAGAGATTATTATCTATAGATATACGATTCATTAAGCTTTTTAAAAATAAAAGAAAAACATTTATAGGACTTTTATATTTTTTTGTACGCAAAATTTCGCAAAAAGGTATTTTATAGGTCTATTTAGATGACTACATGTAATTTTTTTCTGAATTTCACTGAAGACGTTTGAAAGATATTTTAATGGTTTATTTTCAAACTCGTAACCTGAAAAGTTTGTGTCCCTTGTTACTCATTCTCCATTTCCAATTCCCAACTCTATGCCCAATTAGAATTCATTATTTTAACCGAACTCTAATTTGTTTTGCTTTCTTTTTCCTCTTCATTTGAAATAATTATGGCATTGACACGTATTTTATTGTATGTTTCTTTTGTAGTTGCTTTTTACCAATTTCAAGTCTTTTTCTCTTTCTCTCTCTCTCGCCATTTGTTCTTCGAAATGATAATAGGTTTATCTGTATTGTTGATGACATGGTCATGATGAAGATTTTATTATTATTCCGCTCGTTAATATAGTTTTTCGATTTCAATTTTCCAAACCATATACAAGGCAATCAGCTCATTTTGTGTGTGTGTCTGTTTTCTCTATTCTCTATAATTTTCTTTCTTGGCTATTTTTGCCATTATTAGAATTCGATTGTGAGAAATAGTTTATATAGAAATATGAAGAAAGTCGTAGAAGTATATGATTAACAGACGTCAAATATACGCCACCAATAGCTTAGCTTTCTTTTATTGATTCTTTTTATTTTCTTCTTAATTCCGAAACATATCAAACATTTTTTATAATCAAAAAAATTAATCTACTTGAAAGGTAATTAACGAGATTTATATGCTGTTGATTAAAACACAAATAAACAACAAAATTCCTTCAAATTAACAAAATGGTCTAATTGAATAAATAAAAAAATGGGTAAGAGCTATAAAATGCTCATTTGAAATACAAACACTGTTTAACATAAACATAAAAAAGTTTTTTGTGAATTTATTTCTGAGCTGAAGATAAAGAAATAAACTTGAAATGAAAGAAATGTTGATTAAAAGGCGAAGTAAATCAGCAATTTACAATTTCTAATTACCCAGCAAAGAAAGTTTAAATACAAAATGGAACTTTTTTTTTGGTAAATGACAGTTCAATTTGTAAACATTGTTTGACAACAACTTGTTAAGCATTCTAGTTCCAAAATAAATTCCACATTATCTAATTTAAAATGAATTTGAATTTTATTCATTATTATTTGTGTTTTAATATGCATTTTTTGTTCAGTCGAATTGTCTTTAATCTGTCATTTGTGAAATTAAATGGGATTTATTTACTGAATTTAACCGTTCAACACAATTGCCAGCCAGTCAGCCAGCCAGTCGAAGTGTGAAAAGTCACGTACAAATTAATACATTAAATCGGCTCAAAGGGGATAATCAATTCACTTTGAAAATGTTTATTCAATTAAAATATTTTTCATACATACATATAATTATATGTATGTGGTAAACAGTAATCGTAATCGTAATCATAATAATAACAATAACGGTTAATCATAATTACAATAACAATATTAATTCGCATTAACAATAATAGAGTGGTTGAGAGAAACATTTTTAAATAAAAAAATCAGTAAATAAAAAGGAGGTATATCAGGGCGTATGACTAACAGTCTGATGTTTATCATACGCCCCATTGTTTTTCATATCAGATTTAGCAGACAATCGTTCACTTTCAAAACAGATGCATCAGCAGAAAGTATGAGAAATATTTTATATGTTAAAAAAAAACATATTTTTGTTAATTATTTAATTTTGTTATGTAGCTTACAGCCTTAAGATCGGGAGACTAGACAATATGAAATATAAATAAATATAAAAATGTTTTATAGGTCTTCTACTGGTAGAAAGCCTTCTAAAAGACTTCACAAGTCTTCAAGAATTAACGATAGATAAATGAAAGTTAAAAACTAGGATATAAATTCTCCAGAAATAGAATATTTCCTGTTAACCTGATTTTGTAACTTCATAAAAAGAACATTTATTATATAGAAGGCCAGGTGCTTTATATCGATCGGGCTTCCCAGCACTTTATTTTTAAAGGATATACTTGAAATATCTATATGCCTCCGTTTAGAATATCGCCTGCAAGATTTGTCGGGTTTCTGGAGAAGATTTTTTATTTTTTTCTAATTAGAGAAGTTTCTTTGTACAAATCTTCAAAGAAACCGCATCAATTTTTTTATAAGACAGGTATTTTTTTATTTTTCTATAGTCCAACAATTTCCTGTGAGGTCTCTATATAATTCATTCCACAAGTTTCATATATAAAATATCAAATCTATCTCGTATTTTTCAAATATTTTTATTCAAATATAGTATTTTTCAAATATATGTTATTCAAATATATATATATATATATATATATATATGTGGGAGATGCCTTATAGATCATCTAGATATTTTTTTCTATATTGAGAACATATTTTGTATAAATCTATAGGACAGGTTTTCTATAGAAGACATGATAGAGGATATACTATAGGACAAGATATTTTTAGAGATAAAATACTTTCTAGAAAGAATCTATAAACTTCCAATAAGTCATCTGAAAGGGCGTTCTATATTTTTTAAAAAAATATCATGTATAAATATGACCAAAAACATTTACCTTGTTTCCATCTCCATTAAATGAAAAAATGAAAATATTTAAACTCCTCTTATAAATCATCCATTTCACATCATCTCTCAAATATAAATATTTAAAACCAAATCAAATGGTTTTATTTTCATTTGCTTTATTCCTTAATTAGAAATTCCCCTCTCCCCCACTACTCCACAACCTTATAACTCTTTCAAATTATACTCATTACGGTTGTGAAAAACCAACTTATTTCCCTTCCACTCCACCACTCTATTTGCCAACAAAACAAACTTACCTTTAGATTAATTATAGTTTGGTTTTGACGATGGGGGAAAACTTTATTCATCTACAATTTCCTTTTTCCTGGAAAAATAGAAAGAAAGAAAAAAACACAAAAATAAAGTGAAAAATCCGGGTATTATTAAAAAACAAAACTTTTTCATTCATCTATTAAAAGAAAAATGAACTATTTAATCTCGAGTGGGTGGGGAGGATCAAAATTGAAATTTTCGAACAATTTATTTATTTTATTATTATTATTTGTTGTGTCGTTTTTTAAGAAAGTCCACCCTTTTTAAACCAAAAAAGTAAAACAATTGCTGTCTATCAAGAAATATTCCACCTTTAAAATTAGACGAATTCACCTTAGCATATGTAAAAGTAAAAATAAAACGCCTTGTTAGCTTAATTTTCCAACCAAATATAAAAAAGAAAAACATTTTGAAAGAAAACACAATTTATTCATTAGCCAATAAAAGAAACAAACTGTGGCAAATTGCACGATACAAAAAAAAAAAAAAAAACGCAAATATATGTCACGCACAAACAACAGCAACAGTAATCAAAGAAAATTTTGTAGCATACTTATAGGCATCAAATGTTACTACAATACTTTTTGGGGCAAGGAACCTTCTTGGCAAAAGGCAAACAATGCCAAGCGAACAACAATTTTGTTTCTTTAAAAATCAATGGGAGAGTGGATGGAAATCAAACTTGAAAATTCGGTATAGCCATTCAAATTTAAAAAGTGATTTTTCTAAATTAAAAAAAAAATGTGAAAATTCCAGTAACACGCAAAGAAGATGAAATAATTCAAATTTATGTTAGAAATTCAAGGGCTGAATGTCGTCAGCAAAATTACCGATAAATCTATACCTTCGATAAATATAAAAACTTGAGCTACTTTCAGCCTTTGGAAACTATAAAAAATTTAAAATTTTTAATACGAAATTTTTTTCTCAAAATTTATAAAATCTTTATGATACCATTCCCCTTAAAATTATTGTAATACGAACACCGAACACATACCATTCCAGGTGAGAATTATATTCAAATTCTTAAATAGTTTGCTTCATTGCCCTTCTATCGTTTTCGCCAACGGCATAAAACATTCAACGACAATTTCCTAGTTTACGGTATAAAGTTTTCTTTTCTTTCGATTCGTTTTTTGTTACTTTTTATTGCAACTCTCTGTTTACTGTTTATGGTCCATCGTTAAATGAAATGTATACGATGACGATGAACAGTTTTAAAAAAAGGAAATCAATAAAAAAAAACGAAGGATCGAACCTGGTGACTTCCACTACTGCTACGAGTATTGGTATAACCTAATTTTACAATGGAGGCTATTGGTATTGGAAAAAAAAAACATAGTAAGAAATGAAAGGACATTATTGATATAAAAGGTAAATAACAGGAGAAGAGGAGAGAAAAACCAGGATAGACAAGACAAGCAGACATTGTCTACAATTTATAACAAGAACAAAAAATAGAAAAAGAAAAATGAAAAGAAAACAATAAAATGTAATGCAGTTGCTTGGTGGTTAATATGATGAGTTTATATTGGGTTAGGAACCAGGGTTGGAAATAGATAGAATCAATAGTCCTACAAAAATTATTTCTAAAGGTAGAAGGTCTTCGAAAGAGCAGTTAAATTTATAATATATATGGAGCACCTGAAGATTTTCGATATATCTATCTAAGGCGGAAAACCTTCTATAGACCTTTCAAGCATCGAATCAGACATCAAATTCAAATATCCTTTTATCTTCAGACATATAATATCGCCTTCAAGTTTGAACCAAGTGGAAGTCTCTTTATAGGTTTTGTAGAGAAGATTTTTCGAAAAATATCAGGATGCATCAAAAGGTAATTTTTGGTAAGACAGAACAAAAACTAATTTTTATTTTGTTTATGTCCTTCTGAAATTATTTCTATAAGGCAGGACACGAACGTATTTTTATTATTCTCTGCCTGTCTTCTATAAGTCCACTAGACTCAGAATATTTCCTGTGCGGCCTCTAAATGAGTAATTCATTTTACAATATCACCTCTAGAAATTTTCTCCAGCAATAGAAGATCATCTACAAGACTGCTATAAGAAACATGGAGGCTATTTTTTCACCATTTACAAACCTGAAATGTCAAATTATAGCATAGGAAATAGAAGGCTTTCAATACATCTATCTAAGGTGGAAAACCTTCTACAGACTATCTGTAGAACCTTAAACAGATTCCAGGTCAATAGAATAAAAGTTTCATACAAGGAAGGCGTTCTACAGATATTTTATAACTTATTCCATTTCTATAAGAAAAATGTATTTCCCACAGAATTGGGGTTTCCTTAAAAATAAGAAATTCCTCAGTATCAAGTATCCTCTATAGCATCAATTCTCGTCCTTTTCCCTGCACATTACTTTTAAAGGATACCATTTTAATCGAATTGTTCATCATTGTTGATATCTGTTTTCCTGTCATTTTTTTTTTCTCCCCTTATTAAAAGTAATAAATCTTTATTTGCATTTCCACCCAGCATATCCTACTTCTGGCCTCCCGCACCTTCTCTCTACATCATAGTTTCCTTTGGAAAAAATGGAATGGGAATATTTATCACAATGTTCGTGGTGTGTTACCATCGGACGTTTTACACTTTAAGAAGAAACATTGAATCAGACATATCCTGCTCTCTCATGGCATTGTTGTTGGTTAATTGTGTTTTGTTGTTGCTATTTTGGCCAGCAACAAGAAACGGTCACTGGGACAACAGGATATAATGTTTTATGTTGCTTGTTGTTGCTGTTGGTAATACGAAAACAAAACAAAAAAAAACACAAAATCCAGTGGATAAATCCTGTCGGTACAACAACCAACAACACCAATAACAATATATGTATGTTGTACATATGCCTGGTAGATAAAACCCCAGGCAAGTGTATATTGTTGTTGCAGTTGTTGTTGGCTGCCATGTGTTACAGTTATGTAAAGGAATGTGCTTTTTAACGACCACTTTCAGCCGTGCTGGCTGGCAGATTAAAATTTTTGTAGTTTCCATGAAAACCCGACAAGAAACCTCAAAATGACCATCAGCCATAAATTATGTTGGCGAGTTTGAGAAATGTTCGTTGTTTAAAACCAAAAAATAATATATAAATATGAATTTTAAATTTTCATAGTGGAAAATAAACGGATACTTTCATATACAACAATTGCCATGCCAATTTATAAACAAGAAGACTCGAAAGGGGTTCAGAGAGAATTTAGGGAAATTTCACTCTTTCTGAGTAATCATAAGATTTCTAGGGATGCTTTTAAATATTTACAATTAATTTTAGCTCTCTCTAAGCTTCTAGTCTTTGTTACCATGAATCCATTTTTTAGGATATTTGAGGAACAAAAATATGATTAAATTGCTTTGGTTTATTTAGAAAAACCCTAAAAGACCAATAAACAGGGTTTGAATTCTTAAAATGCTGTAGGGACTCAATGAAAACAATGGTTCCGATTTATTGAAAATCCAGGAAGAAATATAGTCCTGGATTTTTTAGGAACCAGAAGAGGATAACAATGATTTTTGTACAGCCAACGAGACTATAAACTTCCACATGTGTAGAGTCCAAAGAGGAGATTAAACTTGGCTTACCAAAATATTTTAAGATATGTTAAAGGATCATTTGTAAATTTCCCTTAAATTTCTAAAACTTGCATACAGTTTTTTTTTTTGCCCACCACTGTCAATGAAGTTTGCCTCTGCCGCATATCGTTTTGTATGTATGTATTTCACCCACACTTATTCGTCCTTTCACTTTCACTTCAATACATTTCGTTTCGGTTTATGCAATTTTGTTGTTGTATTCATTTCAAAAATTTCCACCTTCTTTATTTTTTGTTTTTCATTTTGAGTTTGCAATCATTCTTCGACACATAGACTCACACACACAGAATACCCATACATCCTACGAAGATAGAAAGGGAGATGGTGCCCAGGGGAGAGGGAAGGGGAGAAAGAAAGTGACAGTTAGAGAGTGTGCAGACCAAACAGTGTTTGCTGAATTATTAAAAACACTAAAATGAGGTTAATGTGTGCAACAAAAACAACCATCCATAGCAAATGAAACCAGGCTGGGGAAACATCCATCCAGCAGTCAGTCACTCAGGCAGCAGCAGCAGCAACAACTACAACATCATGGTAAATATTCAAAGTTTTGTGGGTCTTGATGAAAGTTTGTAAAAGTAGCAATGATTGTGGCACAGAGGTTGGCATTCGCTTGTATAGGATTATTTGCCAAAGTGGGGTCCTGCAAAATACAACAACAACCACAACACCAACACCCTGAATGAAAAAGGCGTAAAACGTAACCTAAAAACCCAAACAGCGAACGAAGAAAAAAATAATGTTGTCTGCATTTAGTTCATTAAACCTTTTCGGCACAGCATGTCAAAGCTGATAAATATGGAACAGTCCGAGGACCGCAAACCGTGGGCAACAGCAACACAATAACGAACTTGTAATATTGTCCTTCGACATTATCACCAACCTGATTAAGGTACCTTATTAAACATTAACCTTTTTCGTTTCGTTTTTTCTGGCTTTTTTCATAATCAACAAACATTATTGTCCGTTTGAGAGTGTAACATAGATAATTACATACTTTTAGGCGCTTATATTGTTTGTTAAACAAAGACTACTTCTTGGGGTATTTTCTTAAGGAGGTCTTTTGGTACAAATTTTATGCGTACTGAAAGGACAAATAAAAAGAAAATTTGTATGTCCTCAACTACACGAAACAGAAGGGATATACCAAGAATTTAAAACATAGCCATGCGAAAAATAAAAAATTGGGGCAACGAACTTTATTATTTTCATAAATGTTGTATCACTAGATACGAAATATAAATAAAAGTTATGATTCAACATACACCTGATGAGGACCTTCGTACTCTAAAGTAGGTGACATTTCCCAGTGATTTGTATATTAATTTTTTAAAATGTTTTCTTCTACGCTTTCATAAATTCCCTTGACAATTGAGATAGGTCTTTTAAATTTTCTATAAAAATTCATAATTTTTCAGATATTTACCGGCTTCAATAAGCATTCTTCTATTAAGTGGTGTGCTTTATTAAACAAATACAACATTTAAATATTTATTTCTGAATAAAAATAATTATTATTGTTATTTGTACAGCTCACCCGTAGGCAAATTCTATTCAACTTTTGCCATTTTCTTTTTCTATAAAAACAGTATTTAAATTCATTTTTATGATGTTTACTTCCCTGTCGGGTTTCTTTTTGTTTTGTTTCGGGTTTTTATCTCTCAAAACACGAACTTCCAAATTTGTTTGTTTTCACGAGAAAGAAAAGAAAAACAAATATCAAACAAAACCAAAAACAGCTATTAAAGAACCACAATGCGTGAATTTCAAACTGTTTTATTATTGTTTTGTTTGGTAAAAAACAAAAAAAAAAATATTCTCTGCGCTATATGGCTAATTTGCATATTCATTATTTAATTTTTTTTCTCTCCCCCTCTTATTAAATTTTAAAAGAAACAAATTTGATTTTTTTATTTTTCGTTTCACAG
Organism: Musca vetustissima; assembly: GCF_032173495.1. Classification (NCBI taxonomy): domain Eukaryota; kingdom Metazoa; phylum Arthropoda; class Insecta; order Diptera; family Muscidae; genus Musca; species Musca vetustissima. The sequence continues at coordinate 1,244,055 of NW_026876336.1, read as the reverse complement.
CTGCTTACAAGAAGTTCCATCCATATCTCTGGCTTCAACATGCAATGAAATTTTGCAAACGACTTCACACAGAAAAACAAAACAAAAACACATGCATAGACAAACACAACGGACACACACACATCTGCACATTTATATCAATGGGATTTCTTTTCCCATAAATATGCATGACTTAGACCAGAGTTCTCTATTGAATTGATTGTTGTTTATTTGTGTGTGTGAGTGTGTGGGGATGAATTCCATTTGTTGTTGTTGTGAATGATGATAACAAAGATATATTTTTTGAGGGAGGATTTAAGAGAATGAAAGAGAATAATTTTTTGTTGATGGTCATAGTGAAAGTATGTTACAGAGAAATATTTGATTGTTTGAAATGTGAAAGAAGGAATGAAATATAAACAAAATACAATAGGGAATGAAAACAAAATAGAAATGTCACAACATTCTTGGATATCTTAGGGATACTTGGGATTTATCATTGTAATATGAAAGCTGTCATTCTCTATCACTTTCAGGGTATTTATTTATGCGCCAATGCAGAGAAATTAGATCCTAAAAAGGTAAGGGAAATTCTAATGACAGATCTTTTGAAGAAGAACTCTTAAAAATTTTAAAAAATATATAAAAGCACACATATCGTTGGCTTAACGTGACAAGGCAATAAGTCAACTTTTTCTATAAATTGCGATTTTGATGCATACAAACAAATACTAATATACATTCCATCTCTGCAAATAAGTCACTTAAAGTAGTTAAATCTATAGTTAGGGGGGTAGTTATAGGAGTCTGATATCTGATTTTTTTCTGAGATCTCTAAGGTTTTTTTTTTGGCGATTATATCCCGAGTAATCTGCATATATTCTGAAGGGAAAATTAATTAGGAAAAGACATTTTAACAGAGAGTTAAATCTTCATTTACTGCCCTTTATTCCGATCACTTGCCGAATAATCTGCACATTCTCTAAAAATGAATTTTTGAAAAAAAAAAACAAAAAATATATGTATACCGATTTATATTGTTTAGTTGTTCTCAAGCTGAGAAGGAACACAATTTATAGAAGCAAATAAAAAAAAATTGAAAAAAAAAATCCAAAGTATTCAGACTATTTTCCAAACTTCGGATCATACACCCGAATTTTATTTCCACTTCTGAAAAATGTGAAAAAAAATATTCCTTTAAAGTTTTATCCGAAATTGTGCAGAAAATCGAATCAATGAGATTTGTTTTTATATCTTCTATATTTTCTCAAGAGACTTCACATATTTATGTTTTCGACCCAATTTTCCATTTCTACTTCCTCTTCCACCCCGCCAAGAAAATTATATATTAATACAACCAATCATTTCCAAGGCCATTGAAATCGATTAATTTTCTATTTATTTGTGTACATTCACCTTCCTGTCATAATTTTTCTATTCGATGATGTGCCCATTCAAGCACATCCTCCACCCATCAATCCAATTCAATTCGATTGGATTCAGTAGCAGCACCAGCAACTATGTACCGGGGGATATTCATTTCAATTAAAATAATTAATTTCGATTTTGTTGTTTCGTTTTAGTTATTTACTGAATGGCTGGTCAGCTGCTTGGCTGGCTAGCTGAGTGAATATGACGGACTGGCATATTCTCACACGCTAAATGTACTTAAAGTCATCAACAAGAACATAAAACAATAAATTTGTAGCGTGAATTCAAATATTAATTTCCTTTTGGCTAGGAGGGTATACGAAACGCCACAACAACATTGTAATATGAGCAACGACACGTTCCGATTAATATTTGAGTTTGTCATCATTTCATCACCTGAAATAATATTTCTCCTCCTACAAATGGTCACATCTTGGTGACCTTTTTTTCATTCTGTCTTTTGTGAGATATTTTGAGGTTAATAATTAATATTATTAATATTAGGGTATCAGATGAGTATTGATCCGGTTTCAGGTAGATAAATTGTATATGTATGTTATATGCATGACAAAATTATTACTTTTGTTCTTATCGAAAATGTGTAAATGTTTTATTTTACGGAATTAGATATGAGATTAAAAAGAAAAATAAGCCAGAGAAAAAAATCGCTTCCCCCTCTCTTATTCCCTGTGTACAACACCACGTGTATTTTGAAAAAAAAAATATTTTTTAACATTTATTTTTTTTATTAATAACTATTATGTAAATATATAAAAAGTACTTGTGTGCCACTAACCCACGGCATGTTACCAACTGTTCGGTTGCTTATCTTTCCCCTCCCTTAACTACATTGGCCGACTTATCTTGGGTTACCCATCTAAATAAATCTAGCCCCAAGGTATGATAGCCAGGGGCTGTGGTGTTTAATATTGCACCTTGTTGCGATTGTTGTTGCTGTTTTGTGGGGGATAACTGCATATTAAACAAATATTTATTACACGATGAGACATATTTAGAGGAGCATGTTTCATATTTCATTCTTTGCTCTTTCTTGCCCAGCCAACTAGAACATAATAATAATGCTAATAAAACAACTTAATTCTATAATAATAACAATAGCAGCAGCATCAACAACAACAAGAGAAGAGATGTGTAAAAAAAGGAAAATGTAAAGACATTTACGAGCATTTTTTGTTGCTGTTGTTGTTGTTGCCATACAATAGAGCAAATCTGTATAATAAGCGTTAAATAACAATTGGATAGATGGAGAAGTCTCCAGTTTCCTAGTTCATTAATGGATATACGAGGATCTGGTGTATGGGTTTGGTAAAATAAATTCCTCAAATGGGATACAATTTGGTGTTGTACCTCAAAATACTTTAAAAATGTCTTCCATTTAAGAAACCCCGATATAAAATGCATCCATGCAGAGGGCAGCTAGAAAGTCATGAGTCCATATAAATTGTGGTAGAATTCCTCTTGAAGTTCATATATAAATAGAATACCTTTGAGAAAATTAATACATATAGAAGTCCTCCAAAAATTTGGTCTTATAATAACTAAAAATGCATCTCAAAGGTCTGAATAATACGCGTTAAATAACTATTGGATATACGAGGATCTATTGGATGGTAATATTTTCTAATGTACCTATATTGAGCATGTATTGAGACAGGTCTCGAAGTTATTTTGGATCTGAAACATCTATCTTCCCAGCTATGTCAAAAAGTGATCCAATACTGTACACACTTGCACAGTAGTTTTTTAGTTTTGTCTTAGAATTTACGTTGGTCAGGAATAGATGAAAAATTCTTCACTACTCTGAACAGAACGTTCGGGGATCAACATTTTGACATAAAAAATATAAACCCTATTAAACATTTTTAATACCAAAGTGGCTAAAAATGTTCCATAAGGCAATTAGTGCCCACTCCTTCCTTTGAAAGGTGTTCTATGCAGATACGAATTTTGGAAGGCACAGTAAATAAATGGAATACAAATAAACTACCGGTCTTTCTTTAATCTCTCAGTGATACACTAGTTAACATTTTTTTCATGCAGCACCTATTTCACATCCAGTAATTATTGTCCAGTATGGCTTTTTATGAAAAGTTTACAGTTCTATAAAAACAATTATTCTGGATCTTGCTTTAACTTTAATAGAGTATTATTTTTTAATAATTTCACATCTGACCATAATCTGCTGATGTAATCTGACTCTTTTTACTTAGTTCAAATCAACTTCCGTCATTCAATCTCTTTTACCGGACTTTTACTGTACCATAAGCGCCATAAATAGGTAAACGATTTGTTACATTGATTGAATTATTTAATAATTCCTGAAAAGTGGAACTGTAACATAACGGATTACACACATTTGTCATTGACTTTGAACACAGATTTAATGGTCACCAAAAATCGTTGACCAACTTTTGATGCTAATAGTATATGTGGTAACTCTATGTATGTGCATTAATCTAAAAATGGTTAACTACGATTTTTATTATTATAAATTACAAGAGAGAGAGAGGTTTTATATATAACAACCTGGTAAATTTTTTTTTTTTATTTGGTAAATTTTTTATATTAGGTGTGTTCGATTACTTTGAACTCATATAATTTGTAGAGTTTTTGACCCAAAATATTTCAGAAATTTATTTTTATCCATCTTCAACTTTTGCTCCACTGTCGCCTGTAATCAAATTAGTTCTTACCTAAAAAATATAATTGTTGTTGTTTTTATTTCTGTTTATTAATGATGATATTTAGATAGTGACAATTTATTAATGTGCCATTACCAACAAATATTTATACATATAAATTATTTAGCTGAGTAATTTTTTTCGGATTTGGCAAATTCAATTTTCAACATTTAATTTAACAAAAAAATTATTTCAGCACTTTACATTTTTTTGTTTATGCATGTTTAGCTTATTTTGCCACTTTCGTTCATTTGGGTTTTTTCTCTCTCAAATAATATTTTCTTTTTGTTTTGCAAAATCACCACTTTTTTTGTTAAATATTTTCATAAACCGTTTTACTACTTCTTTTTGTTTGTTTGCACGTGAAAAATTCAATTCACTTTGCTTGCTACCTTTTTTCTATTTTTTGTTGTTGTTTTCTTTTATTTCGGTGGTCTATATATTTCTTTCTCCAACAACTACTATTTATTTTACGGTAACTTTGTTGTTGTTGTGCTTTTTTCTACTTCTTTTAATTTGTTGTGTTTGCCGATAATTATTGTTGCGTGGGTGCAAAGGGTTCCGACACGGGACCTACAGAGGGTAGCTGTTTGCAATTCTTGGCGATCAATTCAATTGAACGTTCAATTTATTACTGAAAAAATTGAAAATATTAAATACAGTCGAATGAGAGCGAGAAAGAGAAATAGACCAACGAAAAGATAAACTGACAGAAAAAAAACAAACTACAGAGAGAAACAAGCAGAGCATCAAACGAAAGGAGACAAAATAAACAGTTCTGGCTGGTTTGATACAATGGTTTTTTTTATTGAGAATCAAAGGTGAGAGAATGAGAACAATTAACACTGTAGTACGAAAAAAAGTTGTAATTATTTTATGTATTGAAAATATGCATTTGTATTTTTGCAGCTTTTATTATTTTATTATTTTATTTTTTAGGATCGGATCCCTCAAATTTTGGATGCAAAATTTTAATATTTTGAAACTGAAATAAACCGACTGTCTTAAAATGGCCTTTCAAATACATAGGCCCACACAAATGTCATCCGTTTAAAAAAGGACGAATATGAGCATTAAAAGGACGAACACCGTAAGTATAAAATTTATATAAGATATATCTCTCAAAAAGTTATTCTATTTCTAGAAGACCTTTAGAGGAATGTTAATTTACAACCCTTGTAAATATATCTCCTCAACATACAACTTAAAAATACTCCCTTATATAGAATACGGAATACAAATACTTCTAGATATTGTCTAAATGGTATTCTACGTCAAGAGTACCTCTGGAAGGGTATCTATTTATAGATAGTTTTCTAGGAGGATACCTTCGGAAATACTTCTATCTATAAATGTCCTTTAGAATTTTTGTCATAAAAACATCTAGGAAGTCTTCCTCAATAAAATGATTTTTTTTTTCTATAAGTCAGCTTTAAAAACTTCTAAATATATTATTCCTCTAGAAGTACTCTTATCTATAGAACGTCGTATTTGTATAGGAATCAAAATATATCTATAGTAGTATAAGTCCCTCTACTGAAATCATCTACAACTTTGACCATCTATAGTAGACTTTCAGATCTATAGTAGACATTCAGATGGTCTTCAGTAGATTACCGCTAGGGGTCGCATACTTAAAAGTTGTTATTTGTATTCGTAGTTCTTGAAATTCCCTAGAAATTTGTCCGAAAATACAATTTTATTAGGCATTTGATTATTGATAGGAACTCGATTATAAAGAGAGCACTTTTTGAAGTTCGCCCAGCGATAAAATACTCATAGATACTCAATATTTACAAGGTCTTTGATTTATGTTCTATTTTCGAAAAGCCTATTTATTAATCAAATATTTATCCTCCATCTCCAGACAACCTAAAAGCCAAATATTGAATTTTAACGACATTGCCTTTTCTTTGGTGTTTCATTCTACATATTTTCATTCCATTATTGTATATACATATATATTTAAAATGTAATCACATATTTTACCTTAATTGAGCAAACAGATTTTCTAGTCTACAGGAAGGTTTGTCTTTTTTGCTACCAACGCAAAGCACTTCCTTCATATTCTAGATTCGTTGTTTGATTTTGAAGCTACACAGAATCCATTAAGCAATGTTGATTCCCCAACCTCCAACAACATAGGTATTTCAACAAAATGTTAACTCAAAAAAAAAATCTAAATTAAATATGCATAGAAATTACACGTACATACACAGCTATCTCTGGAAACAATTTTGCCAGGATTTCTTCTTGTTTTTATCCAATATTCCATTTGAAGAATATTACAAAGTAAACATTTTAAAATGAGCCACGTTTGAGCATTTGTGGGTTCATGTTTGAGTTGACTTTCTGAAACGCCAATAGCTATGCAAAACGCTTATGTGATTTCTTTTTTTTTAGAATGGAAAAAAAGAATGTCAGGACTATCTATATATGTACGTATGAAACCTTCGTTAATTAAATTTCAATTAGACTAATCACAATAGGATAAAAATACCAACGAATTTAAAAAAGATCAACAACTGGAATAACGTTAACAAAAATTGTTATAAAATAAAACTCCCACATAGGCGCCCACATATTTCCTGCTAACATCCAAGAGAAGGACACAAGCTTTCAACCTTTTCAGAGACACGAAAAAAACCCAAAACTTGTTAATTACTGTAAAAATGCCAACTCAAAGGAAACTCTTGAAAACAAATTCTTAATTTTTCGTGGAATTTTTCTTACTAAATTTTTTCATGAATAACATTATCGTAAATGTCAGCAAATGGACAAAGTCTGACGGTTATTTTTAATATGGTAGGTAGGTAAAGAGTGAATGAGTCTAACAAGGAATAAAATGCCTTTGAATCTAAACCGAGTGGAGGAGAATACTACTCTCCTTTTTATCATTTCGTCAAAATATGAGATAAACCCTGAGTTTTCTGGGCTGATCATTCGAGGTTTTATTTAGAGAAATTACAAAGAGGAATAATGCCAACACATATTCTTAAGCCTGAGTAATCCATGTTACCGCTCTAATTATTCAGAATTATTCGAAATCAGTACTTGAGAAAAACTTCCAGTAAATTATCCTTTGTCTTCAGGGAGAATAGTCAACATTTTGTCTATTCACCATCTAATTACTTAATTTTTAGCACCTCAAAGTATGTAAATCCAAAACAATTTCAAATATAAAAGAGCTCTATAAAACACCTCGAATTTATAATTGAAATCCTTTTTGTAAATCTATTACTCTTGTGATAAATAAAAAAATAATTCAAATAAAATGTTCACCAAAAGAAAATCTGCACCAACATTTTTGTTAAGTCATAACATTTTAGGATTTTGTTTTTAGTTAGGATTCGTTCTATATATGTGGGGTAGGCTTTAGTCCTGCGCGCCTAAAACTATGCAAATTGTTGTGCTAAATTGTGGGCACACATATAACACCAGCAGCATAACACACATGCATCCTTCATGTACACACCGACATACACATATCCATGTACACAACAAACACTTGAAAAGGAACGAACACAAAAAAACATAATTCACTGAATAAGGAGAACGAACAAAAAGCTTGAGTTTTCATCTCTGCCAGGGACACATACCAACCGAACAAAAAAAAAAATAAATAAAAATAAAGGAACAAAGAAGGACAACATAAAATCATAAAATAAAACAAAGAAAGAAAATCATAAAAGTAACCGGAAAACACGTTTTTTTTTTCTAGAGGAGAAAGAAACTTTTTTCTTCTCTGGACCAAAAGTAGACATTTCTTAATTACAGCAACGCCTTAAAGTAGGCTACAAACAATTAATACAACTCTTATATGGGATTCAATTGCTTGAATAAATATTTTTGTAGGTATATTTTAATTACTTTTTTCCGTTTAATCCACATGGAAAATTGTTCACTTTTATCTGGACTTCTTTTTTATTTGTTTGTTGTTGTTGTTGGTCGATAGATATTTTGTAGTAAAGTTGCCGTTTCTTCCGTTTAAAAATTCTTCCGTATCTATTTCAATTGTTTCACTCTTTATATTTTCGAACTGCGCTGCGTATGAAAGTTAAACAAGAACTGAATTCATTTTCGGTGACTACCTGAGCTCAAAGGCCTCTTTAATTAGCCGAATGCATTCTCTTTACGTAATCAAATGCTCTCTTTGTGTTCTCAATGTGAATTAGAGAGCGAAAGCTTTTGCTGCTGGTGAAGGTGAAAGCTTGAAAGTTAGCTAACATTTCAATGTGAATTTGGACCGTTACTCGGATATTTCTTCATTCCATCTTATTCTAAACATATTTTCTTGGAATTGAAATTAAATTTATAACGGGCCCAAGCACCGAACTCTCACACAAATAAATCAACTGAATAAAAAGCAATTTCTGAAGTTTTTATGAATCTATAGGTTTTGGAGGGTTTATAGGTATACCGAAGTATATATATATATACAAATTTTAATTATATTCTAAAACCTCTGTAGGCCTATTCTGTAAATCTTATCGACATTGTTTTTATTTCCTTTGTTATTGTAAAAACAAACCAATAAAATTGTTTAAAATAAGTCGATATTTACAAAAAAAAAAATAGGTTTTAGGGCATGTCAGCAAAAAATAAATATCGAACTTAAAAAAGCTTAATTTTCACGTTTTCCATGTTATTGTTTCCATGTCTTGTGTTTTTATTTTGTCTGGCATTAGACAATGACATTTGTAAGGTTGCCCTTAAATGAATTTACTCAAATCTCTTCCGTTACTAAAACCTTAAACAGAACGGAAATAAAATTGGACTTTCTCATCTAGCAAATTTCAAAAACGTTTTCGACCATGTGAACTATTTTAATCCAATTTGCAGAATTGCTGCTAATTCAATTTGTATAAGGTAACATAATATGAATATATAAGAAAAATGAAATGGAAATAAGGGGAATACAGAAAACAAATTAAAAACAATTGCATCTATCGTTCCAATTAAAACAATGGGAATATCAAGGAAAATTATAATTATTTTTTTAATTCTATTTATTAATTGGAATAAAATAATTTTCATAATGACTTATTATTTGTTTTGTTACAATCTCATCAATGTAAATGAGATTAAAAAGATAATTATAAGTTTTATTTCGGATAAACAAGTTTTATACAATTTGAATTGTGTTTCTAACTCAATTAATTCATTTTCTCAGATATTCCTTTTAACTTTAACATAATCTGAAAAATTGATATTCTTTAGCGTAGGATTATAATATGCTATGGTTTCCATTGATTATTGTCTTAAATGTATTGAGTTCATGACAATTGGCACTAAAGAAGACCTTGACATTGGTCATTTTGTTATGGCTTCCTTATGTCGTTGGGATTTCGCAAAAGCGAAAGTTAAATGTCAATGATATGGTGTGTTGTTATGGAATTCTATGGTTTTATATCTGTTTTTGAAGTGTTTTTTGTAGTGTATGTTTTTTGTATATTTACAAATTAAACTTTTTTATTTAAGCCTAAGAAATAATAAAAAGACTCGACGAATTACATTATTTTCAATTTATTTCAATTTTTAATCATTTTATTAAATTTAAACCATAATTAAAACCATCAAATATTTAAGCCTAAGAAATAATAAGAAGACTCGACGAATTACATTTTTTTCTAAAGATCAACTTTATTTTATACAAATATAACAGTATATATATAACATAAATTTTAAGCACTACGAATCTTCTTGCGTTCCCTATAGACACAATCCTTTTGAACTGAAAGAAAGAGTTAAGAAATAAACAGTTATAAATGTAACATTTCTATAAGATTAATAAATAATATTAAATCATTATCTAAATATATTTTCAGACTATATTCCAGCCGATTACTATAACATCAACCAAGAATGACAAGCTTCCATAAAATTAAAGGAATGGTGGAGTCGAGTCAGGAAGGGAGAATTTAATTGTCATAACCTCCTCATCTATACGAATGGTGTAATTATGTATATTATTCCAAAAAATGTACGTATAGACCTATTTTTGACTACGTATTATCGTCAATGAAATATATTTTTTAGCAGAACAGACAACGAATTGTAATTTCAGAAATTGCTTATTGCTAGAATATTATTCCGGCATTTCAGTATCCTAAGACATAATAAGAGGTGTCCACAAAGGGAAAATATTGTCCAACTTATTATAAAAACCCTTGCAGTGAATGAATTTTGTTCGATTTAGAATCATTAGTATTCGAACTCACTATGCATAAAAATAGAAACGGCAGAATTATCCATTCGATTGTTAAAACTGGCAGCAAAAAAAGGAAAGATACATATATATAAGTTTATTCTATAAAATGTCCCCAAAAGAAATTTATTTCCCGAATTATTGTAAATAACCACGCCATGTATAAAAAAAATACTAGGTTTAGAACCACAAGCGTAAAAACTCATTCCACAGAAAAATAATTCTTATTTCTGGGAAATAAGTAAATGTTTATAGACAATAGACGATTTCAGATCGTTCTGAAATATATGATGAAGTTGTTCTCAATGCACCCGAGTTACCCTTATGTAGCTGGCAGGAAAAATTGGTAAAAATGTGTAAGTATTCCACTTCTTTCCATTACTGAATGAAGAATCAGTAGAAATTTATAGACAGTATATGATTTCAGATATCTTTTAAATAAATGAAGGAGTTGTTCTCAATGCACACGAGTCACCCTTATGTAGCCGCCAGAAACATTTGTCTTATTCGTAAGCATTCAATTCCTTCCCATTGCTAGATGATAACATTTACGTATATCTCTTCCGAATTAATAAATGCTATTGTTTATATCTTCCATTTGATTATACTTACTAAAGGGATCGAAACGTATGCATTCAATTTTGTCCGACAATCGGTCACGCACGGTATTGAATTTATGGCCACTGACCACACTCTCAACAACAACCATGATGCGCCTAATAAAAATTATGAATAAAATACGTATTATTTCGGGCCAAATCAATTATAAATACCACAATACATACTTGCTCTTGACTTTTTTCAATAAAACGTTTGTCAAACGCATTGTGTTCTGTATTTAATATTTTATATTCCTTTTAGTTGATTTTGGTTGTGCAAGAGAATGTTTGTGGTTTTTGACGTTTAACAAGGGATGGCAAATTATTGATAACTCAATTGATTTTATTGTGACAATTTCGATTGTTGCTAACTATCGAAATATCGACACACAAATTTCTCTGTGCTCCCTCACACTGGGTTACCATACAATGATTCCCATGATTTTTTATTTGTATTTTATATATTTCAGAAGTATTGCCTGTTTCTTTTTTGTTTACGGGAACATATACACAATCTTTGATAAAACATCTATCTTTGATTCAGGAAGCCACATACAATTGTTCCAAAAATCGAACTACTGTCCCCATCTACCATCGTATCCATTCACAATAGATTGCACGTGCCAGTTGTGAACAGACTTGCTTCCAGTTACAGTTATTCATTTGTTTGTTTTCCAAGGAATTCCACCAAAAATCGTATTCCTAAGGTATGTAGCGCCAACAATGGATCCATACGCCGACCATGTCAATAAACAATTTGAAAAATTAGATAGTTTTGCAACGAATTTTACCAAAACTTTTATTCCCATAGTTGATTCTGCACTAAAAATGTCAACAGAAGAAGGCGTCGTATCGGCTTTTCAAGTTTTTCAAGCGGCAAAACAAAGCAAAAAGTCGAAAAACTCAAAGAAATCGACAAAAACTCCTTTGAATGGTAGCACAGGAAAGAAGTTAGCAACGAAGCCAACTGCTGGCAAGCAACACAGTGTGAGTAAAGCATTCAAGAAGAACGAGGAGCTGAAAGCCAAAAGTCACAATCATGTGGAGTCTAGCCAAAGTGTAGGTGGTGCAGTATCCAAGAAGAACAAGGACAAGACAACAAAACACTATGATGGTAATCCTAACGAGCAACCAAAGAAACAAAAGGCTGAACCCAAAAAGAAACCACAACTGCAGGAGTATTTGGTTAAACAGCTGGAAAAGGATGTAGAAGAAAATCCATCAGATGATGATGATGATGACTTCGATAGTGAAGATATGGGCAGTGAAGAATATAGCTACACTGAATCTGATGAATTTTCCAACGAGTATACAATTAATGAAAGTGGAAGTTTTTCTGAAGATGAAGAAATGGAGGGCGATGACTCATTTGAGTATGATGTTCCATCCAAAAATTCAAATAAAGACAATAGGAAACGTAAAAGTCCAGAACCCACTACCCAAAGCAAAGCCAAAACACCAGCCAGCAAATTAAATGGCGAAGTTTTACAAACCAAAAAGTTGAAAACGTCCGATCACCCAGATCGTAAATCTCTACCAGACACAAAACATCAGAAAGCAACTTCCTCGGCTGAAGAAAATAAACGCAGAAAGTCGATAGCAACTGTCTCAACTGTCAAAGACAAATCTCAACAATTAAGAAAAGTCTCCATAACCTCGGTAGATGTTAAACTGGAACCATTATCTCCGCCGCACAATGTGGCTAAGGTCAGCAGTATTGATGAAGGAAAGCGGGCTTTCCAGTGGTTATTAAATCCTGTCTCTGTGGATGAGTTCTTCAAAAAGTATTGGGAAGCCAAGGCTTGCCTGATCAAGCGCAAACAATCCAACTACTTTTCTCATTTGATTTCCTTTGAAGCCATCGATGAAATGCTCATAAAGAATCATGTGGAATTTACCAAAAATTTAGATGTAACATCCTATAAAAATGGTATGTATTAATTAAGAATATATGCCGAGACACATATCTAAGCAAATTTTTCTTTTGTTTTTAGGCGTTCGTGAGACATTAAATCCAGAAGGGCGTGCTATGCCTCCTGTTGTTTGGGATCACTACGGTCAGGGTTGCAGTATTCGCTTGTTAAACCCCCATACATTTTTGCCCCAGTTGTTCACGCTTAATACAACTTTACAAGAATATTTCCATTGCTTGGTGGGTGCCAATGCCTACTTGACACCACCAAATAGTCAAGGATTTGCTCCCCACTATGACGACATTGAGGCATTTGTGTTACAAATTGAGGGTCGAAAACGCTGGAAGTTGTATAAACCACGTTCGTCAGGGGAAATTCTGCCCAGAGAATCTTCCCGCAATTTTACACAGGCTGAGATTGGAAAACCCATCTTGGAGGAGGTAAATTTTGCTAAATTTCTAAACATATATTATTTGCTAACATCTTGTGTCTTTATGAAGGTCTTAGAACCAGGTGATGTTTTGTACTTCCCTCGTGGCACTATTCATCAAGCATGCACAGAGCCAGGCTATCATTCCTTGCACATTACGCTGAGTGTATATCAGAAACAATCATATGCTGATTTGTTTGAGAAAATGCTTCCGTTGATGCTTAAAAAGGCTATAGCTGACAATGTTGAAATGCGACGAGGTCTGCCTTTGAATACTTGGCAACATGCTGGCATTGCTTACAGTGACAATTCTACAAAAGAACGTGTCGATTTGCAAAGGAATGTCAAACAACTTTTGCACAAATGCATTAGAGATATGCCATTGGATGACTTGGTCGATGCAGCAGTCGATCAAGTCGCCAAGAAGTTCCAACATGAAGCTTTGCCTCCAGAGGTCCTGCCATCGGAACGTACACGTACAGTTTTCGGTTCACGCAATCGTACCAATGAACGTGGCGAATGTGTCTGTGACTATGATATTGATGAGCGCACCAATGTCCGTCTATTAAGGGCCAATATTATGCGTCTGGTGGATGAAGAGGAAAAGATACGCATCTATTATTACTTGGACAATTCTAAAGAGTACTGTGAGTATGAACCCAATTTTATAGAAATTGAACCAATGGAGGCTGCCAGTGTTGAGGTGTTAATAAAAAGCTATCCACAATACATTGGAGTGTCACAATTACCCTTGCCCAGCGATGAGCAGAAAATAAATCTAGTTACTGCTTTGTGGGAGCGAGGTTTACTTATGATGGAAAAACCATTTAAATAATTACTGAATTTAATTCCAAACCCATTGATTGTTTAAAAAGTCTGTTAGTCATTAAGATTTGTTAATTTTTTCTTCCTTTTTAATTTTTAATAATAAAACTAAAATTTGTCTAAATGAAAAATTAAGTGATCATCCACAAAACTCGATTTAAACAAAATAAACAAATATGAAAGAATATTTTTTTGTTTTCGATTATAGTTTATTGCTTAATTGTATGACTATAAATGTTGTATTAATTTCGTATAGAAATGGTAATAAGTATGTGTGTGTTTAAATATTTATATAGGTGGCAGTTGGTTATTTATTGTAAGCTTGTTTTGCAATAGCACGCAAAGATTCGGCACCATCACCAGTAGCATCAACCATTCGACTTAAATGCCCTTGGGGATTTTGCAACAAAATATGTGGGGCATCGTACTCAATTTTCCTTCCGGCATCCAGAACTAGAATTCGATCAGAATCCATTACAGTTTTCAAACGGTGGGCAATAGTCAATACCGTACACGTTTTGAATTCATTGCGAATTGTATTTTGAATTAACGAATCAGTGCTGAAATTATTTTAACATTTATGTAAATGGTGGCGCAATATTCAGACCTCTGCTTCTTACCTTTCATCTACATTGGCTGTGGCTTCGTCCAAGACTAGTATTTTATTTTTACGCAAAATCGCACGTGCCAAGCAGAGTAATTGACGCTCTCCGATACTAAAATTATTGCCAGATTCTGCCACCTCATCGTCCAACTTCAATCTGTCAAGGCCAGCCTAAAAAATCGAAAAAAAAATAAAATATGGAATAAAAATGGCTTAGAACAAATTCAAAATATACCTTTTCTAATGCTTTTAGTAAGTCTCTCTCATTATCTTCATATTGATTGAAGGGATCCAGATTGTAACGTATTGTACCCTTGAATAAAACTGGTTGTTGTGGTATAACCGAAATTCTGGAACGTAATGTATGTATGTCAATGTCCGCACAGTTTTTGCCATCAATAAAGATATGTCCTTCGAGATCATATAGTCGAAATAAAACTGAAATCAACGATGTTTTTCCAGCTCCGGTACGACCCACAATGCCTATTTTCCATGTGGGGGAAACAACAAAATTTAAATTCTTCAAAATCGGTTCGCCATTCTCTTTGTATTTTAATGAGACGTCGTTGAAGTGAATTTCTCCAGCAGATGGCCAATTTTCAGGATTCAGTTTATTAACATTCTTTTCAACATTATCCAATTTAGTATAGGCCAAGATTCGTTCAACACTGGTCATTTGTTGGAACGATTCACCCAGTTGCCTTAGGCCATATTGGACCATGCCTGTTAACATCATGGCTTGAGTTATTGCCAAACCTACATTTCCACTATACGTCCCTGTAAAACGAGAAATATATTTCTGTTATTCTGTTACGCCCGACTTATTACCAGCAAAACTTACCATAATTGAACAGAATAAAAGAGAATGTAACCGAATTGAGGAGTATACAAACATTGGCAGAATCCAGCCACAAACCTAGGGCGGTGTTGGATGTCAGTGTCAGGTGATATGCGGCACTATGGAGATCTTGAAGTTTATCGAATTCTTCAATCATTGTTTGTTGGAGATTGCGCGAACGTATTGTGGACAATCCGCTCAAGCACGCTGAGACATGAGAGAAAACTGGACTGCGGCGTATACCTTCCAACCGCTTGAGATCTTGTGAAGCACGTAAATACAACTTAATTATTATAAAATCGGCCAGAGCCACGATGCATACGGCCACCAACACAACGGGATTGACAATGCAAATTACCACCAGTACACCCAACATGACCAGAGCCAAGTGTGTAAATTCTGACATGAAACGCGGCAAGCTTTCATCCATGGCGCCCATATCTTTGGAAAAACGATTTAAAATTCGTCCCGATGGATTTGTGTCGAAGAAGCGCATAGTTGCCTTGAGGATACTGGAAAACATGCGTTCGTGAAGAACTTTGGATGCATGCATACACGTTTTGAGGAAGAGATAGCAACGCAGTATGATCATCTGAAAAACGATATGCGTCAAATATTACAATTTGAATTATCTTATTATTGCTTAATGGACTTACAATAACCACAGCAGCTATAAGAACGCTGTAAATGATAAGACATATATCTTGGCTTATTGCAGTTTCTTGATTTAGACTGTCCATGAAAATTATTTTGGTGTAGATATTCACAAAGTAATCGGCTCCACTACATATAGCCTGAGATACAATTAATATGATGGTAATGCCCAATAGGCCAGCAATACTGTTTCCAGCATGGAAGTATTCCCACCAAACAGAAGCTTTGACCGTGCCTTTACCCTGGTCTTCGGCTTCCAATTGATCGATTTCTGTATTCAATTCTGTTAGCTGAAAAAATAATCAGAATCATAATAGCCGGCATTAAGATAGTTGGCAAAAATCAACCTACCGATTTATTACAGACATTTTGTAAGGGCTTAGTTGTTCCATTCGGTGTAAGCCCATCGTGTTGTTCATCTACTTCTGGTGCATAATTTTGATGCATTTCGGCGGCTACATGATCAACATCACTACACTTCCAGTTGCAATCCGACAGCAGTCCTTTCATTTCTTCAAAATTACCTGTTGCTGTAATTTTGCCATCTTCAACCAGAACTATGTAGTTCGCCTGATCTAGATATTGTATTTGATGAGTAATTAAAATACGCGTCTTATCACGCAGCAGCAGAGAATTAGGTCCCATAACATTGTTGAAAATCTCACGACCAACATGAGCATCCACAGCACTTAAAGGATCATCAAACAGATATATAGAAGCTTTGTTGTTGTACACAGCTCTTGCTAAATTGACTCGAGCCTTTTGGCCTCCCGACAATGAAGCGCCACCTTCTCCCACCAATGTGGCATCGCCATAACGCAATTGTTTGAAATCTTCAGAGAGGGCACAGGCCTCAATGACTTTCTGGTAACGATCCAAATCTTCCACTTCGCCAAATATAATATTATTTTTTACGGAAACGGGAAAGAGCCATGATTCCTGGGAGGCATATGATATTCCACCATCGATTTTGACACTGCCGCTTTCACAGCCTAATTCATTCAAAATGACTTGAAAAATAGAACTCTGAGAAAGAGACAAAATTAGAACCTCCTTAAGAATATCCTTGGGGTTAATTCATTCTTACCTTTCCTGCTCCAACTGGTCCAACAATAGCACATAGACCCTGCCTAGGTATGTTCAAACTTATATCGGACAATGTTATTTTAGCTGGTTCCCGAATATGCAACAATTTCAAATTATCTTCACTTATTTTAATCGATACGGATGTGTCTGGGCCGGTGCTTACGCATGTATTCCATGAAGCTGTGACATGCTCAAGTTCTATGGCATTATCAGAATGAGGCCTTTCCCTGAGAGAGGTTTCGTCCTTCTCCTTGTGCATTAGAAAATTTTCAATGCGATCAAGTGATGTAAAGGCCTCTGCTGCAAAGGATATACCCATGGGACAAAATATTCCAGCAACCAATTGAAATACATGGTACAAATTTGCCATGGCGAATATAATATCTGCGGACATGACCGCTCCCATTTGAACGGCAGCAACAATGGTTATGAACAATGTTAAACGTTCCGGTAATATCATGCTGCTCAAATAGAAGCTGCGCAAATAAGCAGCACGACGCGTCTCCAAGATTTCCAGACGTCTAGCCTCCTTTACCTCCTTTTCGAAGGATTTCTCCCAGGAGTACATTTTAATTACTTGTATTCCACGAATCAATTCGTTCATTTTTCTAATGCGATCATCGGTGCGCTCAGCAATTCGTAGCCTAAGTCTGGCAGTCCATTTGCTGAGGCTAAGTTGTACGGGTATTGTTTGCAGTAGGAGGGCCACAACACCCACAATGGCTGCATATCCTACACGAACCCAGATCAGGTAGCCAATGAGCACAGTTTGTATGGGTAATATCCATAGATAGTGGGCAAAAACAAAACCGATGTCCAGACGATTTACATCATTGGATATTAAATTGACAATGTGGCCCACAGAGATATCTCCAGCTGTTTTCAGTGATAGCTTCGAGGCCTGAAAAGTAGTATATAAACCATATAAAAGTGTTAGTGTTAATTTATTTTTGTGATGCACCCACCTTTCTAAATATCAAGGAACAACAGGCTATTCTCATTTTGGCACCCATACGTTTTTGTCGTTGGTCCACATGATGGTTCATAAAGCAACCGAAAAATGTAAGACCCACCAAGAGGCCACCCAAGCAGTAAGGGTTATGCCATACCCATGTTAAATAATACCAAAACCATAGCTGATTGTTGTCATGCGCTTCTTTAGACGATAGGGTGTTGTTATCATTGAAATCGGTTGAGTTTTCAATAGTCCCATTGAAACCATTAATGGGATCTTTATAGGCTTTCGGTAGCTCGATGAGAAGTTGTGCCAAAAACAAAGGAATTAGAGACCTGTAGAGCAAACATTCCTGTTTATAGTGTGTCCTTTTGACTTTAACAAAATTTACTTACTTCAACATTATGTACAGAAAACAGACAATTCCATCTGTAACAGCCAATGTCCAAAATGTTTTCCATACTGCCTTTCTTAGTTTAGGTTTTCGCTTTGATCTATTGGCCTTTTCTAATTCTTTTAACCAATTTCTAAGATTTTTTAGAGAATTATTACGGGTTTTTAAAAAGTATTCAAATAAAAAGAACTAACCTTTCCAATTTGTCTCCCAGCATTTTAGAATCATCATCTGGTAGGCATTGGGGTAAATCAGCTTCTTTTAGGCCATTTTTACAGCCTTTATAAAGCAAAGGTATTATCCAAACGAATAACAACTGTGAGAAAAGGCCAGCTTTTAAACGAGGATTAACTTCCTTGGGTTTCACAGTATTGTACATTTTGAAAGATTCTGGAAAAAGAGGGTTTCAAATAAGCATGAATTGAAGCTAATGTGGAACTAAATAAATGTGCATTAAAAAAAAGAGTATGTTGTTATAAACTATATTCTTATTAGAATTTGTAGGAGTAATAAAAATGACCTTAATGGTTTATATTATGAATAAATATATTGATTTATTGATATATATTTATTTATTAATTATGTATTAATATCTTAAATTGAGAACAATCTTTCTTTCTTGGTCATAGTAAAATGAAGGGGTATTTCCCGATATGATAAATTTATATGAATCAACATTCGTAAATATGTTCAGATCGAAAGTATGAACAAAGACTGGGCTTGGTTGTCGTTTGATAGATCTAGAGAAAATATTAAAGTGCGACTTTGTTAATTACATGTACCCACTCTATTACTGTGATTCATTCTTACATCTTTATATGGTCTTTGTATTTTTTTATGTAATAAAAATGGGAAGTTAGACTATGTGCATATAATAAAACGATATATCCTTTAAGTGGCCTAGACATAATTTTTTTTTTCACTCCTTAACCATCTCAATATTTCTGAATATTTCAGATTTATATTTGGTAAGAAGCCCCATATGAGTAACATATATTTATGAGCAAGTATACATGAAAATCAATGTGGTGGTTTACATTTTTATTTAAATTAATTCATGTTACTTACTTATTTGTAATATGTTTAGAAAAATAAAAACAATATCAACAATTACCTCTTTTATATGGAATACGAAAATATACCAGTATTTAAAATGAAAAGTCTTCAAATTTAAATCAATGATTTAAAAAAGCCAATTTTTCCCTTCGTTAGTAAATCTCTTTTGTTTACCGCCGCCAAAGCCAAGAGCGCCAACAGACACTGAGGCGCCAACAATAATTCATTTGCTTTGTAATAATCTGATTGTTCTCCTGACGTTTCGCCACCTCGCTCAAACAATTCATTTATAATTTGTATTTCACTTTTTTTTAATATATCACTTGACTATTATTGTATTATGTTTAAATAGTTCAATTAAATTTGATTTCTTTGTTTTTTGTTGTGTTCGTCGTTTCGTTTCTTTGCTGATGTGAAATCACTTTCTTTCGTTGCTACACATCCGACGCTGTTGGTATTTGTTTAGATCGACAAATTCTTATTCGTTGTACACACCGTTTGAAAATAACTGATCATTGCATTTGTGCCTTCGCTTATATAGGGTACGATTGGATACTGGGGGCTTATCCCTATGTTTACTCTCGCCAAATTCCCTCTGAGGTGTCTCATAAATAAGAGAATAAAATATTCATTTTAGATTATTTATGATGTTCTCTTGGTAAGAAGGTTCTACCCTTACTTTACATTTCTGAAAGGCAAGACATTTTTTTGTTGCTGATGCATTTTGGCGGGAGATTTTAATAAGTAGTTTTAGAATTGTTTTTATTTTTTTAATTTTACAAACACAAACTAAGGGGTTATCCCTAAATACTTTTTAATTCTTAATATTAAAGCATGTTGAATATTTTACATATATACATGTGGGACTGACCCTTTTTATACTTCGCAATGTGTTGTAAAATTGGCACTCAATTTTATAGAATTGTAAATCTATAAACAATTTAAGGGAATAACCCCTTACATTTTCTTCTTAATACTAATGCAAGATCTATATATGAATTTTGTATATACAAATTTCGGAATAAATAGAAATTTGAACCCTTAATCCTAAAGAATTGTAGATCTCTAAAGAATTTCGTAAGATAAATTTGCATAGGATGGGGAAAGCATGATTGAAATATAGTAGATTAGGACAATGACATTCGGATCGATCCCACAACTTTGGGTCTACAAGTTCGGACACTCACGTCATTCTAGTTTGTATCAATGATGCTACAAAAACATCATTAGATTACATTTTTTATACCAGAAGCTGTTGTAAATATTAAATTTATCATTTCATTTGCAAGATCTCAAATATTCATCGGAGACGATATAGGTCACAAAATTTTAGATCGAGCATTGACAATTTGTACATTACTTTTATTCCTAGAATGTTTACAAATGGGATATATTGGTCCACGTTTTGGTAACTCCTACCATTTCAGAGATGCCCTTTCTATTGAATTTTTGTAATTCAACATTCCGGGTCCTTGGAGGTTGAAAACAGGACATTTTGAATATAGGTCAATATAGCCTCCATATAAATATCATTACCCTTTTTAAGTATACTGGACGTTTTTTTTCAAAAAACGTAATGCCCACTTCCCGGAGGATTTAAAAAGTTTCACATATTATTATTTTCCTTATTTTGTCCCTTTTATTACAAAATGTTACCTTCCATTTTCCATATTTTTCACAGTTAAAATAAGCCAAACAACTTATTGTTTTTATTCTGATAAAAGAGGCTACAAGTTCGAGTTTTATTTTTTTCTTCATATTTCAAACATATCCTTCCTTTTAGTACTAACTAATCATACTTAGTTATGTACTTATTTTCGACGCTTCATGTATGATTTCAATTTTCTATTTTGACATATAATGTCCGTTGTTATTAAAGAATACTAACAGCTGTTTAATCAGCTGTTGATTTTTCTCAAGTCTTTTTAAAGGGTTATATAGTTCTCTATTCGCATTTAGTTTCAACAATTAAATTATTTCTTTCTCATTCATTATTTTGGTCTGTTCCCGTACTCATTAACAGGTACAGAATTAAAAAAATAATAATAAAAAGGAGGCATTGACATAATATTCTTGTAGTTTCGAGAATTTAGCAATTAAATTATTTCCTTTTTCATTTTCTATCAATCAAATATAAAAAATTTCGATAAAAAAGTCGACTTTTATATCCCTTGCACGCCATTAATTTCGCGCCGTTATTTCTCACAGTTACTCGTAATCTATTCGGTTCTGTCTATTTGTCCAATCTATTTGTTCTTGGTTTGATTATTTTGAAAATCAAGTTAAGTTTTGCTTAAAAATGGATGAAAAGTCCAATAAACCATCGCCAAATGTCGACGACGATGAAAAGCCCAGTTGCAGTAAGAAGGAAACCCAAAAGCAACAGGAGGACGAGGATTTGGCCAACATCGTCACAGCCGAAGAATATTTGATGCGCAAGGATGTGGTACTACTCGATTATGAGAAGCAAATGTTTCTGGACATGGTTCATGCTGATGCACTGCTGGTATGTGCCAAGTAAGTCTGGTGCATGTGTAAACCACACTGAAACTAATTGGAAATATTTATGCATTTCCAGGGGCTTATCTTATGAACGTGTCTTATTGAATATACTAAAGGCCTACAGCGATGCCGGTAATTTGATTTTGGTCATCAACAGTTCTGACTGGGAAGAGGAGTACTACAAGAATAGATTGGATATGAAATATATACATGAGGTAGCAAATACGGCCACGGAACGGTATGTACAGACCAACTTATTGTACTTCCTTCGAATTACACAATGCTGAATATTTGTCCTCTCAGTGAAAAAGTTTACCTCGAAGGAGGCATACAATTTATAACCACTCGCATACTGGTTGTTGATCTCTTGAAACAAAGAATTCCCGTAGAACTGATAACGGGCATAGTGGTGTTAAGGGCTCACACCATCATCGAGTCTTGCCAAGAAGCCTTTGCTTTGCGACTCTATCGTCAACGCAATAAAACCGGATTCATCAAAGCCTTCTCCTCCAGTGCAGAGGCTTTTACCATTGGCTTTGGTCATATTGAACGTATAATGCGTAACCTATTTGTAAAAGAGCTTTTCATTTGGCCACGTTTCCATGCCTTGGTACAGGCTTCTTTAAAACCATACGAGGCGCAGACCATCGAATTACATGTACCCTTGACGGAGAAGATGAAACTGATGCAAACTCAAATTTTGGATATCATGAATTATTTGGTGAAGGAAATAAAACGCATCAATCGTACTGTGGATATGGAGGAAATCACAGTGGAGAATTGTGTAACCAAAAAGTTCCATAAAATTTTGCAGGCTCAGTTGGATAGTATCTGGCATCAACTTAATTCCCAAACTAAATTAATAGTGGCAGATTTAAAAATTCTAAGGAGTCTCATGATGTATGTATTAACTATGGGCTTGGCATAAAAATTATTAAAGGTCGGTTTCCTTTCTTTTGAATTCTGTAGTTCGACTATGTACAATGATGCTGTAAGTTCGTATGCCCTTATCAAACGCTACAGAACAAAGGAGTATGCTTTGAGCAATTCTGGTTGGACATTACTAGATTCTGCCGAACAAATATTTACATTGTCCAAAGATAGAGTGTATAATGGACAAGGTGGTATGTATTTTAAAAATTGTGTGCACTTTTCTACTTCAAAGTATTAAATAAATATATTTCTTTTTAGAATTTGATCCTGAACATTGCCCCAAATGGAAGTTTCTTAGCGAAATTTTAAAAGTGGAAATTCCCGCCGATATGAAACGCACCAAACCCGATAGTTATGATCCTCCAAAAGTGCTTATTCTTTGCCAAGATTCTCGCACATGTTACCAACTGAAACAGTACCTAACTCAAAGTGGCGAGCGTTATCTTCTCTACACAGCCATGAGAGAACAAATTCCAGTCGGTAAACTAGCCAAAGCATTTGACAAGATTCAGGCAGGAAAAGAACTTGAATTCTCATTGGCACAAGACCAGTCACAGACCCAAAGAAATTCCATCAAGTCTGAGAGAAAAGATATGCCTGATGATGGTGATGATGTGACTAACTCCACACAATTGGATGAGTTGACACAGCTCTTGATGACGAACGATGCGGATGATCATTTACAATATTTTCAGGAGAGTTATATGCTGACCATGACACAAACACAATTTGATGAGTCCGATTTAACGCTAATGAACGATAGTGGCACAGGCGTAGAGGATAATGTTGACAATTCAATATTTGAGCCGTTTCCAGAACTGGAAAATTTAGATATTACAGCTGCGGTGGCAGCTCAGAAACAACCTTTAATTTGCTTGCAAACATTCAAAACAGATAGAGAAGGGTCGACAGTTTTGGATCGTGTACTAGAGGAAATAAATCCCCAATATGTTATCATGTATCACTGCAATGTCACTGCCATTCGACAGTTGGAAATATATGAGGCACGCCAAAGGCGTCCTGCCAAGGACAGATTGAAAGTTTTCTTTTTGATACATGCACGAACCGTCGAAGAGCAGGCATATCTAACCAGTCTACGAAGGGAGAAACAGGCTTTCGAATATATTATAGAGACCAAAAGTGTAAGTATTGTATAGAAATCAAAGGAAATGTTTATTTCATTGGCCTGTATTATTAGAAAATGGTTATTCCCGAATATCAAGACGGCAAATCAGATGAAGCATTTAATTTATATAAAGCCTACAAACATCCTGAGGATAGTGTAGAGTCTGCCAATGCTCAAAGTCGTAAAGCTGGTGGCCAAGTTTGTAAACAAGCAGAGGAAGTACCTAATCCAAAAGTGATTGTTGATATGCGAGAGTTCCGCTCGGACTTGCCCTGCTTACTACATAAAAGAGGTTTAGAAGTTGTGCCAGTGACAATAACGGTAAGACTAAGAATTGTTTTTATTTACCGAAGACATTGATATAAGTTTTATCTTCATTTTAGATCGGTGATTACATCCTTACCCCTGAAATTTGTGTGGAACGTAAATCAATATCAGATTTAATTGGTTCTCTTAACTCTGGTCGTTTGTACAACCAATGCATACAAATGCAACGTTATTATGCCAAACCTATACTCCTGATAGAGTTTGATCAGAATAAGCCATTCCATTTGCAGGGTAAATATATGATTTCCCAGAACACTGCTACCACCAATTCCGATATAATGCGAAAACTGCAATTACTTACCCTGCATTTTCCAAAATTGCGTCTAATATGGTCGCCAAGTCCATATGCCACAGCTCAATTGTTTGAGGAATTAAAATTGGGTAAGCCGGAACCAGATCCCAAGCATGCAGCTTCATTAGGTGCCGACGATACGGGAGCCTATGATGATTTGAAATTCAATGCTAATATTTATGATTTTTTACTGAAATTACCTGGTGTTAATACGAGAAATATCCATAAGTTAATGCGGCATGGAGGCAGCCTCAAGGAATTGTTAAAGAAATCTCAGGTGAGAAAGACAAAAAACTGAATAATAAGAGTTGGAAGTTGAATACATGTATGTTTTTTTTTTAATTTCAGAACGAACTTGCAGATTTTTTGGATTCAAAAGAAAATGGAAAATTATTATGGGACATCCTGCATGTGGCTCATTTACCGGAAAAAGATGAAGTGTCTGGCTCTTCAGCCTTATTGGCTTCAAGCAAACAAATGGGAGCCCATTCACGTTTTCGACGTGGTGCGGCAGCCAATGTAGGCAGTCGTGGCGGTATTTTGCGCAAATTTAAGAATTAAGGTTAATAATTTCATAGTAATTACTTCATAGTTAGTAGTTAATTATTAGTTAGTTTAATGCAACATGATGTAGTTTTAATTCATATTTATTGTTTTCATCTTATTTATTCTAGTTTTAAATTATACGCTTAACAAGATCAAATTCCTGATAATAATATAATGCAAACCAATATATATATATATACTATACAAAAGCAAAATACCTCGGATATGAAATAAAATTACACAGAAACGGGGAATCGTACGGGCACGTTCTGGACCACACTGTAAGTTTATTACCCTTTACGTGATTTGTAATTTCCAATTTGTATACAAATGTAGAGATTTTACAGGAAAACGTAAGCACACATAATCAGTTCGATCATGAATATCAGTATGGGTTCTTCCTATCATGAATAATTTGAGAAAAAATATATTGCAATATGGTATCACTAATCAGAGTTTTAGCATATTGTGTACAATAGTAAATTATTGTATACGCTTCCCTCTAAATTTGTTGAAAAATAGTTTTTTGCTAACACCCTTCAGCTTTGTAAGGGAGCTACTTGTATAGTAAAATACAAGTTTGAGAGCGTTCGTGATACCAATTTTTCTCCTTGAGGATTTTTGTTCATGATAGAAGGAAAATAAAAATAAAGAAATTTCTTACGGAATTGTTATTCATGATTGGGCTGAATTTATTGGCAAAACAATAACTATTTCATCGGGTGTAATAATACTCTCCTGGAGTATTTAATTTGGTTCTATTGGTGGAGGGTTTTTAAAAAATCCACATATATTGATTCCCAAAAATTGTTGATGAAGCGAAAGTTCTATTGGTAAAATAAGGTTTGTTTTCTAATCATTTCTTAATTATCTCTAAAAGGAATAGTGCCTCTTAGCGACATATTGTTAATCATAATGTATCATCTTATTTGGCCTGAAGGCTTTGTAATTGTAAATTATTACAATAAGAGTTAAATACAAATACACATTTATCATTCTGCACACATCAATTACATTGAAATACTGGCTTTAACATATTTGAAATTCCTTATGACAGTTTTTATATAAGTTCGTATGTAATGTGTATTTACTTCTATGTGTGGGTGTTTTAGTTGTCTCACCAATTTCACACTAATCAAGTATAACGATATTTCAAAGTGTAAATGACAGAAGCTTTCACTATTGTTGAGTGATAAATTGCAATTACATTTTGCATACGACAGTGATCTAATTAATATGATGTTTTATATATATGATTTAAAAACACCATATTTTTCGAAAACAGGATTTGCAGATTTGTTAATTTTTTCTCTAATAATTTTTTTACATAAATGAATTTTTCGATTTATTTCCATCTTTTGCATTTCTAAGTACTGTGCTCATCTATGTACACACAAATGTATACTTATTTCTGATGAGTTCAACATTTTTAGTTTTTATATCGAAATTCCTTGTAAATTACTTTTGGAATTTGGTAAATATTTCAATTATGTGTTTGTGTTAATATTAATTTGGCAAGCTAGCTAGTATGAAATTCGATTTGAATTTTAATTAAAGAGTAAATATTTAAAGGAATAACAACATAAGCAATAAAAATCAACCTTACTCATGCAATGGAATCTTTGCATGCAATAATGTAAATTAAACACTTTATAATATGCAGGACAATTGCACTGATCTCCCATCCAACATTGTCCTCTCTTCCTCGGACCTACACCCCGCCAGTCATACCACTTAACGTGAGTATTAAAGAAACACTTGAGCATCCATTAAAAGTTCTTTGTTTGAGGTTTATTGTCGTGTCATTGTCAGTAAGGTTTCTGTTGCTTCCTTTTGGTAGTCGGTTGTATAATAGAATTAATTATGCTTGAGTTTGTCTACTAGAGTACGAGCGACAGTCAGATTGAGGGGGCGAGGGTTAGATTGCTGGAACTCAGTAATGGTACAACAGAATTCGTTCGTTCGTTTGTCATCATCCGTTGTCCATTGCTACGTGTAATTTGATTAATTAACGCCTAAATGTATGCAGACAGTTTTACTCAAACACAAATTCTGATTTTACTTTCAATGTTCTCCCATGCCCAGTGGTTATTTTGTGCTTTGCTACATACAATAACATCGATGAGTTGCTGATTTCAAACAATTGCTGATGTTGCCATGCATTTTTTTCTATCCAACCATTTTCCTTTTATGCTATTTGTGTGTGTGTGTGTGTTTTTTCTTCTGTTTTGGTATTTATTGCGGTTTAAATCTAACATTTCCTGTATCCGTTGGCAACAGCTTTGATACTGCTGTTTAACAACATCCACTTAGTGATGGACACTTTGATAATGGCATCATCGTGTCCCTTGATTCGTTGTGTGCCTGTGTCTATTTTCCCCTTTTGGTGTTTTGTTTTCTACGCTTTGTTTACATATAATGGATGGCAGGGGAACCCGCCATAGTAAAACAGCTAGATTTCAATGACTTTCAATAGGATTTGTGGTGGGGATTTTATTTGTAGTGCGTATATACATATAGAATACTGCAATATATATTTTTTGCTTGATTTTACACAAGAAGGATTTGCATTTATTTGAACTAGGATTATGTCCAGAACGTTTAACGAATGACCAAAAATGGATCAAATGTTTTTTTTTTTTAATTTTGGGTCTAAACTTTGACATATGATTGAAATGGTAACGGTTCGCTGTTTTGGAAATTAAATTTAAAATGGAGAGTATATACTTTAGCTGAAATGGATAAAATAAATTTATTCTGATCGTATTAAACCACAATAAAAGTCTTTTTCCTTGTTAATACCTGCAAGAATGCTAAAAGTGGGAGATAGGTTCTTGAACCCGAGCAATAATTGGATATATTATTTAATACAAATCTCATGTGAATAATTTTCTTTCTTTTACAATATAAGAGTGATCGTTTCAATTTATTTACCTGTATTTATCTTTAATATGGTTGATATGTTTTTATTTTACCCCTTTGCTTCCGCAGAATTGCATGTCTCATTTGCCCTTTAAAACCACAATTGTATGGGTAACATTTGCATTGGTGTCCATCTTCATTTGCATGTACATTCAGTTTCCATTAGTGATTTTTATTTTTTAAACTTGTTTTCTTTATCCTCGTAATTCGGATGGATATCAACCACAAAAGGTTAGCTTCTATTAAAATGACATTTGAGTTTTTTTAATTGTATGTTTAATCAAAGTTTGGGATGGTTTGTAATTCCTATTCAATGGGCAGACAATGTGAGAAGCACGAAATACAATTAAATCTTAGTGTGTTAATTATTTTAAGTGTAGTTACCGAGAAAAGTCAGAAATATGGTTTCAAAATATTTGATTATTTCTTTGGAACACACTTAAATAAAACTGAAAACTGCAGTACCAGCCATCCCCCCGTTTTAAATTTCTTAAATAATTTGAATTTAATTATAGTTTTGTTTATATAAAAAATACCTTGTAGCCACTGTATGCTCGTGTGTGTTGGATTCACACATTACAATGTAACAACCATGGAAATGTTTTCCGTTACACTTTTCAGTTCGCCCAAAGAATAGCAAGCCGTTTGAAAGGATCGCTTCGAAATGTTTTCTTTTTCTCGTGGCCGTTGCTTTTTTTCTTCTACTTGTTGTTTAACAAAATTAAACAAATTCCATATGGTCTTGGCTTGGCCTAGGACAGCCGTTTCATTTTCCACATTAAATGAATGCAGGTTACACTAGCAAGTGGTTGCATGTGTGACTTTAGTTCCGTGTGTTGTTGCGACTCTGAGAGTTACCGGGCTGCAAGTCTGCTTCTATTTGGTGGTAGTGTGTGTGTGTGTGTGTGGAAGCTAAAAGAGGATATAATTCAATTTGTTTTAAAACTCTGCTAAAAGTATGCCAAGGTATGTTTAAAGAATGTAAATTAGCTAATTAAATATGGGGAAGTTGAAAATATTTAAGCATGAGAGAGCACGAATTGGTCATGGAGTTTTAATATTTAAATTTTATGGGAAATAAAATATATTTCTAATTTTTTATAAATTAAAAGAAAATGTGCTATGATTTTTCTTGAAAATTGTGTAAAAGAGTGAAATGACAAAATTATTATGAGAGTAATACAAGTATAGGATATAACTTTCATAACTTAAAAATATTTTGAAAAGTTATTACACACTTTTAGGCTTCAAATGGAATATTTCCAACTTTTTTATTTTTAAATTATTTTTGGGAACATGAAAAAACATTGTTTAAAGATATTTTATTGTTTTTGTAAAGAAAAAATATTTTTCGTGTTTTTCCAAGGATTTTTATAAAGAATATATTCAAGGACCATTGAGATATTAAGTTGTAATAAAATATTTCCAGCTGCATTTGTGATTGAGTATGGAAACATTTCCCTAAATTCCATTAAAGCTAAAATGTTAAATATGACACCATAATCATAATCTTCTGTGATCTCGATTAACCAAAAGTCATTTAGCTGTTGGTAGGAAAATCTAAATAAACATTAAAAGCAAAAGTGCAAAGAAAATGTCTTAACATTAAGAACAACAAAAATAAAAACACAAAGATAGAAATGTAAACAGTAAAACAAATAAAATAGAACAACAAAACGTAATATTGCGAACTTATCGATGTCGTTGTTTGTCTTCTATTTTCCCACAGGCCGTAACGATTATCACACTTTTACTCATTACCACTCTGTAATAAATGCTATCTGAAAGTGCCATCTTAAATGGCTCAAAGGCAAGGCAATCACTGGCAATATAAATGTAAACAAACCCACACATACACGTTACAGTACGTGTACATTCAACCAACCCACAAGGAAATGCTTTCTTGTATTTTGTTCCTGCCGAAGAAATGAAGGAAATGGAGAGAAACATGTACTGTCAAAGGACTACGATTATGGTTGCGAAGTCAAGTCCCTAAAAGTAGGCAATTTTATACTCGAGAAAGTTTAAAGCTATTACATTTTTTATGTAGGGGAGAATTTCAATTTAAGAGCACCATATACATCAGCAATTGAATCCGATTCTGTAAGAGAAGGTTTCAAACTTCAACGGCCGACAAATATGAAGAGAATAGATTACAATAAGATTTATTTTTTAAAATACTTGTCCTGATAAAATAGTAACATTTTCATTTTGTAGGGTATCAATCTGTCCCCTTAATATTTCTTTATCTCATTTTCTATTTGTGTAAATGTAAAATGGTTTCCTTTGCTTTAATCGTTTCCTTTTCTGTTTTTCAGGCATTTCTTTGCGGTTGGTCTTTGGCTGGTAAGTAACCAAATATTTTATTACACAACTTTATAAATACACCTTCATTTCTGTCCTTCGCAATTACAAATAGCTGGAAGTGTTTCTTAGTGTTGTTTTGTGTTTTTTTTTGTGTTTATAAAAATAGTAAATAACAATGTCGTATTTTTAACTACTTCCGTTTAGAATAACGCCTCGGGTTAATGTGTTGTGTATTACACTACTTAGGATAGGAGTTGTCAAGCAATTTATGTGGGGTTATTTAAATTTTAAAAATTAAACAGATGTTTAATTAAATATCTCGTTGTAGTATCTATACTTTTTTGGCGCTTTTGCTAAGCTTATAACAACCATAAATATTATTTTTAATTTAATTTATAAATTGCAATAATTACTTAACTTCTTTTAATTAAACTAATGGACAACGATTTAAATTTAAATCGTCCCTGTTTAATTTCTCATTGATATATCTACTATCCATGCATTACAAAATAATGACGCCATAATCACCCCTCAATAAATTCCTTGTCTTTAGTACATTAGCAACAAATCTATAAACGATTAATATAGAATGGGTGTAGTATGGGGGAAAACCGGCCTCTTCAACTTCTTACTTTCATTTGATTAATTTCCCCCATTTTGTTGCTACAATTTCTCGTTTTTTTTCACAAATAATAAATTGCTCGTGCCTTTTGCTTTCGCCATCGTCATCCTGATGTTCAAATGATTCTATATATTGGAATTGTATGTAATGGCGGAAGGATGCCAAAGCTATTCCGTTTCATATTTCAAACACATACTTAAACATGTTTCCGCTCTTAAGTTCCCCGTTAACTGAAGTTGAACACTGTGAGTGACATTATTCTCGTGTGCAAGTTAAATTATCAAAAAAGTTGAGAGAAACAAATAAAAGAGTCGAAAAACGAAATAAAATGAAAGTAAAAAGGATGTATATATCATCACACTCCTGGCCGTGTGTTATACTTCAATTCCGGCAGCCATTGCCACTCTTAAATCTTGGCATTTAGTTGCACTCACATATATGGACAGTATATTCTTGTTGTTGTATTTTTATAATACTCCTTGATATTTATGTGAGTGTAGGAACTTGGAATAGGGAACTAATTGTGACCTAAAGGTTTTAATTTAATTCAAGGACTTATTATCAATAAGCTAACTTATGAAATGGTAAGCATGTTTGACTTACTCATTAAATTTCAGTTGATCCAAACTTGCATATCGTCAAAATTCCAGCAGTAGGTAGCCTACATTCCGAAATGTATATATATTCAAAACTGTAAAGGTCAATCCATTTGTGTTGTCTTACGGCCGAAGTTGTTACCAGCCCGATAACAAGATCGAATTTTATCTCGGGTGTAGGGTCAGTGAGCTTCACTAAAAAATCTATTAGTAACACATACCAAACATCACTTCCCCTTCTGAACAGTAGTAAAGAGTGCCGTTTTTAATAAACGTTTTCGCTTTTTTTGTGACAACCCCCCTTACTTTGTGAAAAAATGCTAAAGAAAAGATACAATGTGTGTTTTGTGCCAAATTGAACACTCCACTCTCTGTCTGATGCATCGGAACATGTAGTAGGTCCTTTAACGTACCAAATTTTGAGGGATAAAGACAGTTAGTTGAACAAGCAAAAGGATTGCTATGTTATTCCTTTTTTCGAAAAAAACTCTGTGAGTCATTCAAACAGCCATTCATGATCATGATATCCATACATGACACATAACAACCTCTCTCACAAAAGTGGATTGAAAGAAGTCCTATTAAATCATCGATTAACAGCGTGTGTCACGTGTTGGGTCCAGCATTGTTATTTCTGTTTAAAGGAGATGTGGGATATTTTGAAACAAAGTTTAATTTCTATAAAGTATCTTATAAAAAATGATTATAAAAATATGTTTAAATTTTACTCCAGATTGATTGTCTAGCTAAAATAAAGTTATGGCAATTCATACCTATAGATCCCATTGACGTCATTGAACACGGGGTACCTATTTATGTAAAAATGAAACAGGTAATCGAATTGGATATTTTTGATTAGAATATAAAAAGTGGTTTCTGTCTGAGACTAATGAAAATTAGAAAATGGAAAGGTTTTCTATTGTAAATATGGAAAATAGAATGGTATACGGATTTTAGGAAAGATCAGTGTAACAATTGTTACAAATATCGTAAAGAAATTGTTTAATGAAGTCAAATAGATTTTTTATCAGTTTGAAACATTCGATTCAGGATTCGGACTCTCTATTCCCACTGTTCCTTATTTGTAACAGGACATATGAATGAATATAAATTTGATAAATATAATTTATATGCAATTCTTCAAACTACATTAAAAAAAATGAAAAAAATCGAAATAAATATTTGCATTATTCTATAATGCAATTTCAGCACGCACACATGAAACACTCTCGTCGGATTCATATGCCAGCTGAATAAAATGTAACATCTGTTGCAAATTGCTTTACAATTTCACAGCAACAACAAAACGAACGAAATGAATGAAAAGAGAACAATCACTTGCTCTGTTTCTTTTTGTATTTATTTCCTATTTTTTATAAAAGAAGTGAAAAGAAAATATGGTAGTAACTCAGTTTTTAACCAGAAAATTGTATTTGTATGACGTTGCCGATGACGATGAGTGAAAATGCATTCAGATTGCCAGTAAAGTAGTTGCAACAGCAGCACGTGGCTTAGCATTGCAACGTGCTGTTTGTTGCATGCCACAACAAAATATTGCCGAAAAAATAACTAGTCACGTTGCAATGTTGTAAATAATGTCTGACATCATGTGGAAAATGCAAAAATCGTTGTGATTTGTGAATAATGCTGCTGGCATGCAGAATACTCTCCCGCTCTCTTCCTCTCTGTGTCAAAAGTATTACAAAAAACTAGTATTAAAAAATTGTTTGAGGTTGTGTGAAAAATTGCGTACTTTTTTGTTGTTATTGTTGTTGGTTGGTTGGTTGAAGAAATACGGATTAACATATTTATGGGATTTTGACACATCAATTATGCGAAAATGATGGTAAAATATATGCACTTTATAAAAGAAGATGAGGAGAAAAAAAATTGGAAAATATTTTTAAATAAAATAATTGATAGATTTCCAGTTTTTGTTTGACAAATTATTGAAATGCAATTTCAATGAAAATAACACTAAAGCATTAATATTGCAATATTAAAAAAATTGGACAAAGTACGAATTGAAGACGAACAATACGATATATGAAATATAAACTATTTTTATTCTGTTCTGAAATTTGCGCATACATTGTGTAATAATAGCGTTATCAAGTTACAAAAACGAGACGATCTTCAATAATGATACCATAACCAATAGGTTTGAATTAAAATTCTGCAATTTTTTTATACCAAACCCCAATAACCTGCATATAAACATGCAAATGTTTCCATTCCTTTACCACCAATTTTCAACATTTGGCATCCTTCGAGACACATTTTCAGCGAGTTATACATATGTTTTTTGTAACTTATTCATGAACTGACTATCGTTCGAATAAGCTGATGATTCTGCTGGTGTGATTTGCTTTTGTGGTGTTAAACTACTGATGGACATGATGGCCATTTGCTGCGACTGACTGCCACGCCATCACATCTCTTTTTATTTGCCAGATAATGCTTGCCTTGTAATTTTTATCCACTTTAACATGCATCCTCTGACATTTATTTGCATTTTCTGAGTAGTGTTTTTCCATGTTAGCTCCTCGAATTTTAGTTGTTTTTTTTTTCTTTGTTCATTTATCCTCTAGGCCAACTAGCTATTCAATTTATCTCCCATATGTTTAAGCCGCATTTGTACGTTTAGGGGTTTTGTGTGATTTGCTGTTTTTTTATTCTTTGTTTTTCTACATTTTTTTTGACAGAGAAAATATACTCTGATTTCTTGTTTGAAATGCTCCACTTATGTTTTGTTACCGCTACGTGACACCTTTTTATACTTAAATAAAGTTTGTAACACAAACTCGGTTCGGAGCGGTGTGTGCTCCACTGCTTCTTAGGTGCCATTTTTATGTTTATCTTCGGTTTAATTTGCATTGGGGAATAATATATATCAGGTGTCTTGTTGTTGTTTTTTACTTTTCCTTGTAATTACCCTTTTCTAAAGAAGGGTGATGGGAATTTTATTTTTTTCTTTGTTGAAATTAATCTGTCATAAGCTCATACTTTATTTAGGAAAAAATCGCCAGTGATGCCTTAGAGAGATGTTCATAAGTAATGTGTTTTCTTATAGAGAAGTTCATCAGGTATGACATTTCATATCAAAAATATCATCACTGATGAGTTTTGTTACAGAAAAACTCACCAGTGATACACGCTATTATAGAGAAATAGCTCAGTGTTGATTTTTATCTCTTAGAAAATACGTTAGAGTTATTTTTCTTATAGGAAATTTAATAAGTGATGATTTTTCTTTTTAAAAAAATCATCAGCTTAATGCAAACTTATCAATAATGACGGAAAGTTCATCAATCACTAATGAAATTTTCTTATAGGAAAGTTTATCAGTCTGTCATGAATATTTCTTATAGGAAAGTTTATCAGACAGTCATGAATTTTACTTATGGGGAAATTCATGAGTCAGTCATGATATTTTCTCATAGGAAAGTTTATCAGTCATGACTTTTATTACAAGAAAGTTTATCTGTGATCATTTTTCTTATAGGAAAGTGCATCCGAGATCACTTCTTTGTTCATCAGTGATGATTTTTCTTAGAGAAAACTTCATCATTGATGACTTTTCTTATGGGAAAGTTCATCTCTTATAATTTTTCTTATATGGAAGTTTATCACTATAGAATTTTTATAGAGAAATTCGAGTGAAATATTTTTTGATTTCTTTTAAAATAACCAGCATTTTTATTTGCTACACCCTCTGCTTAACTGCTATATATGTGATGTTTTTCCCTCTCTCTCACACTTTTGTGTTCCCCCCTTTTCACATATACATATGCCCATCATATGATGTAGAAAAAACTGCCGGAAGTGCTGACATATTTACTGTGCATATTCTCGAGACTGACAACTGCAACGTCATACTTAAAACCACACTCGACTGCTTTCTGTGAACAGTCAGTACTCGTCGTCGTCTTTTTTTCCCATTTGGGAGAGTGGCAACCTCGAACATTGTGAGAAGAGTTCATTGAAATGTAAGTTTTAGTAGTGCCTGTTGAAGCAAAAATTATGTTATGTTCCTTTCATGGCATTTTCTGTTCGTTCACTTTGGGTAGGTTCTTGTCTTCAGTTTGGCATTATATTTGTTGTTGCTGCCACTCCTCCAGAGATATGGCTAAGGGCAATACCAACATATGATGCAAATATAATGCTGATTTTGTACTGACGTTGATGGTATCAGAGACGTGGGATTGTCTCCCATATTACTTTAAATAATGTTCTCTCCTTCCCAAAATAAAATTTTGGCTACGCCATTATTTTGTTTAAGTTTTTTTTTCTTGATGCCATTGCCTTTCAATCAAAAGTTGGAATCATTATCTTATTTTACTGACACAAAATGAAACCAATTCGTTATCCTTCACCAAACAACCGAAAGGATTTGGAAATCGAAAAAAGAACGTTGCGAAGAGGGGAAAGTAGAAAATTTGAAAATAATAATTGGAATACTTTGATGGAAGGAAAAATGTGGAAGCAAGGATTCCAATGTAGAATTATTTTTAAATCTTGTGGTATTCATTTCAAATTCTATTCTACTTAGCAATTTAAATGACACAAACTTCAAAAGAGCAGGGGTATGATAGTTTACCTAGTAACCCAGTCATTAATAGATATTACATAATATTCTTGTGATTTCCGTACAATTCAAAACATTTTGACTATCATTTCCTTAACAAATATATACTTCCATCCTGTCATTTTCCATTCAACAGTATTGTCAATATTTTTTCTGATTTTAATTTATTGTAACTAAAAAAAAGATCTGCAAGAAAAACATTAAAGAGAATGACAAGAAAACATGATATACACGATGATGGTGATGCCTCTCTCGTTCCGTTGTTCCCCATGTAGTAACTAGGACCAGAACAGTGTAACATATTATTGATATTGCCAATAGTTTGGCATTTATGCCACCAGTATTCAATAAGAATGCTACCGAAAAACAGTTATTGACAACATGCGGTTGCAGTATCAAATTGTTGGTGGTGGTGATGCTGATGGTAATAAAACGAAAACTGCAAACACAAAAAAAATACAACTAGGGAGATTTTGTGCGGTGCTGGTCCTTGGTTGGCAGAGAAAAAGGAAAAATAAAACTCAAACTTCCGTTATGATTCAGCTCTTAAGCAATAACCAACGATGTAACAAACAATGGCAGCAGATTCAGTAAACAAGGAGGCCAACAACTGCTGCTGCTGCTAGTACTGTTGATGAGGATTAATAGATTAAGTCCATTATAGGGATTTTTGAATATGACAAATAATGTTTTAGTATCGATGTATATTTAACTATAATAAAAATTATTTCTGAGGATTTTAAGATAATGCGTTCAATAATATCGAACTGACACAGTTTTCAGAATCTTAGAATATATAACCAGAGATATATAACCTATTGGAAAAAATCCTTAGGGCAAAATGATGAAATAATCAACCAAGAACTTTAAAAAATATGATTGTGTATAAATTCACTGTACCTACTTTTTTTAACAATCTTTCCTTAGGGCAGAATGATGAAATAATCAACCATAAGAACTTTAAATAAAATAATTATATTTTTTTCTATGGGATAAAGTTCATATTCAGGACCAAAAAATCATAGAAAAGCATTCTCTAGTGTGATTTTTGTCTATAGAAAAATTATATGTCTGATTTTTTTTATAAAAAATTCCTTCTCTAAAACTGAAACCAATATTTCGTTAATAAAATGGATCACAAGAAAAAAAGTATCCTTACGACTTGGCAATATTTTTTATAGGAAACAAGTTCTTATAAACGTAAGGGTATATTTCTGTATCAAAAAGACCCTTTGTTATTTAAAAAATACTTTTAATGCCCTGAGAAATTCTATACTCAGAATATAAGATTTCTAAACTATAAGGCAACAATAATTTCTCAGAACCTGATGATATTTTTTAAAAGAAACATGATTATGTTTTTTTACAATGGTCATCTATAGAAAACACAGGACTTGCGCCTCTTATGTAGAAATTCCAATATTCCGAGATTAATGATTATATTCTCTACAGTTGAAAAAGTAATAATTTTATTTTGAATGATCAGAACCAAGAATTACTGTCTTGTACGAAAGAGCTTTAGCCATTTTTTTCTTTAAAAAATAATTTGCTGCATACAATTCTCTAGATTTATGATTTTCCATATAAGAAACTACTACTGAATTTGAGAAAAATCCCTATATCTACTGGCCACTTCTTATTTCCCATTCCCATTAAAAGTAATAATAGTATTTAACCTATTTAATCTTTCGATTGATCAATTTCCATTGTAAAAAAGGCTACACTGTCATTGTTGTTGTAATAATTCAACAATAACTACACATACACACATACACACACACACACACCAAACACACAAATGTACAAATATTTATTTCAAAAAATGTCATTGCAAGTAAATACAACTAACCTCTTACTCCACAATAAAGAAACGCTCCTTCTTCCCACCTACCCACAAATAAAATCGCAAAGAAAAACAAGTGAATTTATGAAAAAGTGCACGAAGAAACATGCATTGCTGCATGGAAAGTAAAAAAAAATGAAAATAAAGAACAAAATGTATTACACAAACAAAGACATCTTTGGTTGGCCGCCTCTCTACCATTTTCAATGGTCAAATTGAAATTGAACCCTGCAGCGTTTAACAGCAGACATTTTTGTTAAGCTTTGACTTTGGTCCTAGAATGAGAAGTTGTAGTAGCTGCAGCAGCAGTTATGTTTTCCTGTTTCTCAACTGACCCCCCTGAGTCGTACCTCTCACCACCATCTCTCCTCATCTTTGGATTTTTTTTTCGTTCGAACAACAATCTATCCAAAGTTTTTCACTTTCTGAACAAATATTTTATTGCTTCATATTGTCGATATTGCTGCTGTCGCTGTTGTTCCCATCGTTATGGGTGTTTTTTTCTGGCAATGCATTTGGGCCTGGGGGCTATCGCCGTCCAATGGCCAGCATTTTTCCTTTCATTGGTACGTTTCATATTTGAAGAGCCGTGCAAAAAGGGAGTTTTTACTAGGATGGATGTATTCGCTGCACTGCACTTGTAGTGCATTGTTGTTGTTGTTGCTGTTTCCAAGAAATGTGGTTGTGTGTGTGTGTGTGCATGTGCAAGCGGAAGGAAATACAGAAGCTATTGCTAACAGTGGGTATGGTAACAACTGTACATATTTGATTGAATTTCATATTTATGTGACATCAATTCCCCTTTACCGATATATTCCTCCTCCAAAGGCAAAAAGTCGAGGACATATTCATTGAGTGGTTAAGCACAATTGTTTCTGGGAATTGAATCGATTTTGCCCTCTAATACGTGGAAAATAATTTACTTTTAGATTTATGGTTTGCTGTTTGACCTAAAAGTATACTTTGTTTTGTGTGTTTAATTTTGAAAGAAATAATATTAGGCTGAAATACTAGGAATGAAATAAAAGAAGGCATTTTTATTAGTTAAAATTAAACAGACAGTTTGTATTGAGGTAAATAGCTCTCGGACTCGGGGATTTGTTTTTATAAAAAATTAGGGGGTTAAATGGGGTTATTGAAAAAAACCTATTACTATTTAGACCCGGCAATTTCATTAAAAAAATATTTTAAAACATTAGGAGAGACAGAGAGAGAGTTCAGGAGTTATGATTAAGAATATTCTATTTGAAACTAATTTTCAGCGTCTTATAAATTAAAATATTCCTTCAGTATTTGTTTCTTTACACATTAGCTCCTGAAAATATTCTATGATTAATAATTAATTCATCCTAAAGTGTACACCACATTTTTCGGTGTTTTTCCGAAAATACATATTCAGAAAACAATCTATATCATAGATTCTATCCATCTGTTAAACCTCACCCAAATATAATGTTTGCAATTTAATATTTTGCCGTCCAAATTTTTTATTGTTCCTTTATTGTCATCAATGAATAATAAAATAAATTCAGCCTAAAAATATGCACCACATTTAAGACATTTTCATTTAAATACGATATTTATTTTGATTATTTCCATAGGTGTAATTATTCCCAAAACGATGTTAAATTCTATTGCCAAATATTTAATTAGTGCAAAAAATTGTGTGATTTTTTACAAGGTGGTTCTTCATGAAGAATTCTGTTATTGAAAATATTTC
Organism: Musca vetustissima; assembly: GCF_032173495.1. Taxonomy (NCBI): domain Eukaryota; kingdom Metazoa; phylum Arthropoda; class Insecta; order Diptera; family Muscidae; genus Musca; species Musca vetustissima. The sequence continues at coordinate 1,204,057 of NW_026876336.1, read as the reverse complement.
TAGTTTTACATATTTTTACAAAAAAATGTACATATAACTCTCGATCGATATAATCGAGTGGTAACAATTATTAAGTTCTAAAAGTACACACAATTTTTTTCTACGAAATAAATATTTGAACTTTTCAAAACCACTGTTATTCCAATACCATATATTTATAGCCTCGGACATTTTCTTACTACACACAGCTGCTGCATGGCGTTGTAGTTTTTCTCTTCCTCTCTTTTTATATTTAAAGTGTTGTTAACAACAAGATTTCCCTGTTATTTTTACACTGAATATTTCATATTTAGTTTGGTTTTCATATCAAGGTTTTGCACAGCAACAATTCCAGAAAAAAATTGAAAATATACAAGAGTACCCTCAATACCCTGATTGAATATGACAAGGCATGGCAATAGCGGAAGATGAAAAAAAAAAAGAAACGGAACCTAACGATCATTATTATTGTGGGGTTGTAGTGGCTGTTGTTTGGTTATTTTGTTTTTCTTACAGCAACAAAAACATCATAACCATCAATATAATGGCATTTTTGCGTAGTTTTTATGAGGCTCTTTAAATAATATTTTTATTTCGAAAAAAATTTGCTTTAGTTTCATTTTTTTTTTATTTTGTCCATGTTGGAACCTGTCACAACTTTCAATGAAATTATCTTGTAAAAAAGGCTGTTGCCAAAGAGTTGTGTTGTGTTTTTTCTCTCTTTTTCAAATAAAAAAGTTCCTCCCACTTTGTGTTTTTTCTTTTTTTGAAAAATATTACCAACTGCTGTCGTTATTCCATAAAGCTGTGAGAGAACATTTTATTTTTATTTATTATCGAACACTTTGAGCCTTTTTGCGGAACCAATACTGATATTTTGTTGGTCGAACATAAAAATATATTGACTGACATATCCGTTCGATTCCCATGGCATCTTTTTGCTGTAAACCACAATATTTAATTATAGGAAAATTGCAATAAATTTTATTTGCCAATAACAATTGACATGCGGCCATCATTTCAAGTGAACTCGATTGTTTTTTTTTCCTCTGAAAGAATAACAAAAAATATCAAAAGTGAATTATATTTCGTGATTGTGAAAGGAAAGAAAATAATTCAATTGCAATTCCCATTATTATGATACTTATTGGCTGACTTTCAAAAGGAGACATAATTTGGTGTATTGTTGTATTTATTAAAATAATGATTTTAATAAGAGAAATAAATAAATATATGATATTGATTCGCATTCTTTCATCTTACAGTAGGTTTTTAATTACTTCCAGACGAAAGCGGTAAAAAACATTTCCATTTCAATTAAATTTGAATATATTTCAATCTATTTGACATGTTATTTAAAACAATACACACACATATACAAACTATGTTGATTTGATTGAACAAATCACCTCAAAATTGCAATCTATTGGTGGTCTTTAATAATTATACAATGACACCAGGTAATATTTTTATATAACATTTATACTGTTACATTATTAATATATAATCGGTTTCACAATTTACTTAACATTACTTCAATTTTATTTTTGTTGAAATTTATTTTTACATTGGCCTAAAAGTATGCACCACACATATGCACACATTTCATTTTCCATATGTTTTCATCGAAATTTGACCTAAATTTTTATTCAAATATAATTTTAAAAATTTATTTCTAAAAATATATCGATTTATTTATAACAATTTATTTAAACTTTGACAACTGCCGCCAATTCAATTCTTCGAATATTCCCACTATATCTGTTCATTTCACATTCATATCCCATTGTCATCATTTGTGCCGGCCATTGTAAAATATTGAATAAAATCTATTAATTAAATAATGTTATTTAATTTCAATATTTAACCAGTATGTGTGACTGTGTTCGAGGGTGTATGCATGTAACTATTTTGTGTGTGTGTGTGCGTTTTCATTCATTCATTTTTCGTCTCTGAATCATTCAATTCATATCAATGAATACGAGAATGTGTTTTTGTTGTTGTCGTTGTTTTTCAGCATCCAATGGATTTTTTTCATTTTTCACATACCGGCAAATATTTTTTTGTTTTACATATTTCATGTCTCTTTATTTGTTGATATTCTTGTTAAACTCCCCCATCTTTATTTTATGATACAGTGAAGGTCAAAATGTGAACCAAAGTGAACCAAATATTTTGAGGGAACTTGTTAACGATTCCAATGGAAAGTAGAATAGCCAGGACAGGTTGTATATTCTGAATATATTAGATTCAGATATTTCGAAGACTACTCTTAAGATTAGACTATTCTGCATTTTGGAAACAAAACTTATGGTTTTCAGTAGAATTTATTATTGAAACCCCATCATTAATTTTATTGTCTTCAAAAAATGTCGATCCTTATGTGGTTATTAATTTTTATAAAAAATACTTATTTTTTGGCATTTTGTTTCTCTCTACTGTTAATATCTGTTTGTTTTTACCATTCACAAATGCTCCAAATGATTGTTGCCACAAAATATACATGCATATATAACTTACAGCATTTGACCCCTCATCACCACCCCCACTTCACTTATGTTGCATATCAAAATTCATTATTTGATAGAGGGCTTTGCATCCACAAAAATTTTGGTACAACAGAATTGGTATTCTTATTGTACCGAAGAGGGAGGAGGTTAGGGCAGGGTATCAACGTGATGTGGTGGCTGCCAGTATACAAACATGTTAAAATATTTTGAACCAACAACAACAGCAGCAAAAACAATCTATGATGCATTTCAACTGTGCATTTTTATTATTGACATCCATCGTTATCGAATTCATATGGCGGTGTTTTTTTTTCAGTTCATAAAGATGATGACCATGTGGCAGGGTGAACAGAAATTGAATCATCATCTCCATTTTTTCGTTATTTTTTTGGTTAGGAAAAAGATTTCAATTTCAATTCAATCATCTGATACTATTGAATTGAGTTGAATTTATTTTTTGGGAATGGTCGTAAGAAAAATGTAGAAAAATAAATACTATGGTCAAGGCTTTAAAACGATTGACTTTTTTGTGTGGATATGAAATTGAAATATACATTAAATTATAGGAAATGAAGCCTAAAAGTATGCACAAAATTATAAAAAATCGCAAAACTTTACAAAAAGACTTCAGGTAATATCATCACAAACCCATAAGTTCTCGTTTTTAGCTAGCCTAGGCAATAAAAAGTAAATAATTTTTTTTAAAAAATCCACTCGCTGAATACTCGCCTAAAATCATGTAGAAATTTAAATTTAATTGCCTCAAAGTATTCATCACATTTTTAAAATAAATAAAATTCACGTAATGTCAACTAAAATCAGCAAGGAAAGGAATAAAGTCGGAAGAAGACAACTTCAGTTTCCATTTCGAATTTGTATTCAGACTATTAACTAGTCTAAATGTTTATAGAGAATAGGTGATATCTTTTTAGGCAATATATTTCTAAATTTAGCTTCGCCTAAAATTATGCAACTATTTAATTTTAATAATTTAATATTTTCTTACTTCTTTCCACTACAAAATTTTATTATATTTCACTTTTTTCCTTCTGTGCCATAATTCATAGTTAAGCCCTTTAGCCAAGTTAACAAAAAAATAGAAAAACAAGCTAGTGGGGGAAAAGTTATAGCACAAAAAAGTGTTAGCTAAACGTAAGCTTTACAGCGGTAAATACCTTAAGTAACACAATAGTGTCAACCTTAAATGTTTTGATAAAGCCCTGCTATCTCTCCTATGGTCCGGGTTACTCGCCCAATCTACGCTCTCATAAAGCTATTTTAATGTCGCGTTTTATATACGTACGTATACATACAAGAATGTAGAACATGAATTTTAAGGTGTGTGCGGATATGGAGCCAAAATGTACCCTACTGGAGGTATGAGGAGACTTTTATTTAATTTTTTTCTGGTTGTAATGAAAATTCATTGAAATTTAAACTTAAATACTATTTTATGTTCTTTAATATTTTTTCCAATAATTTCTTGGCACCGTCCTTAAATCCTTTTCCCAATTTTTTTTGTTCTGTAAGGTATTTCCAAATTTTACTTAGCCGCCACTCTTTATATA